>NC_090802.1:51824374-52141249 GCF_036512215.1 Solanum lycopersicum | reverse complement strand
AGATTTTTTTGGAGACATATAGGGTAATGTGTTTTCATCAAACACAACATGTCTGGATATGTAAACCCTCTTTGTAGAGGGATGAGAGCATTTATATCCTTTGTGTAAGTTGTTGTACCCTATGAGCACACGGGAATAGGTCTTTGGAATGAACTTATTGTTACCCTTGATATATGAAAAACATCTACACCCAAACACTTTTAGGTTGTTGTTATCAAGTTGTTCCCCATAGAAATTAACAAATGGAGTCCCCATCTTTGGGACTGATGAAGACAATCTATTGATGAGGAATACTGCAATTAGCAAAGTTTCAACCCAGAGAAACAAAGGTAGGTTAGCATTAAGTAGTAAATTTAAGAAAGTCTCCACAATATGCATATGTTTTCTATCTACAACTCCATTTTGTTTAGGTGTTAGGACATGAAATATATCTCACAATGCCATGATATTCCAAATGCTTAATGAAGTCTATTTGGATAAACTCACCACCTCCATCACACTGAAAAATCTTAATATCTTTAGAAAATTATTTTTCCACCATTTTTTGAAATTTCAGAAAGACTTCAAAGAATTCAGATTTCTTTTTCAGTGGATAAATCCATGTATATCTTATGTGATCATAAGCAAAAACAACATGATATATCATATGTTGGGAAGATTCTATACGAGCAGGTCCACATAAGTCACAATGAATTTCCAATAAAGGTTCTTTCTCAATTTTATTTCTCAAACCAAAAGGAAGTTTACAACTCTTTTCCAACTGACAACTAGAACAAACAGTAGGCATTTTATTCCAACTACTAACATTGATGCAACTATTACTACTCAAAACTTTTAAAGACTTTAGACTAGGGTGTCCTAATCTAGTATATCATATGTTGTCTGACATGTTCCAATCGTGTGCAGCAGTCAAGGCATAGAGATTATTATCTTCCAAAGCATAAAATCCATTCCTTTTAGATATTTTGGCCAGCAGTGCCCTTGTCCTCTTGTCCGTTACAACAAAGGTAGTTTCATCAAAATCAAGAGTATAAGAATTATCCTTTGCAAACTTACTAACTAAGAATAAATTTTTATTGATCTTACAAACTACAAGAACTTCCTTTAACTTTAGACCTGTTCCAGATATGTTTCAACATATGTAATGTTTAAAAGTGTTATCCATTCCCAACAGTTAATTTATTAGTCAATTGTAGTGTTTAAGATCATTTAGGATACCTTAGTTATGTGTCATATGGCTACTTGCTCCAGAATCCACATACAAGGTGTCATCAGTAGTATTTTGTAGATTAGTAGCAGTCAATGCTTGTGGTAGCTCATTTGTGGCTTGGTAAGAGTAGTACCACCTGTTAAAACACTTTAGAGTAGTATGATTATTCTTACTACAAATTTGACACACATCAGGATTGTCCCTTTCATGACTTCTACTTAAATGACTGTTCTGAGGACTTGGTCCATTTCTGCTGTTATAAGGACATGTTCCTTGTCCAGCAGGCTTGAAGTCTCTTCCTCTTGAATTAAAGTTATTGTTTCCTCTTTTTTAGAGTTGTTTCCTCTTCCCTAGCCTCTTTGGGCAGAGAATGCCATGTTATGATTTTGTTGAGGCATTTCTTCTTCATCCTCCTTCATATCAAAACTCTGAGAGAATTAACAAAGTGATTAAGAATAGGATATGGTGTCTTACCTAGCATGAAAATCTTGAAGGTCTTGTACTTAAGACCTAGAACTTTAAAAAAATCAATCACTTTGCTATCTTCAAGTACATGCTTGTGAATGGCTGCAAGACCATCACATATGTCTTTGAATTCCTTTCATTTTGGTTTCTAGGTTCACACTTTGCAGGTGTTGCTTGATCTAAAACTCCTTATCTTTAATTGCTTGAAGATTTGTTTCTTCCAAGCATTCCCACATCTCCTTGGACGTTAAGCAGCCTATGATCAGGTACATGCTTTCTTCTGTCAAGGTGCCTGAAATCCAAATCCTTAGTTACACATCCTTTTCCTCCCAGCCATCAACAATATTGTTGTCTTCTGCACCTTTCTCGCCTATTACAGTTTTCTCAGTAGACTGTCCAGTGGAACAGGTTGCTTACGTGAATCGATGAGGCAGGTTAATCTCATCACTTGAATCAACTGAGTCATTTGTGCCCAACATATAAGATAATTCGTTGTCTTAACTTTAATAGAGTGAGACGGAATAAGATGATGAAGTGAAGAGTTCGAAAGAGTGTTAGTAGAAGGGGCCATTGCAGTTTGATAATTTGGTTATTTTTGCTTTGATCTAATATGTTAAAGAGAAGAAAAACTTTATTGCTCTGATACCACGTAGAAAGTATGGAAAAATCAAGGATGTGTTGATGATTATAATGTTGAGTTACAAGCTCCTTATACAGGAGAAGAGTCATATTCTAGTTATACTAGGATTCGTACTACAACACAAATTACATGAGTAGTATTCTATTATAAGTCAAATACCTTATCCTAGTCGACTCCTATAATATGCAGTAGCTTAGTCGTACATATCTTAGGATTTAGTAGTTAATCCTAGTATGACTCTGACTTTAACTTGTCAGTCTGCTTCGATGAACCTGTTTTTTCGATGTGTTCCATCAGTCATCAAGCTTCCTTCAACATTTAGTACTACTTCAATATGTTTGAGTATATTTTCTGTAGTAAGTTTTTCTTGGATGAGTAATATTAATCTTATTTTCTTCCCCAAGTGCATTCAAGCATTGCAGCCCTTCAGTTTTCTTTTCAATGAGAAAGTTATTTTGTGCATAAAGGCTAATGTGAGCACCTTATTGAACATATGTTGTCTCCTAACAATATTTGAACATGAGTTTAGTTTATCTTAGGAAAATTTGAATATGATGAAAATTGAGGGAAAAAAATAAGTTGCAAGAAAAGTGACTTACATGGAATCATTGCTGGCAGATAGAATATCATTCAATGAGAGGAAAAATTAGGTTCTACTTTTGTTTACCTTGATTTTTTTCCTATCCTTTATAAGTTATGAGATTTATTTCATAAATGTTAGGATAGATTGTCATTATGTGATGATCTCAAAATATATCTTTATTATTATTCATATGTACTTTGTTTAGAGGAGAGAAAAAAAAAATTTTGTACTTTTTTACTCCATGTGAAATTTAATTGTTTAGGAGATTAAAATCTTATGGGGTTATTTTTCTCCGTTGGTATGAAGAATATAAGAACTTCATGAACAAATCAAATCGTGCATTGGTTCGAAGATATAGAAACTTCACCAATATGTCAAATACTCAGTTTACATGAACATTCTGACTTAAAGAGTACAAAATCTTTGTCAGGAATTATTTAGGCTGAAGGATTTGAAAAAGATAACATCTTCTTCGTTAACTAGAAACAGTGTTATATTTGAGAATCTTGGAGATTAAAATTTTTTTGGCTTACTACTCTGTCTTAATATCAAATTGATTAGAAGAATATAAAAACTTCATCAAAATTCGAGATTCATTCAGTTAACGATTAGAAGAATCTAAAAAAATTCATTGTTAAACTAGAAACAAGTTGTGTAACGATTGAATCTTTATTGTTAGTATTCTAAATAATAAGTGGTCTGTCTAATTGTGACATAAAGGGGAAAAAATTAGTGACAAAAAATTAGTGATTTTTGTGCCAGTAATGGGTGTTTCTATGGATTAAATCTCCAAAAGAAGGCTTCATGTTGACAATATGTATTTGATGGTATAGAATTTGAAAGAATGAAAAAAAAATATGTAAAAAAATTAAATACTTGAAAAATATATTTGAGAACATATTAAAAATGAGAGGGGTTCTTTACTTGTGATAAAGACAAAATTAGACTTACTATCTAATTAAAATTTGAAAGAACAAGATATGAAATATAATGACATTCTTGTATTATGTTAGAGCCACAAAATTCTTGGTGTATGTTTGATATTGTGGTCGTTGAGTCTCTCTTACTAGTATACATTATATGAATAGTATAAAACCACAAAATCATATTACTCATTTGAAAAGATTGTATTCTTTGATGAAAAAGTGTCACTTAAAATATTGTGATTTTCATGAAAAGATATGTTTATTCAAAATTAATTTATTTTTATAGGCATGAACATTGGGGAAAAGTGATCTTTTATGTTTGTGTTGTAAAACAAACATTTGGGTCATAAGCCCTTATTGGACCTATAAGACTATGATCATGGGTAATTTCTTTAACAAATTGAATGTTATGAAAAGGTCCTTCTGAAGAGGACATTTGTCAAGATGTTCATTTTGAAACAATGTTTGTATTTGATAAAGTTATCAAAAGCAAAGAACAAAATATTTGCAAGAAAAGTTACCTCACGGAAGGTCTTTTCAAACTCAGTATTTCGGTTTGTTCTTACTTACTTGAATCAAATTGTTTGTGAATTTAACGCTTGATACATGTCAATTACAAAACCTTGCGAAAGCTGATCAACTTAGAAGTGTTGCCTAACTTCTAGTTTAATAAATTAAAATGTCAAGCATGTGTTGTTGAAAGGAATTCAAATCCATTATAATTGATTTATACTGACATTTGTGATATGAAGTTAACACCGTCTTGTAGTGGAAAAAAATGTTTCATATATTTTATTGGCAGTTGCCCTTTATACTATTATTTTTATTTGCTAGATGATAAGGATGAATCAATAGAAATATATAGGCAATATTAAATTTAAGTTGAAAATCAGTTAGATAAAAATATTGTCATGATTAGAAGTGGTAAATATGGAGAATATGAATATTCTTTTGCAAAAATATATTTGGAAAATGGAATCATCCATTAAATTACTGCACATACTCACCTCAATCTAATAAAATTGTTGGCAAGGAAAAAACCAAACTTTGAAGGAAATGTTGCATGTTCTATGTATAAGCTCATGTTTACAACAAAATTTGTGGGGGAATTCTCTCATTATAGCAAAAGAGAATAAAAAAAACTTGTATGTTCGAAAGAGACAAACAAAAAGTTTTATTTATTAATAAAGGGAGCAACAAATAGAAAACTTTTGTTTGTTAAGAAAGGGAGCAACAAAAAGTTTTATCGGACTTTATTGTATCCAAATAGGAAATTGTTTGTCTTCTCTTAAAATATATACAAGCAATAACTCTTGAAAGGCAGTGATCTAACAATTTCCAA
Source organism: Solanum lycopersicum (assembly GCF_036512215.1). Classification (NCBI taxonomy): domain Eukaryota; kingdom Viridiplantae; phylum Streptophyta; class Magnoliopsida; order Solanales; family Solanaceae; genus Solanum; species Solanum lycopersicum. The sequence goes on along the minus strand of NC_090802.1, from coordinate 52,136,083 downwards.
TACAATATATTCTATATGAGACATGGATATAAGGGAACTATTCCCAAACATGTCAAAATAGGACCTAGGACTGTGGATTGTATGTTCATTAGATATGCTACAAATAGTATAAAACATGTTTATTTATGGTTCATAAGTTTGAACCATCAAATAGTCAAATAGAAGGTCTAAACGACCTTGGAAAGAACAAAGGAAAATGTGCTTAATAAGGAGATTCGGAGGCGTAGTAAATGCCAATGGACAAATGACTTCCTCCGGGTTTCATTTTGTAATATTTTTCTTGAAAATGAATCCACATAGTCAAAGAATATATGTCTTTGTCTTTCGTGGACTCATCCTTTTTGGAAAGAGGCCGTCAATAGTATGATAGATTCAATATTGAGTAACCATACTTGAAAGTTGGTTGATTTTCCTCCAGAAATAAACTTTTGGGTTCAAAGTGGATCTACAAAAGGAAAATTAAGTTGATGAAACTATTGACAAATACAAAACAAGACTTATTGTCATAGGCTTTAGACAATAACAAATCTTTCATTATTTTCACATATAAAAGCCTCTAACTTAGTTACATCAGTTCAGATGTTAATTACGCTAGTTGTGAATTTGTCAAAGTGGATGTGAAATTTTTTTTGGAGAAAGAAATTTACATGGAACAACCCGAGGGTTTTGTGGTTTCTGATTAAAAAAAATGTGTAAACTTGTTAAGTCACTATGGACTAAAAAAAGCGCTCAAATAATGACATGCGAAGTTTGACCAAACTATATTAACAAATGAATCTATAGTAATGAATCTGATAAATGCTCTACAGGAAAGACATTCCAAATCACAAGTTTGTTTTTATGTAGATGACATGTTGATCATCAAAAGAGACATATCTGACATAAATGCTACTAAGCATATGGGTTACTTCGATATGAAAGAAATTGAAGTTCCTGATGTGATTGGAAAGGTACTTGACAAGTTTAAGTAGTTGGATTTCAATATTGACTAGACTCCAATAAACGTGAGCTTTATAGTTCAAAAGAATGAAGGAAAAAGTGACTCGGTTGGATTATGCTAGAGTATTGAGAAGTATGATCTATATCATGAAGTGTACGCGATGAGATATAATATGTTCTATTAGTAAATTGAGTCGCTTCACTAGTAATCTTTGTCAAACTCATTGGATGATAATAAAAAGAGTTTTGGAGTATTTAAAACTATTATTTTTCATTATAACTAATATTCAACAGTGTTGGAAGAATATAGTACTGTAAATTGAATCACCACGTCAAATGAAGTAAAATCCATGAGTGTATATGTATTTACTTTTGGTGGAGGAGCAGTCTCTTGGAAATCTTCCAAACAGAAATGTATCACTCTCTCTACTATGAAATATGATTTTATCACTCTAGAGAAGGCCGGTGAAAAAGTTAAATGACTCCAAAATTTCTTGAAAGATTTTTGGCCCTTACCTTTAGATCTAGTATGCATATATTGTGAGAGTTAATTTGCTATAGGTAAGGCGTGGAGCATGATGTATAACGAAAAACCTCGTCATATATGACGTTGACATAATATCGTTAGAGAACTACTCTCAGGTGGAATTTATCATAATTGACTAGTTTAAGTCAAGGAATAATGTGTCCGATCCACTTATAAAAGGCCTAACTAGAGAGAGAGTTGATAGACTATCAAAGGGAATGAGACTATGGCCGAGGACAAGTCATTGTGGAGGTAGCTCTACCTAGAAGACTGGAGATCCCAAGATCTAGTTTCAAGGAGATCAAACAAAGTCATTCATCACATTGTTAAAATATTTTTTTAAGACAATGTTAAGTAACTAAAGCATTAGGACTTTTTAATGGTTTCTAAGTTTGATATAGGGTATATCAAATGGTTTATCACGAAATAACACATTTAGAAATCATCTATGTAAATATGAAGTGTAAGCCGCTTCAAGGGTAACCCGGTAAGGCCAATTCTCTACGCACTTATAAACCAAGACGTGTTCATGGCTGTAATAAACAAAATAATGAGAGCAAAAATAGTTCAAGGTTTGATTGTGTGACTCATATTGTCTAGGTATACACCAAAATTCAACGGTTCAAAGATATAAAATCTACTGATTGATCGAGTATATCCGATATATGTTCATTATGGAAAGTTCAAAAGGAAATCCACTTATCCAGATGCGATCAATCCTTATCTACGAATCACACAGTTTTTCATGCATATATTTTAACAATAGTCATTCCCTATTCATGTGGGGGATTGTTAGGTTCTAAGGGTATGAACAGGAAATGAGGGTTGCGGCTCTCCTAAAGGGTTGTGACTTTGCCGAAAGGTTGTGGCCTTTATGAAAAGTTATGACTTTTATAAAGGGCTGTGACCGTTTAAAAGGTTGTGCCTTTTCCAAAGGGTTGTGACCTTTCTAAAAGGTTCTCTTATTTCAAAAGAGTTGTGACTTTTACCCTTTGTGTGCTATAAATAGAGAGGTTTTCTCTCATTTTTTGGCATCAAATTCTTCCCTTCTTATGCATACATTTCTTATAAAACAAAATCGATCGATCATGTCTGCATGCGTGATTCGTTGATGTCATTTTGAGTTCGTTGAAATAATTAAAATTTGAGGTACCACTAGTTTTTTAATGGTTAATCTGTTTTATCTTGGGAGGAATTAATTTGTAACATCGGGTACTTGAGGATGATTAAATTTCTTAAGGACTCACATTGAGTTCTGTGAACTCAGATAGTTCTTTGTGTTTTTCTTTTCATCTTTTATTTATTCTGGTTTGCTAATCTGAATACAAGAGATAACACACAACAACAATCACAAGTACAACATTACTAACCAAGTATCTTATCATCCAAAACCACAACAATCAATGCATTTAACCATTCAAACTTTGTGTCTGAAGGCTATGTATGAAATCTCTCATAAATCTACGACAAATTATGCATTTTGAGACATGTCCAACTACTATGTTTAGCCTAGCCTACATAGACGTCAAAGAACTGTTGAAGAAATATGAACATGAACTTCTAGCTTCACGGGGAGAATCCTTATGCAAGTAGGTCTTCAATCCATGGGCCTATTTGCACTAAAATCCCTCCTCTCTATTGTTCCAAGTTTGGAGCTGTCTAAGAGGATTTTTGAAGTAACCTTCATCTGATTTTACCACCAAAGAGGAGGACTCAAGTTATAAAGTTCAAGATTTTTAGGTTCAGGTCCCATTAATCCCCGCTAAAGCGACCTGGACAGAGCTATAGTGGAGGCGTCATAGTAAAAAAAATTGCTAGCGAATGGCGTCAGGTCAAATTAAATTTAAATTCTGAAATTTTTTCATGTCTCCCCAATTTAAATTGGCAGTGTATGTCAAAAAATTTGAGGTGTCTTTTGAATAACGTCGTAATAACAAGGGTGGACAAGACTAGTATACGCGTGATGATTTTATTTTATAAATTATATCGGCTAGTATCATTTTTTAAGAATAATTTTAATATTTTTTTCTATATTATTAACGGTTTATTTAATTTATTGGCAGAATTATTGAAAATTTTACTTTGATTTACTGCCTTAATAAAAAAAATTATAAACTAAAGTTATATCAGATATTACACCCCTTAGATTCATGGAACTTATACGTTGTATTTCGGAGCTTAAAACCCTCACCCAATATTGCATAAAACTTCTCGTGTTATGCCCGTACGTTTTAAAACATTGCACAAGATATAATAAGAAGGATACAATTAGAACTTATATATTGCTAAAACCTTTTTTTTTTTATTTCACTAGAAACAAAGGAGCTCCAATCAAGTGTATTTTTTTTTTTTTAACAAACTTGGGTCAAAAAAGAAAAGATGACCGTTGAAAATAAGAAGTCATTATATCTAAATAATTTTTTACAAAAATACACAATGGCATGCAACTTCATAATTTTTGTCAAACCTTTTTTATTAGACTAAAAAAATGAAACTCGAAGTTAGTTTTTCTCCAATTATTTTGTCATGGTAAGAAAACACACAATTAAAATAAATAATCATTGTATTTAAAGAAGAAATACATAGTTTGTACATTATTTTTGACGAAACAACTTTTATTTGGCTAAAATGGAGTTCAAGCTATATGGTCTACATGATTACTTCACACGTCTTATAAATATATAGATGTTTTTGCACTTCTATTCCTTGTGGAACCAAACATGTACTCCCTCTATCCACTTTTATATGTCATGTTATCCTTTTTGAAAATTAATTTAAGTAGTTTTCAAAGTTAAATTATATTACTTAAATTTGATATTTTAAACAAAAAATTTAAATAGTCAAAAACTATAAATTACAAATCTTTACCATCGTAAAATGTTTGTCAAAGTTCTAATTTGACTCTTAAAATAGAAACTATAACAATTAAAAGTTGATAGAGAGAATATAATAGGAAAGTGAGATTTGTGAATTTTAATCTGAAAAAAGAAATGAAAAGAGCAGAAAATAGTTTAGGGTAAATTAAGAATTATACCAAAAAAATTAGGATGAGTAATTATGGTAAGTTTAAATTTTAAGAAAACCTATTTTGAATAGGAATCAATTGCAGGCTGCCTTATTTTTGTATAAATAGGACCTTATTGGCATACCGTTCCATACTAAAGCGTTTGATCTTATGAAGCAAGTAAGTTCTTTGGTTTAATTTTTCTGTTCTTTACCAGTTTTATGAGATTGCTTCGATAGTATTTTTTCCAGATGAGCTCAATCAATGCCTTCTACTTCGCCTCTTTCTGTGGCACTAATTTCCCTCCAAATTCAAATTGAGAAACTTCCCCCAAATTTTATGCTCTCTTTTAGCTGTGTAACTTGTTTATTTTGTTCGATCCCTATATTCATTATTCCTTGCCTTGCTAAGTGTTAATAATCATATAACATAAAGTTAGTTTTTCTCGTAAGGTTTTAAGTTGTCAATACTTTATGAATTGTAGATTGTAGATATCTGTGTTAGTGGAAACAAAGATGAAGAAACTTTATGGTATGGTCGATACTAAATCTCCCTCCACATTTAAGCGTCTAAAAGTTGATGCCACCCGCAATTTTCCTGAAAATTGTGCTTCATTTATTTGTCAAAACCATGGAACCAGAGAGACCAGCCTGGAATTTCCATCCACTACCAAGCCTGTAATAGTCGAGACCACAAGGAATTTTCTTGAGAATTGTGGTCCATTTGTTCGTGAAAACAACGGATTCAGAAAGATCTATCTGGAATTTCCATCCAATACCAAGCGTGTAAAAGTAGACTCTAGGAGGAGTTTTCCTGAGAATTGTGGCCCTCAAAAGAGGAACGGAAGTGATACTCAATGCTCTGTTGACGCTGATAACAAAGGTTGTTCTAAAGTTGAGTCAGCTGAATCAAGTAATTTTGAGGCAACTGGAAATACCTCATGTCGACTTACTAATGGAAACCAACCTTTGAAATTGAAAGAAGAAAATCATCAAGTTCAAATATCTGTCAACTAATACATTTGATTGGTTTATAAAAGAGGAGCCTATTGAAAATGGACCAGAATTGCCTGCTGTTGCTTCACAAGAAAATCTAATGATGAGTCCAGGAGTTGGGTAATGAAATGATGAGCCTAGTAATGAAACAAGCCAGAAAGTTCATCATGAAGAAGTTTCTGATGATGAGTCCAGGAGTTGGGTAGATGTGATGCTGACATTTCCATTTTAACATGCTCCGAGTGGAACTCACTAACATCAGCTCTCAAAAGGCCCAAAGTACTGATGATAAGAAAGGTGGCAAGGAGGGCGAGATCATACACAAGTGTTCAGATATTTTAGAAGGTTTCAAGTCATTGCCCGACATCATACGTCCTGAGCAGCAATATGAATCTGTGTTCATGAAGAAGCAAATGGATCTCGGAGTTCCTCAAGAAAATTCAAGGAATCCTGCTGTCATGTGTGGTGTTTCTGGTCATGTGAAGAAACCTAACCCCAGAACACGAACCAGGTTCGTGTAAGTTGCTTTTAAGTAAAGACAGAGTAAAGACACAAACACTTATTGAATTAAAAACCTTCCTCACTCAAGGAAGGAAAAACCTCGTTTTATTAATTCAACTATAAGATTTTGTGATTACAACTCAATAATCAAAAGTCTTATCTTCACTACTCCTTCGATTGACTCCAATCGATCTCTCCAAAAGGCCAAACCCACCTTTTGTTACAACTCTTACTAACACTCAACCCTACAAAGAGCCAAACCCACCCTTTGTACAACAAACTGTAAATTACAATCAAAAACAAAAACAAAACAAATAGTTCTACACGATAAAAACCTTCTCACTCAAGAATGTTTTGACCGTAGCAATCCTATCAATCTTGAAGACCTCAGTTTGATGAATAATTTTCTCTTGTTCTCTGCGTGAAGTCGTGGAATTTTTCATCAGCGTCTTCTTCTTCTTATAGAGTTCCTTTTGCCTTCATTCCTTATCAGATAAGGTAAGAAAGTTATTGTTCAACAAGGATTCCCTTTTAAAGTACAATCCTTATTATATACAACTTCCTTCCTTAATAATATATTTAAGGTTTTCCTTATTTGTATCAACTTATACCTTTAATATATTATTTTTGGCTTTGACAAATAACTCTATTTTCTTGATTACTTGGCTGACCCATTTTACTCGATCTTGGACTCGAGCTTGGCTTCTTTTGCTGCGTACATTTGCTACTGAATTTGTGTTCTTGTCTATCATCAAAACATGAATTATCGATTCTATCATATTCTATCATATTCCCCCTTTTTGATGAAGACAAATAAATCTTTCTGTGTGATGCATGCGCAAATACTCTTCCCCCTTTTGACAAATAAAAAAGAATCCAACAGCGGCTAAACAAACCCAATCAACATCCATAGCAACAATATAACCCCAGTCAGTTGAGCATAATAAGTTTAAACAACTAAGAGAACCAGGTTCAAATAAGATGCTTTTTCAATGTGAAGGTTGACCAGGCTTAGTTGAAGCAAAAGCCAGCATATCCAGAACTCTGTCAACTCTTGCATTGTTAGCAAGTTGTTGCTGCACTAACTGATCCTTCAACCTGTGAATTTCAGCATTTGAAGTGTCAAGTTTAGCACGTAACTGTTGCACTTACTGATCCTTCAACCTGTGAATTTCAGCATTTGAAGTGTCAAGTTCAGCACGTAACTTCTGGTTTTCTGACTCAAGAGTGGCATACTTTTCTTCAGCTACTTTAAGTTCCTTGAGTAACTGAGCAACATGACCAGATGTACGTGGAGACGCAGTTGCAACCTGCTCCGACTCCATGGGAATGCCACAATCAGCAAGAATGGTTTGAGTGAACATATCTGCACAAGTTAAGATCCTGCCTTCTCCCAATGGTACTTCAAATGCATCAAATACTCTAGTTAACAGATTTCCAAAAACTTCAATTCTTTGTCATCCATCAAAACTACAAACTTCATGTTTTCTCATTCCCCAAGATCATGGATTGTCAACTGAATATGAACATATTCATGAAGTAAAACAAGTTAGAGAGACTCTGGAACTTTTTGATGACGTATATACTAAACTTTTGCGAGAACATAAAACAGAGAATCCTGAAGGACGATCCAAAAGAAAAAGCTATATAGAGGAAGCAATTACTTTGAAAAATCAGAAAAATGGGTAAATTGTGAGTGTACTTTTGGACATGTTCCTGGAGTTCATATCGGGGATCAATTCCAGTTCAGGGTATAGCTTGTTATGATCGGATTACATCACCAATTTATGAATGGTATCAATTATGTGAATATTGGCAGAACTTATGTTGCAACAAGCATTGTTGATTCTGGTTGGTAGGATAACGAGGCCATATCTTCTGAAATATTCATTTATGTAGGTCAAGGCGGGAATCCAAAAGTATTTGTTAATGCGAGAGTGGAAGATCAAAATCTTAAAGGGGGTAATATTGCCTTGAAGAACTCCATGGACATGGGATGTCCGGTGAGAGTTATTTGTGGTCGAAAAAGAGTGAATGGTGAAAAAATTGATATACGATACATTTACAATGGGCTCTACACTGTGACCAAGTATTGGGAAGAAATAGCTCCAACAGGAAAATATGTTTTCAAGTTTGAACTAAAGAGAAATCCTGGCCAACAAAAACTTAATCGTGAAATAGTGTCACGACCCACAAGTTTAGGCAAGGTAGATCATTTTCATGTTAACAAAGCAACAAAATCGATTATGGAGTCGGAGTTTGTTGTGGACTATGATGTCTCGCAACGAAAAGAGAAGATACCAATTCGTGTTGTCAATGCAATAGATGATGAGAGACTCCTATCATTTACTTACATTACCAACATACAGTATCCAGATTGGTATTACATCTCTACGCCTCAAGGTTGCAATTGCACAAGTGGATGCTCCAATTCCGGGCAATGCTCTTGTTCTTCTAGAAACGGAGGTGAGGTTCCATACAACACAAGAGGATCTTTGTTAAAGCACAACATGTTGTTTATGAGTGTGGCCCATCTTGCAAATGTCCTCCTTGCAAAAATAGAGTTAACCAACATTGTCCTCGATACCATTTGGAGGTTTTCAAGACCGAATCGAGAGGATGGGGTTTGAGGTCACGAGATCGTGTCTCATCCGGAAGTTTTATATGTGAATATGTTGGGGAGTTGCTTGATGAAAAGGAAGCTGAAAGTTTTATATATAATGATGAGTACTTGTTTGATGTTGGCAACTATGATGAAAAAATCCCAAAAAGGAATTCTATGCGTGATAATAACCTAAAAGCTGAGGCAGATTCTTTGCGGAGGAAGGATGAAGATGGCTTTGCCCTTACTGCGGTTAGATATGGGAATGTTGGAAGATTTATCAACCATAGTTGATCACCAAACCTTTATGCTCAAAATGTCATGTATTACCATGGTGATAGGAGAGTACCTCATATAATGTTTTTTGAAGCATTCTCACATGGAGATTGAAGAGGAACTAGGAGGATCGGGGTCAAGCTTCAAGGAGAAGGTACCAGTAGCAATGCAATGGTGATTAATCATAACCATCTGCTATATCTGAGCTCTTCAGATGTACCAGGAGCACTGTCTATAGGGATCCAATTATCAGGGATGTAGAACAATACTCTATGTAGTCGAGCTATGAAAATCGCTTTACTAGGAAGGAATAAGATAGGATTCATTGACGGATCTGTTCAACGAATGGATTCAAAAAGGAAATTCGAGGAAAATTTGGGATCAATTTAATGCAATTGTCATCTCTTAGCTCACATGTAATGTCAACAAGGAATTGTTTTCTGGAACCCTTTATTCAACCAATGCTCATCAGGTATGGCTTGATCTTAAGGAGCATTTTGATAAGATAAATGGATCACGACTTTACTAATTCACAAGAACATATTCACTCTTACCCAAGGAGTTTCAACTGTCTCTGCTTATTTTACAAAATTGAAGAACTTGTGGGATGGATATGATTCAATTCTTCCCACACCTAGTTGCGATTGTTCTAAGGCTAAGGAGTTTGTGGAACATATGCAATATCAGAGGTTATTGCAGTTTATCATGGGCTTAATAATAGTTATTCACATGCTAGGGGTCTTATGATGCATAATTTGCCAAATGCATAACAAGATCATATCTTCTGAAACATTCATTTATGTAGGTCAAAAGTATTTGTTAATGTGAGAGTGGAAGATCAAAAGATTGAAGGGGGTAATCTTGCTTTTACGAACTCCATGGACATGGAATGTCTGGTGAGGGTTATTTGTGTCGATTATACCTTAATTATCGACACTAAATTAGGGATCTCCACCAAAATCAGGGATCTCGCATTATGGCTAACGGTCATTAGCTTGAAATCAGTAGATAATTAGAACTCTACTACTTGTATAAATATCTCGTAAATCCTACAGTTTTATTATTCAATACACATATCACAATTCTTTTATCTCTAATTGTGTTGGATCTCTATCGTTATTCAAATTGGTATCAAGAGCCTTGTTTTTTCCAAAATCCTCATGACTCATTTTTTCCAATAAATTTGTTTCCTTCATCTTTGGTTCAGATTCTCAATCCATATCCATCATTCCTATAGTCATCTCTGAATCTATTCCTTGACTGGTCTCTTCGATTTCTATTTTTCTCTTTGAATAAGGATGGATTCACGAGATACCTTCTCAACAAAATTTTATGGGCATAACTATCTGATTTGAAAGTTCCATTTCAAAATCTTGATTAGAGACAAAGTCCTCCTTGGTATTCTGGATGGCTCAAACGTTGTACCTACAAAAACAAAGAAAGAGAGGCTTGGGAGGCTGACAATGGCAAAATTATCACATGGCTTGTCAACTTCGTCTCTGTTGATATAGCCATGGAACTTACATCTTTTGAGAAATCATCAAAAATGTGGAGTCATCTACATACCCTCAGTAACCAACAAAATCTTGCTCCAGAATTTGAATTGGAAAGACTACTTGCAGAATCTATACAAAATGAGAAAAATGTTTGTTGTTTCTATTCTGTATTACTCACATTATGGGCAGAACAAGATCAGGTTTTTGCCGCCTCTATCCATGTGGATGGATTGAAGGATTTAATGACTACGATGAAAAGGACAAGGACAGTCCAATTTCTAATGAAACTTAGGCCCGAGTTCGAGCATCAACGTGCTAGTATTCTTAAGAGGGAAAAACTACCAGCTTTGGAGGTGGTAGTTTCTGAAGTTCTTCGAGAAAAAACTCGGTTAGTTCTCAAGCTTCCATGGAGAATTCCCTCACCATGGACACTTCCTTGGATGCATACAAAAGTTCTTCTTCCTCAGGAAACTTTAACAAATCAATTCAATGCTATCATTGCAAGGAAACAGGCCACATCGTTTCCCACTCCAAAAAGTGAAATTATTGCAATTATTGTGAGAAAGATGGTCATATTATTTTGGAATATCGTAATAAATATGGTCTAGGAAAACGCTAGACTCCTTATAAAGCCTTCGAAGCGATGACAAGGGATGCTGGAACACGAGAAACACCAAGCACAAATTGCTTAATTGCAATGATATCTACAAAATGATACAAGAATTATTGGTAGCTGCTCTTCCTAATGCATTCTCTTCAGCTCTAACTACCATGTATCCTAGTAAGACTATATTTTCAGACTCAACGGTATGCCATATTGATTCTATTGCATTAATCATATGACATGAAATCAAAAAAATCTTATTTATCTAGACCACGTTCTAGACATGAAATTGTTACAGCAAATGGCCAGGTTTTAACTGCATCAGCTATTGTCTCCATTAAACCATTTTCAGAAGTTCTTTGTACACCAGATCTTCACTGCAAATCTTTTATCTGTTAGGCAACTTGCAGAAAAAAAATTTATGGTTATTTTTTCTTCTAATGGTTGTGTTATTCAGAATATATTGATAGGGGAAACGATGGCCAAGGGGTAAGGTTGGCATGTTATTTCTTCTTCAATCTCAGGATACCAAACTCCATCAGTGTTTTCTTTCAACTTCAAATAAAGATATCCAATTTTCAAATACAATGTGGAATTTGTGGCATCTACATTTTTAGGCTATTCACGTGCTTTTCGGTTAAATTTTATGCTTAAATCTTGTAAGTTTTTGGGAAAACATTCACTGATTTTTCCCTCTAAATTATCTCGTGAAAGTTGTGCAAAATCAAAGAGTCATACACTTCCTTTTAAATTAAGCAGTACTAATTATTATGCTCCTTTTGATTTAATTGTTAGCGATGTTTGGGGATCGTATCCAATTATATCTCGTTTAGGTTACAAGTATTTCATTATTTTCATTGATCAAGTATCTCGTTATACATGGATTTTCTTCTTGAAACATAAGTCTGAGGTACCAAATATCGTCAAAAAAAATTTATAACCTTATAGAAACCAAATTTGAGAAAAAGATCAATATTTTTCGCTCAGATTCAAGAGGGTAATATGTAAATACAAACCTAACTATTTTTTTAAGAAAAAGGCATAATTCATCAGCGTTCTTGTTCGAATACACCGGAACAAAATATTGTGGTGGAACGTAAGAATAGACATGTGGTTGATACTGCCTTATCCCTTCTTGATACTTCAAATGTTCCAAAACTATTTTGGGTTGAAGTAATCCAAACATCTATTTATCTCAAAAATAGACAATCATCCTCGATCATGAAACAAAATTTTCCTTATTTTATTCTTTTCAAAAAATTGCCTGACTATTCACATCTTAAAGTATTTGGTTGTCTGTTCTTTGTTCTTCTTCATGATCATGAACGTCATAAATTATATTCCAAAGCCATTAAATGTGTCTTCTAGGGATAGAATGATATTTAAAAGGGGTATTTGTGTTATGATTCAACACGTCGTTCATTAAGAATCTCACGACATGTTATCTTCTTTGAGAATTCTATTATTTTATACTAACAAAGATTCACAAATCTCTACTATGTCTTTCCTGAATAAATTTCCTTCTCATGATGCTGCTTGCCATAGGCACCTTCTCGTTGGTCATTCGTCGACCATGCCCTCTATCACATCAGGTACCACTTATGACTTTGATCCTTTTTTTGATAATGATACGAATTCTGCCAATACTAATTCTTTAACTCACCCACATAATGCCTCATTAAATCCTAACAACCAATTACCTTCTCCCACTCGTCAAAATAGCATTGATCCCATAGTTATACCAAACTCTTACGTGCAGGCTAGTGGTTAGAAATGTTGAGAGGATGCAATGCATGAAGAATTAGTTGCCCTTGAGAATAATGATACATGGGATATGGTGGATAAACTAACAAATGCAACAATTATTGGAAGTAGATGGGTGTACTCAAACAAGATGAAAGTTGATGGTTCCCTAGATCGATACAAAGCAAGATTAGTAGCTTAAGGATACAAGCAGGAATATGGAATGGACTATGATGAAACATTTTCTCCAGTAACTAAGATTATGATCGTATGTATATTTCTTGGCTTAGCATCAATAAAAGGTTGGAAGTTACATCAATTGGACGTCAAGAATGCTTTCCTACATGGAAACTTGCAAGAAGTTGTCTACATGAATCCACCACCAGGTTATTAATATATAAACTAAATCAGGTGTGTCGTCTTAAGAAATCTCTTTATGGATTAAAGTAAGATCCTCGCTCTTGGTTTGAAAAGTTTCGCATTGCAATCTTAGGTGTAGCTTTTACAAAAAGTAGCTCAGATTATTCAATATTCTTACATCGGACGACCTCAGGTAATACTATTCTCCTTCTTTATGTGAATGACATGATCATCACAGGAAACAACGAAGTTGGAATCTATCATTTGAAAGATCTGTTACAGTCCTAGTTCAAAATGAAGGACTTGGGAAAGCTAACATATTTTTGGGTTTGAAGGTAAGTTATGGAAAGGAAGACATAAGATTGAGTCAAGAAAAGTAAGCAGAAGATCTAGTTCAGTTAGCCAATCTTATTGATCATAAGATGTTCATACTCCAAAGGAAGCGAATACGAAATACAAAAAGGATGAAGGAGAAATTTTTGGAGATCAAACCTTGTATAGGCGTCTAGTTGGATCACTTATATATCTTTGTAACGACCTGTTTAGTCGTTTTGAGAGAAGATTTTATTTCTGGAAAAACAGGCTGAGACGACGGAACCCACGACGAAACGTCATGGGCACGACGGACCATCGAGGGTGTCTCTTCCCAAAACACTTAGAAATTCTGAAATTTGGGTACTGAAATCGACTCTCTGAACTTCGTAACGGAATAGCAGGACGGACCATCACAGGTGTGACGGACCGTCACAGATTCTTCAGAGAAACTGAGTCTCTAAACTCTGTGACGGGCAGCAGGACGGACCGTCGCAGGCGCGACGGATCGTCACAGACTGCGAAATCCCAGTCTGGGTCGGATTTCTTGATACGTTTTAAGGGACGTTTTTGACTATTCTTGCCTTAATTATAAAGTTAGTGGGTTAATGTTAATAAGTCTAATTACTTGGGGGTTAAAAGAGGTAACCTTAAGTTAATTAGTGGGGCGTTATTGCCATCTTTTTTTCTTAATTATATACTAATTAGGGTAAAAGAAAGAGGGTTGGAATAAGAAAAAGAAAAGAACAGAAAGAGAGAGAAGGGAATCGATAGAGAGAGAGACGATCGAGAAGGGGAAACACAAAGCTTTGGAGAAAATTTGCTTGCTTGATCACTAATCTTCGGTGGAGGTAGGTTATGGTTTCTCTTACGATATTCGTAGTAAACTCTTAATAGAGAATGATATGTATTGTTAATATTGTAAACCCTGCTATGTGCTTAATTGTATGCTTGCATGAATGTAATTATATAATTGTGATTATATAAGCATGATGAAGTTATTGAATCCCAAATCTTGCAAAATCCTAATCTCTTTGTTAATAATGAGGCCTTGGTATAAAAGAAGGCGTGATGAACTAAAATAATGGGATTGATGATGCCTTGGTAAGAAAGAAGGCTTGATGAATTGATGGAAGGAGATTAGGGGATCGGGTGTCACGAACCAACACGTAGAATTAGGGGATCGGGTGTCACGAACCGACACGTAGAATTAAGGGATCGGGTGTCACGAACCGACACGTAGTATTAGGGGATTGGGTGTCATGAACCGACACGTAGTATTAGGGGATCGGGTGTCACGAACCGACACGTAGATTTAGGGGATCGGGTGTCACGAACCGACACATAGATTTAGGGGATCGGGTGTCACGAACCTACACATAGATTTAGGGGATCGGAGTGTCACGTACCGACACAAGAGGATTAATGAATATTGAGGGAGCGGAGTGTCACGTACCGACACAAGAGAAATAAAGATAATGAATCTTGAAAGATGTTAATATACTCAATCTAATGAACATGATTCCCAAATGAGTATGGTATTGAGGCTTGAGTCCTCATGTGTGAACTTGACGGTAATTGTTAATAATATAGCATTTGTTGTTGCTACATGTTGAGTATCATAGTTGATTTTATGATATTACTTGGTATATATATTGATTTCTATTTTGAGTTGGCCGATGATATCTACTCAGTACCCGTGTTTTGTACTGACCCCTACTTTTATGTTTTCTTCTTGTTTATTTGTGGAGTGCAGCAAACGTGCCATCTTCTTCAACTCAACAGTAATTCAAGCCAGTCTTACTACATCGGAAATTCAGGGTGAGCTAATGCTTCTAGCTTGGACTGGATCTTCTTCTTCAAGTCTTGATGCCTTGAACTTCCGGCATGGACTAGCTTCTTATGTACTTTTAGCTTTTAGAATACTCTTAGTTTAGTCATTTGATCATAGATGTTCTTGTGATGATGACTTCCAGATTTTTGAGAATAATAGATGTATAATTTTAGAAGTTAATGAATTGGTCTTTATTTAATGAGTTTAAGTCTTCCGCATTACTTTCTGTTGATATTATATTGAAATGTTAAGGTTAGATTGGTTGGTTCGCTCACATAGGAGGGTAAGTGTGGGTGCCAGTCGCAACCCGGTTTGGGTCGTGACAAACTTGGTATCAGAGCATTAGGTTCGTTGCTCTCATCACACAAGAACGAGTCTAGTAGAGTTTTAAGGAACGGTAGGGGGACGCCTTTACTTTTCTTTAAGAGGCTATAAGACTTTAGGAAAATTCCATTCTTTCTTTCTTTCTTTCGTGCTATTACTTGGGTCCAATTGGTATCTAGGTGATACAAATTGGTATCTGACCATCTTCACTCTATTTCGCAGATGGTTAGAACTAGAGCAACGACTACGCCAGCACCAACACCAGCACCAGCGGGACAGGGTGCGTCTGAGCCAGCCACTGGGGCTGTAGCTCGAGGAAGAGCAGCGGCAAGAGGCCGTGGTAGAGGTCGTGGGAGGACGTCCTCTAGGAGAAGAGGACGAGCACCTAGTCTATCTGATACTAGGGCAGTGACTCCTCCACCGACTGAGGAGGTAATAAGAGAAGGGGAGGATGGGGAAAATGAACAAGTGCAGAATGAGGGATTGCCACCCCAGCCTACCCCAGAGATGATAAATCAGGTGCTCGCTTATCTTAGTGGGTTGTCCGATCAGGGTCAGGCACCTCCAGTGTTTTCTGCACCAACACCTTCGGTTTCAGAGGTACAACATGCAGCCACTATGGCTCCTCGTATGGATGCCTCATTGGACATAGGCACGTTTTCACGTCTGACTACTGGGCCTATAATGACAAATGATCAGCATGAACTTTTCAGTAAGTTCTTGAAATTGAAACCTCCAGTCTTCAAGGGTGCGGAATCTGAGGATGCTTACGATTTTCTGGTTGACTGTCATGAGCTACTACACAAGATGGGTATAGTAGAACGGTTTGATGTTGAGTTCGTGAGTTATCAGTTTCAAGGGAACGCCAAAATGTGGTGGAGGTCACATATTGAGTGTCAACCAACAGAGGCACCACCTATGACTTGGGCCTCATTCTCTAGCTTGTTTATGGAGAAGTATATCCCTCGAACATTGAGGGATAGGAAAAGGGATGAGTTCTTGAGCCTAGAGCAAGGCAGGATGTCGGTCAATGCATATGAGGCTAAGTTTCGTGCACTATCCAGATATGCCACCCAACTTTGTTTCAGTCCACAAGAGCGGATTCGTCGTTTTGTGAAGGGGTTGAGGTCAGAGTTGCGGATTTCAACCTTACAGGTAGCGGATACGGCCAAATCCTTCCAAGAAGTGGTAGATTTCGTGGTAGAGGTGGAAGGAGTGAAGCCAGATGAATTCACCATGGCATCGACATCAAAGAGGTTTCGAAAGGGAGGTCAGTTTAATGGTTCTTACTCTAGAGGACAGGGTTCCAGAGGTTACTCAGTTCGACCCATTCAGTCTTCACTACAGACTGTAGTTGGGGGTCCACCTCAGACCGGTCAACACTTCTCTGAGAGACCTATGCTTGACTCTAGAGAGTGTTATGGATGTGGGGAGACTGGACATATTAGGAGAAATTGTCCAAAACAGAGTTATAGACCCCCAATGGCTAGAGGTAGAGGTGGTCATGGTAGAGGCCGTATTCTAGAGGACGTGGTGGTCGAGGTAATGGTGGTAACCAAAATGGCCGAGGTAATGGGCAAACTGGAGCCGCTGCATCACAACATGGTAGGGGTAATGGACAGACAAACGATAGGGCCCATTGTTACGCTTTCCCTGGGCGGTCTGAAGCGGAGGTATCTGATGCTGTCATCACAGGTAATCTTCTGGTTTGTGATTGCATGGCTTCTGTATTGTTTGATCTTGGATCCACATTTTCTTATGTATCTTCCTCATTTGCTAATGGTCTAAATTCACATTGTGAATTACTTGATATGCCTATTCATGTTTCTACTCCGGTGGGTGAGTCTGTGGTAGTTGAAAAGGTATATAGGTCTTGTTTGGTGAACTTTGTGGGGAGCAACAATTATGTAGATTTGGTTATCTTAGAAATGGATGATTTTGATGTAATTTTGGGTATGACTTGGCTTTCTCCGCAATTTGCGATCTTGGATTGTAATGCTAAAACGGTGACGTTAGCCAAGCCTGGGACAGATCCGTTAGTTTGGGAGGGTGACTACACTTCCAATCCGGTGCGTATCATCTCCTTTCTTCGTGCTAAGAAAATGGTTAGTAAAGGGTGTTTAGCTTTCTTGGCACATCTCAAGGATGACACTACCCAAGTACCTTCGATTGAGTCGGTTTCGGTGGTCCGTGAGTTTCTGGATGTGTTCCCTGCAGATCTTCCTGGTATGCCACCAGATAGGGATATTGATTTCTGTATTGACCTTGAACCGGGTACTCGCCCCATTTCTATACCCCCTTATAGAATGGCTCCCGTGGAGTTAAGAGAGTTAAAAGCCCAACTTCAAGAGTTGTTAAAAAAAGGCTTTATTAGACCAAGTGCATCTCCTTGGGGTGCTCCGGTTTTGTTTGTGAAGAAGAAGGATGGGAGTTTTCGAATGTGTATAGACTATAGACAACTAAACAAGGTAACCATAAAGAACAAGTATCCTCTTCCTCGCATTGATGACTTGTTCGATCAGTTACAAGGTGCTTGTGTCTTCTCTAAGATTGACTTGAGATCCGGTTATCATCAATTGAAAATACGGGCAACGGATGTGCCAAAGACTGCTTTTCGAACGAGGTATGGGCATTACGAATTTGTAGTGATGTCTTTTGGTCTTACGAATGCCCCTGCTGCGTTCATGAGCTTGATGAACGGGATTTTTAAGCCATATTTGGACCTCTTCGTGATCGTATTTATTGATGATATACTGATATACTCAAAGAGCAAGAAAGAATATGAGGAGCATTTGAGAACGGTATTGGAAATGTTGAGGGAGAAAAAGCTTTATGCCAAGTTCTCTAAGTGTGAGTTTTGGCTAGATGCAGTGTCCTTCTTGGGGCACGTGGTTTCTAAGGATGGAGTGATGGTGGATCCTTCTAAGATTGAGACAGTAAAGAATTGGGTAAGACCTACCAATGTGTCAGAAATAAGGAGCTTTGTTGGGTTAGCTAGCTACTACCGCCGATTTGTCAAGGGATTCTCTTCTATTGCTTCCCAACTGACGAACTTGACTAAGCAAAATGTTCCATTTGTATGGTCGGATGAGTGTGAAGAAAGCTTTCAGAAGCTCAAGACTTTGTTTACTACCGCACCCATTCTCACCTTGCCAGTGAAAGGTAAGAATTTCATTGTCTATTGTGATGCATCCTATTCGGGTTTGGGTGCAGTGCTAATGCAAGAGAAGAATGTGATTGCTTATGCTTCAAGACAATTAAAAGTGCATGAACGTAACTACCCAACTCATGATTTAGAATTGGCTGCGGTAGTGTTTTCATTAAAGCAATGGAGACACTATTTATATGGGGTTAAGTGTGAGGTCTATACGGATCATCGTAGCCTACAGTATGTCTTTACTCAGAAAGATTTGAACTTGAGACAGAGAAGATGGATGGAACTACTGAAGGACTACGACATCACCATTTTGTATCATCCGGGGAAGGCGAATGTTGTAGCGGATGCTTTAAGTAGAAAGGCGGGAAGCATGGGAAGTCTAGCTCACTTGCAAGCCTCTAGACGCCCATTAGCTAGAGAGGTTCAGACTCTAGCTAACGACTTGATGAGATTAGAAGTAAATGAGAAGGGAGGATTGTTGGCTTGTGTAGAGGCAAGATCTTCCTTTCTTGACAAGATTAAGGGAAAACAGTTTGATGATGAGAAACTAAGAAGAATCCAAGATAAGGTATTGCGAGGAGAGGCTAAGGAAGCACAAATCGATGAGGAAGGTGTTTTGAGAATCAAGGGAAGGGTATGTGTGCCCCGTGTTGATGATTCAATCAACACTATTCTGACAGAGGCTCATAGTTCAAGGTATTCGATACATCCGGGTGAAACCAAGATGTACCGTGACCTAAAGCAACACTTTTGGTGGAGTAGAATGAAGCGTGATATTGTGGATTTTATTGCCAAATGTCCAAACTGTCAACAAGTAAAGTATGAACACCAAAGGCCCGGAGGAACACTTCAGAGAATGCCCATTCCGGAATGGAAATGGGAGAGAATCGCAATGGATTTCGTGGTTGGTCTTCCAAACAATGGGTAGGTATGACTCTATTTGGGTGATTTTTGATAGGTTAACTAAGTCTGCTCATTTTATTCCGGTTAAGGTGACTTACAATGCCGAGAAGTTAGCAAAGATCTATATCTCAAAAATCGTTCGATTGCATGGGGTTCCACTATCCATCATATCAGATAGAGGTACGCAGTTTACTTCTAAGTTTTGGAAAACATTGCATGCGGAATTGGGTACTAGGTTGGACCTTAGTACTGCGTTCCATCCTCAGACCGATGGTCAGTCTGAGCGAACGATTCAAGTGTTGGAGGATATGCTTCGTGCGTGTGTGATAGAATTTGGTGGCCATTGGGATAGCTTCTTACTCTTAGCGGAATTTTCATACAATAATAGCTATCACTCGAGTGTTGATATGGCTCCATTTGAAGCATTGTATGGTAGGAGATGTAGGTCCCTCATTGGTTGGTTTGATGCGTTCGAGGTTAGACCTTGGGGTACGGATCTCTTGAGGGATTCGATGGAGAAGGTGAAATCTATTCAAGAAAAGTTTCTAGCGGCGCAAGGTAGACAAAAAGAATATGCAGATCGAAAGGTTAGAGACTTAGAGTTCATGGAGGGAGAACAAGTCTTGCTGAAGGTTTCGCCCATGAAAGGGGTGATGCGGTTTGGAAAAAGGGGTAAGCTAAGTCCAAGGTATATTGGACCATTTGAAGTACTCAAGCGAGTAGGGGAGGTGGCTTATGAGTTAGCCTTGCCTCCAGGGCTGTCCGGGGTACATCCGGTATTCCATGTGTCGATGTTGAAAAGATACCATGGGGATGGAAACTATATTATCCATTGGGATTCAGTTTTACTTGATGGGAATTTGTCCTATGAGGAGGAGCCTATTGCTATTTTAGATAGAGAAATTCACAAGTTGAGATCAAGGGAGATTGCATCCATCAAAGTTCAATGGAAGAATCGACCCGTTGAAGAAGCCACTTGGGAGAAGGAGGTTGATATGCGAGAAAGATATCCACACCTGTTCACAGATTCAGGTACTCCTTTTCGCCCTTATTCTCCTTCTTGTGATCGTTCAGGGACGAACCATGGGTAAATTGGTATCTAATGTAACGACCTGTTTAGTAGTTTTGAGCAGCAGATTTTATTTCTGGAAAAACAGGCTGAGACGACGGAACCCACGACGGAACGTCATGGGCACGACGGACCGTCGAGGGTGTCTCGTCCCAAAACAATTAGAAATTCTGAAATTTGGGTACTGAAATCGACTCTCTGAACTTCGTAACGAAATGGCAGGACGGACCGTCACAGGTGTGACGGATCGTCACAGATTCTTTAGAGAAATTGAGTCTCTGAACTCTGTGACGGGCAGCAGGACGGACCGTCACAGGCGCGACGGGTCGTCACAGACTGCGAAATCCCAGTCTGGGTCAGATTTCTTGATACGTTTTAAGGGACGTTTTTGACTATTCTTGCCTTAATTATAAAGTTAGTGGGTTAATGTTAATAAGTCTAATTACTTGGGGGTTAAAAGAGGTAACCTTAAGTTAATTAGTGGGGCATTATTGCCATCTTTTATTCTTAATTATATACTAATTAGGGTAAAAGAAAGAGGGTTGGAATAAGAAAAAGAAAAGAACAGAAAGAGAGAGAAGGGAATCGATAGAGAGAGAGACGATCGAGAAGGGGAAACACAAAGCTTTGGAGAAAATTTGCTTGCTTGATCACTAATCTTCGGTGGAGGTAGGTTATGGTTTCTCTTACGATATTCGTAGTAAACTCTTAATAGAGAATGATATGTATTGTTAATATTGTAAACCCTGCTATGTGCTTAATTGTATGCTTGCATGAATGTAATTATATAATTGTAATTATATAAGCATGATGAAGTTATTGAATCCCAAGTCTTGCAAAATCCTAATCTCTTTGTTAATAATGAGGCCTTGGTATAAAAAAAGGCGTGATGAACTAAAATAATGGGATTGATGATGCCTTGGTAAGAAAGAAGGCTTGATGAATTGATGGAAGGAGATTAGGGGATCGGGTGTCACGAACCGACACGTAGAATTAGGGGATCGGGTGTCACGAACCGACATGTAGTATTAGGGGATCGGGTGTCACGAACCGACACGTAGTATTAGGAGATTGGGTGTCACGAACCGACACGTAGTATTAGGGGATCGGGTGTCACGAACCAACACGTAGATTTAAGGGATCGGGTGTCACGAACCGACACATAGATTTAGGGGATCGGGTGTCACGAACCTACACATAGATTTAGGGGATCGGAGTGTCACGTACCGATACAAGAGGATTAATGAATATTGAGGGAGCGGAGTGTCACGTACCGACACAAGAGAAATAAAGATAATGAATATTGAAAGATGTTAATATACTCAATCTAATGAACATGATTCCCAAATGAGTATGGTATCGAGGCTTGAGTCCTCATGTATGAACTTGACGGTAATTGTTAGTGATATAGTATTTGTTGTTCCTACATGTTGAGTATCATAGTTGATTTTATGATATTACTCGGTATATATTGATTTCTATTTTGAGTTGGCCGATGATATCTACTCAGTACCCGTGTTTTGTACTGACCCCTACTTTTATGTTCTCTTCTTGTTTATTTGTGGAGTGCAGCAAACGTGCCATCGTCTTCAACTCAACAGTAATTCAAGCCAGTCTTACTACATCGGAAATTCAGGGTGAGCTAATGCTTCTAGCTTAGACTGGATCTTCTTCTTCAAGTCTTGATGCCTTGAACTTCCGGCATGGACTAGCTTCTTATGTATTTTTAGCTTTTAGAATACTCTTAGTTTAGTCATTTGATCATAGATGTTCTTGTGATGATGACTTCCAGATTTTGGGGAATAATAGATGTTGAATTTTAGAAGTTAATGAATTGGTCTTTATTTAATGAGTTTAAGTCTTCCGCATTACTTTCTGTTGATATTATATTGAAATGTTAAGGTTAGATTGGTTGGTTCGCTCACATAGGAGGGTAAGTGTGGGTGCCAGTCGCAACCCGATTTGGGTTGTGACAATCTTACTATGAGTCATCCTGACATCTCTTATGCAGTAAAGAGGTTAAGCCAGTTTGTTACCAAGCCTTACAATATGCACTACACTGCTTTGCTCAGAGTTATTAGATACATAAAATGTACTGTGAATCGGAGTCTCTTATTCCCATTATCTTCATCCTTGGAAATGGTGGGATATGCTGACGCAGATTGGGCAGCATGCCTTGATTCAAGACGATCCACTATAGGATGGTGCATGATGCTTGGCTCATGTATGATTTCTTGGAAGTGCAAGAAACAATCTCGAACATCGATGTCATCCACAGAGGCAGAATATAGAAGTATGTCTGTTGCATGCTCTGAAATCATTTGGCTATGAAGGTTGCTATCAGAACTTGGCATCGAAATGATAGGATCAACCACATTGTACGGAGACAACACTAGTGCAATAAGAATAGAAAAAAACACAGCCCATTATGAAAATACCAAGCACATAGATGTATACTGTCACTACATTAGAGAACTGGTTGAAGATTAAAGTATTAGCCTAAAGTATATATCCTCTAAAGACAATTGGCTGACTTATTCACAAAGGCCATGTTAAGAAGTAGACATAATTATCTATTGTCCAAACTCATGTTTTGTGATACACAACATTAGTTTGAGGGAGGGTGTTGATTATACCTTATTTATCAACATTAAATCAGGGATCTCCCCCAAATTAGAGATCTCTCATTATGGGTAACGGTCATTATTTTGAAATCAATAGATACTTAGGACTCTATTACTTGTATAAATATCTTGTAAATCCTACAGTTTTATTATTCAATAAACAGATCAAAATTCTTTTATCTCTACTTGTGTTAGATCTCTATATCGTTATTCAACTATTTGTGGTCAAAAAAGAGTGAGTGGTAAAAAGAGTGATATAATATACATTTACAATATGCTCTATACTATGACCAAGTGTTGGGAAGAAATAGCTCCAACTGGAAAATATGTTTTCAAATTGAAACTAAAAAGAAATTTTGGCCAACCAAAACTTAATCGTGAAATAGTCTCGCAGCAAACAAGTTTAGTCAAGGTAGATCACTTTCATGTTAACAAGGAAACAAAATCGATTATGCAGTTAGAGTTTGTTGTGGATTATGATGTTTCGCAAGGAAAGGAAAAGATACTGATTTAGTCCCTCGTGCTCTTAAATGTGTCTTTCTTAGTTACTCTCAAGTTCAAAAAGGGTTCCATTACAGTGACACTACTCCTAACTTATCATCAGCGTCTGCGTCCAGCAATAGTCTCAAATTGTTCATGTCATGTGCTGGACCCTGCTCCCACTACGACCTTGCCTCCTACTAGCCAATCGATCCACTTTAAAAAGATATACGATCTACCAAAAATACTAATCCACATTATAATTTCTTGAGTTATCATCATTTATCTTCATCCAGTTATGTCTTTGAATCATATTTATCCTTTATTTCCATCCCAGATACTAAAGGAGAAACATTTTCTTATTATGGATGAAGGCAAGCATGATTAATGAGATGTATGTTTTATATTCGAGTGGTACTTGGGAGCTTATCTCCCTTCCTTCAGGTAATTATATTGTTGGTTGTCATTGGTTTTATGAGATCAAAGTTGGTCCAGATGGTTAAGTCAATCAGCTTAAGGCTCGCCTTGTTACCAAAGGGTATACTCAGATATTTGGGCTAGATTATAGTGATGTTTTGCTCCAGTGGCCAAAATAGCACAAGACCGTCTTTTTATTTTATCTTTGATTGTCGTTCATCATTTTCCTTTTCATCACTTGGACATTGAAAATGCATTTCTGTATGGTAGTCTTGAGGAAGAAGTCTACATGGAGCAACCACCTGGTTTTGTTGCTCAGGGGGAGTCTAGAAGCTCTTTATGTCGATTCTGTTGGTAACTTTATGGTTTGAAATAGTCTTCTCGATTTTGATTTTGGAAAGTTTAGTACAGTAATTCAGGAGATTGGCATGACTAGCAGTGGAGCTGATCACTCTGTGTTCTATTAGCATTCAACACCAAATCTATGTATTTACTTGGTTGTTTATGTTGATGATATCATTATCACCGGGAATGATCAAGTTGATATCTCTAAGTTGAAGCAGTATCTCTTTCAACATTTACAAATTAAAGACCTTGGCAGACTGAAGTATTTCCTAGGTATCGAGATTGTTCAGTCTAGATCAGGTTTTGTTATTTCTCAACGCAAGTATGCTTTAGACATTCTTAAAGAAACAGGAATGAGGAGATGTAAACCTATTGACACTCCTATGGATCCGAATGTTAAAATCCTCTCAAGACAGGCGGAGCAACTCAGTAATTCTGAGAGGTATAGATGGTTGGTTGGAAATAGAATATCTCACGGTGAATAGACCGAACATATCATTTCTTGTGAGTGTCGTAAGTCAGTTTATGACTTCTCCTTGTGATAGTCACTGGAATACATTTGTTCATATTCTGCGATATATAAAGTCTCTCCAAGTAAAGGACTATTCTTCGAGGATCAAGATCATGAACATATCACCGAAGATACAGACGTTGATTGAGAAGGATCACCCTGTGATAGACATTCCACATTCGGATATTGTATTTTAGTAGGATGTAATCTGGTGTCATGGAAGAGTAAGAAACAAAGTGTGGTTGCTCGATCTAGTGCAGAAGCAGAATATCGAGCAATGGTTGTAGAAACTTGTGAACTAGTTTGGATCAAACAGTTGCTTGGAAAACTGAAGTTTGGAGAAACCGGTTATATAGAACTTGTGTGTGATAATCAAGCAGCACTTCATATCGCATCAAATCCAATGTTTCATGAGAGTACTAAGCACATTGAGATTGATTGTCACTTTGTCATACAAAAGATACTCTAAGGAAATATTGTTACTAAATTTGTGAAGTCAAATGATCAACTTGTTAATATCTTTCCCAAGTCCCTCACCGCTCTTCGTACTAATTACATTCGTAACAAGCTAGGCACATATAATTTGTATGCAGCAGCTTGAGGGGGAGTGTTAGAATAGAATAGGTATAGACAACTCTACACAAAATATCAATAGTTTATAGTCTCCTATTTGGTAAGGAATTGTATTCAAGTGTCTATAAATAGGGTTTTCTATGTAATAATTAAAACAACAATTCAATAATATTTTTCTCCAATAGTTTTCACAACCAACATATAGTATCCAGATTGGTATTACATCTCTAGGCCTCAAGGTTGTAACTGCACTAGTGGATGCTCTGATTCCGGGAAATACTCTTGTGCTTCTAGGAACGGAGGTGAATTCCATTCACCACAAGAGGCTCTATTGTTAGATCACAACCTCTTGTTTATGAGTGTGGCCCATCTTGCAAATGTCCCCCTTCTTGCAAAAATAGAGTTAGTCAATATGGTCCTCGATACCATTTGGGGGTTTTCAAGACCGAATCAAGATGATGGGGTTTGAGGTCACGAGATCATGTCTCATCTGGAAGTTTTATATGTGAATATATTGGGGAGTTTCTTGATGAAAAGGAAGTGTAAAGTAGAATAGATAAAGATGAGTACTTGTTTGATGTTGGCAACTATGATGAAGAAATCCCCAAAAGGTATCCTACGCATAATAATAACCTCAAAGTTGAGTTTGATTCTTTGAGGAGGAAGGATGAAGATGGCTTTACCATTTATGTGGTTAGATATGGGAATGTTGGAAGATTTATCAACTGTAGTTGCTCATCAAACCTTTATGCTCAAAATATCATCTATATATTGCCATGGTGATAAGAGAGTACCTCATATAATGTGTTTCGCTTCTAAGAGTATTGCTCCATTATAGGATTTCACTTATCACTACAACTACCATATTGATCATGTTTGTGATAAAAATAGTAATATGAATAGAA
This sequence comes from Solanum lycopersicum, assembly GCF_036512215.1. Taxonomy (NCBI): domain Eukaryota; kingdom Viridiplantae; phylum Streptophyta; class Magnoliopsida; order Solanales; family Solanaceae; genus Solanum; species Solanum lycopersicum. The sequence continues at coordinate 52,109,583 of NC_090802.1, read as the reverse complement.
AGAATTGTAGATGCGGCTCCCGGAAGTACTGCGAGGGGAGAATGTACTAAAGAACTACTGTCAGTGTAACATTTTAATATTAACAAAAATACATCATATGTCACTGTGGACTCTCCAACTAAATCCGGAGTTGCTTGAGTTGTCTAACATTGTTGGGTTGTTGGAGGAGACAAGTCAAGACATATTGTTGGATCAGTGTAGATTATACTGCGATTGGCTTGAATATTCTTAAAGAGAGCAAGATATTTGTACCTCAACCTAAAGAGTTGTTTAATCATTTTTCTCATTTTATTTTCAATTGTAATTTAATATGTTTGTGGTATATTACACCAACAACTACTAATGTAACACTATTTCTGTTGACCTGATGTTTAAAGTATAACTTTCATAATCTTTGTGCACTTGCTATTCCATTTACGTTTAATGTGCAAACTTTGGGTGAAAGTATCTATTTCAGTGACATCCTATTGCCTTCATGTTATTCAAACGTTATTGACAGAATGCCTTCAATCTAGTCGTGAAGAAAGGAACGAATCGGCATGCTTAACATAATTTCCTGTTTGTTGACTGTTGTTTGGTTTTGAATGTAGAATAACTTAAATGGTTCCATAACCACATTTGGGAGTTAATACTTATTTGTTTTAGACTTGCTGAAATAAGGCTTACTTACCACCAGGCTGGACCAAAATCCTAACATTTATCTTAAATGCAAATGTCTATTGTTAGGTTATTAGCATTTTAATATTAATATTTAACAATATTAAATTGCTTTATTTTGGAGTTATAAGAATGAGCATTGGTATGGATGACTTCTACATCATCCATTAGCATTGGTTATCCATCAATGTATTTCATTCTTAATTCCGCATTACTCCCTTTGTAACCTATGTAACATATGTAACTCCCTTTGTAACATATGTAACATATGTAACTCCCATTGTAACTTATGTAACCTATGTAACTCCCATTGTAACCTATGTAACTCCTAAGGCCATTACTTCACTATTTACTACCTCCATTATCTTCCTATTCATTGCTAGGAAGACTACTTGTAGTATAAATAGTGGTAGTCTTCATTTGGTTTTAGAGACACACAATTCATAAGAGAAAACAAAGAGTGAAAGAGTTAGTCTAAAAGAGAGTTCTTATTAGTTGAAGGGGGGTGTTTTTTTTGTGGAGCTTTGGACTCAACTCTTGTCCAGAGTTGTTGAGTAATACTTTGTGAAGGTTGTTGTATCCTGGAGGGGACAAGTCAAAGAGGACTACTGCTGAACCGGTGAAAACATTTGCTGCAGTGGGCTTGAATCTCCTTAAAGAGAGCGAGATATCCGCGCCTCAGCCTGAAGAGATTACTTTCTTCATTTTATTTTCAATTGTAATCTTGCAATTTTATTATCTTGTAAGTTTTTTCACTAACATCTATTTCCTATCAAGTAATGAAATTTGTATATGATTGCAATACTTTGGGAAATCTAGTGAGTTATGACATCTACTCAACTTGCCACTGAACCAAAGAGAGCATGGGTTGAGATTCTTCAACTCTTTGGCATACTATAGGATAATGCTATATCTTTGCTACATTCATTTTTTTTGAAGGTGTAATACCGAGTAGTGGTGTGTTTGCAAATTTCACTCTTGTGAACAAAGGTCTACGCAGAATGCACATATGGAGATTCCTGCTTGCCTTATTCTTACTCTTGTAGTTATATCATCCTTTAAAAAAAGAAAAAAAAATTAAAGACTTAGATTCTCCCCAAAAAAATAACATTTTTTTCTTTTATGAGTTTCCATATTATTTTATCTTAATTTGATCTTTTTAAAAAAAACTTCAAAGTATTATAACAAAGAAAATGATAATAGGTAAGATAGGATCAAAAAAAAAAAAAGGTAACAAATATCAAAAAGATTTCTCTTTTTAATATTTTTCAACAACATTTATCAATGTACAATATTGATTAAAAATTTGCATATATACATTTTAAGAATTAAATTAAAAATATAATTAATGTTTCTGTATTAAATGTTTAAAATAGTTTTTGTTTATAAATATAATTTTAATATCAAAAGCACATACATGGTTACTTATTCTTTTTAGCAATTTGATTCTTAAAAGCACTTTTTAAAGAAGATTAACCAAACACAATTGATTATCAAAACACTTTTCAGATTAATTTGTCAAACACAATTTGTTTTTGTTTTTTCTAAAAAAAAAGAACTTTTCTTTTTGAAAAAATTATTTTAAAAAATGCTTCTAAAATTAAGTAGTTTTTAGCAGTAATGTCAAATAGACTTTTAAATTAGAATTAGTAATTAATGTGATTTGTTGGTTTAAAGAGTCCCAATTTGAATAAGAATGAAATGCATACTCCCTCCGTCTCAATTTCTGTTTCACTTTTCAAATTTTAAGATTCAAACAAGTTTATGTTTGATCGTAATTTTTTCCTCTATCTTTTAATTATTTTGAATTGTTGATTATTGTGACTTATAATACTTTTTACGTAATACAAAAATATATAAATTTCATCACAAAATTGAAGATCTCATGCGCAAATTTGTGGTCAAACTGAAGTTGTCTGACTCTCAAAAAATGAAAAGTGTCACATAAATTGAAACGAAAGTATTTTATTATAAGTTCACTTTATTTTTAGAGTTTTAACTAATACCATCATCCGTAGAAACTTTATTTTACACAAGCATATAGGTTTAATAGATAATAGGCTAAGAGCTAATTTCCACAATATTTTCTTAAAATTACATCCTTGATTACTTACTAGTTATTCTACAGACATTGTAGAATCGTACTTAACAAAAAAAAAATGTAGAATCATACTTAACATTAAAAAAAGTATTTTTTTGTCTCAATTTATATATTGATGTTTTGATTTTAATAGCTAAATGAGTAAACGAGTTACCTTTTATTCTAAATGTTTATGTGCATGTTAAATATTTTTAATTATTAATTATTATAAATTATATTATAATACTTTTTTCATAATTTTCAAATACATAATTATATAATCAAATTAAAAAGGAATGAGTTTCACGAAGTGAGAAGTATCAATTAAATTGAAACGTTAAAAATATTGTATAATATAATGGTGATAGTGATTGCTTAGGTTTATTTTGATGGCTGCTTTGAAGGTTGATATTGCTAATCGATTCAAGGGATCCTATAATTAAAAATTCGATGGTAAAGTAGAAATTGCCCTACATAAAAACAATATATTATTGAATCCTTCCTAATTTTGGTAAAAAAGTCACAATGCTAAAAATAAAATGGTAGAGTAAATATAAAGTCCTAGTTACCTTCTAGAACTATTGTTCTTATTTTTAATTTGAATATAAAACTATAAAAATAATTACTTATTTTTAATTTGAATATAAAACTATAGAAATAATTACTTATTTTTAACTTGAATATAAAACTATAAAAAATAATTACTTATTTTTAATTTGAATATAAAACTATAAAAATAATTACTTATTTTTAATTTGAATATAAAACTATAAAAAAATAATTACTTATTTTTAATTTGAATATAAAACTATAAAAAAAATAACTTATTTTTAATTTGAATATAAAACTATAAAAATCATTAAAACTTATCTGTATTAGGTTTAAAAGTAGTTGCTTGTGTAAAAAATAATTTCCACGAGGTTGGTATTAGCATACTCTGTATCGTTCCAATTTTATCGGATGTCGGCGAAGAAACGTTATACCCTTATTCGGATACTAATATGTTGGCTTTGAAAAGTGTTTGATATTATGAAGCCAGCCAACGCTTGAAATCACACCTTCAAGTAAGTTGTTTCTTTTTCTTTGAGTTTTGAAATTCTTAATTTTTTTTTTAAATGTGTTGGTTAATTTTGTAGTCACAAATCACAATTTTATGATATGCTTCGATTAAAATTTATAGTATCTGAATAGATGTATGTGGAGATTTTGATACGTAGATTTAGTGGCACCCAAAATACACAAACAAGTCTCGGGGATATTTTTTTTTAATGCATCTTGCTAATGAGGGTGTCTAACATATTGGACTGATTTGGAACTAGATTGGATCAAATTGATTTTCATCAGTACCAGTCCTGCCCGTATAGAGGGGCAGGGTTGGGCTGGTTCTACAATAGATTAACCTGCACGGATCCATTTGGGGTGACGATGGATTGTGACCGGTAGACCTATATAATCGGCCCGGGCTGGTTTTGTTTGGTCGGGGTGGAATGCTTACTTTAAGTTAGCATTTTTTTACCAGTATTAATTACTTAAATTGGACCAGCCTGGTCTGTTCCTCATAGGCCTAAATGAACCCGAATAAACCCAGCTTGCTTGAACTCGTCTCCCCAACCCATACCCAGGATCTATGGTTATCAAAATGAATTCAAATATAGATATTACGTCCCAAAATTTTATAGGTTAAACTCTTGATAATTTAAATTGAGTCAAATTCAAGTTTTAACTCATTTTAAAAGTGATTTTCAGTTGAGTCTCTTCAATTCAATCCGTCTTTAAAACACTTTATTTGCATTGGTGCGGTAAATTAATTGGTTAATGACCTGCCTAATAGCTAGTAGGGTTGAAATATGGATCAAAACTTGATCTGCTCAATACTTAGCTTTAAATTCTTTATTTGTTCTCTTATTTTTTAGTACCTAATAAAGTTAGGAGAAACAAACATTTCTACCTAATATATTAATTCAGTCTATAGTTTAAAACAACTACATAATATTTCACCAATTTAATTGTGTACTAGATTTTTGAATCAGATACAATACTCCTTCAAAAATTAGTATCAATTGGACTTCTGATAGATTTAACTTTTTTTCTTTTCATTAAAATTTTAGATAAAATTTCAAAGAAATATTTAATTTAAAGTTAATAAGAATATCCTATTTTTTTCTATAAAGCTACTGTTGATTCTATTCAATATTTTTGTCATGTCTGATTGTTACTGTCATCATCACAAGAGGTTGGTAAAGTTTCAAGCGTAAAAGTGATTTCACTCTAAGCTGAATTTTCTCCTTCATTTTTCTTTCTCTATGTGTTCACTCCGATTAAATTAAGCATAAATATGGAAGCTAAATACTATGTAGTTTGATTTTAAAAAAATTAATTAATAATATTACGTAGTTTGATTTACAAAAACATAATGCACTTATTCGTCAATTTTTATTTTACCTATGCGATTTATGGGCACCTTTCATGAAATATCTTGTTCCGCCACTAAAGATTTGTGTATCCTAGATACATAATCACTAATGGATATAGTATATCTGGATAAATTACACCTTAATTTGTATATGGAAAAAAAAAAGTGGTATGGAAGTCAATTTTCTAAATTGGTGTGAACCACGTAATTAGGACCTAAAATAGTGAATTTGTGTTGTTTGTCCATAAACTTATTATTTATCTTATTATGGCTATACACAATACATCAAATAAACATATATATTTAGAAAATATTTCTCAGGGATCAATTTAGGTCATATATCAAGGGAAATTTTGGGATCAAATGGATTGGATTAGGCTAATAAATGAGCGGGTCATTAACTCGAGAATCTCTGTTCTCCTTTAGCCCCAATGTGAGTTTGGTTACTCTCCTTCATTGCTTGTTATGTGGTATCTTTTCTTTTTTTTTTTGATTCGTACATTCATAATGCGTTGTTTTGTTAGATGTTAATAATCATGTAAAGTAGTATTTATAGTATAATTGTTTTTTTTTTCTATTAAGGGTATTAAGTTGTGCATACTATATAAATTGTAGATGTCTGTGTTAGCGGAAACGAGTCCCTCAGAGATGTTAGGCAAGAAGAAACTTCATCAGATGGTTGATACTAAATCTCCCTCCACAGTTAAGCGTCTAAAAGTTGATGCTACCCGCAATTTTCCTGAAAATTGTGGTCCATTTGTAGGTGAAAACGATGGAACCGGAGATAAATACCCAGAGTTTCCATCAGCTACCAAGCCTGTAAAAGTCGAGACCACAAGGAATTATCCCGAGAATTGTGGCCCTTGTGTTCTTCAAAAGAAGAATGGATGCGACACTCAAAGCTCCGCTAATGTTGACATCGGAAGTTGTTCTGAAGTTGAAATGGATGTGGTTGAGTTAGGCGACCCTTTGAGTGTTTTTGTGCCAAAAGATATGCAATTTGATTTGGATGCAACTGGTGTGTGTGAAGAAGAGGGCGGTGATTCAAGTCATTTGAATACCTCATGTCAACCTGTTACTAATGGAAATCAAGTTTTGACGACGAAAGAAGTAAATCTTATGTATGATGACTCAACTCAACTGAATGAAGTCTTGGTTAATCAGATTCTCCAAAAGACGTCAACTGATACAGGTAATACATGTGATTGGTTTATAAATGGCGATCCTATTGAAAATGGACCAGAATTACCTAGTGAAGAAACAAACAAAGGATTTCAGTACAAAGAAGTTGCTGATGATGAATCCACGAGCCGGGTAGACAATTCATCCTGCTCCCAGTCGAACTCACAAAATTCAGGTCTCAAGACTCCTAGTGCCAGTAAGAAAGGGGGAAAGGGTGAGATCGTGCAGGAAGAAGCAGTGAAGTGTCCCGAACCCCTACACAAGTGCAAGGTTATTTTTGAACATGAATCTGTGGTCAGGAAGAAGCAAATAGATATCAGAGTTTCTCCAGAAGATTTAAGGAATTCTGATGTATTCTGTGGTGCTTCGGGTAATGGATTGTTGATGGAACATGAAAATATTCAGAAAGTGAAAGAAGTCAAAGAGACTCTGAAACTTTTTGATGACGAATATACTAAACTTTTGCAAGAAGATAAAGCCAAGAAACATGAAGGACGGTCCAAAAGAAGAATCCATATAGAGGCAGCAATGAATTTGAAAAAACAGAAAAAGTGGGTAAATTGTGAGTGGACTTTTGGACATGTTCCGGGAGTTCAAATTGGGGATCAATTCAGGTTCAGGGCAGAACTTGTTGCGATCGGACTACATCACCAATTTATTAAGGGTATCAATTATGTGACTATTGGCAGAAAAAATGTTGCATCTAGTGTTGTTGATTCTAGTCGGTACGACAACGAGGCCATATCTTCTGAAACATTCATTTATGTAGGTCAAGGCGGAAATCCAATGGTATCTCTTAATGGAAGAGTGGAAGATCAAAAGCTTGAAGGGGGTAATCTTGCCTTGAAGAACTCCATGGACTTGGGATATCCGGTGAGGGTTATTTGTGGTCGACAAAGACTGAATGGTGAAAAGAGTGATACAAGATACATTTACGACGGGCTCTACACCGTGACTAAGTGTTGGGAAGAAAGAGCTTCAACTGAAAAATACATTTTCAAGTTTGAACTGAAAAGAAATCTTGGCCAACCAAAACTTAATCGTGAACTAGTGTCACGGCCAGCAAAGTTAGTCAAGGTAACTCATTCTTGTGTTAATAAGTCAACAAAATCAGTTATGCAGTCGGAGTTTGTTGTGGACTATGATGTCTCGCAAGGAAAAGAGAAGATACCGATCCGTGTTGTCAATGCAATAGATGATGAGAGACTCCCACCATTTACTTACATTACCAATATGCAATATCCAGATTGGTATTATATCTCTAGGCCTCAAGGTTGCAATTGCACAAGTGGATGCTCCGATTCGGAGCAATGCTCTTGTGCTTCTAGGAACGGAGGTGAGATTCCATTCAACACAAGAGGCTCTATAGTTAGAGCACAACCTCTTGTTTATGAGTGTGGTCCATCTTGCAAATGTCCCCCTTCTTGCAAAAATAGAGTTAGCCAACATGGACCTCGATACCATTTGGAAGTTTTCAAGACTGAATCGAGAGGATGGGGTTTGAGGTCACGAGATCATGTCTCATCCGGAAGTTTTATATGTGAATATGTCGGGGAGTTGCTTGATGAAAAGGAAGCTGAAAATAGAATAGATAATGATGAGTACTTGTTTGATATTGGCAACTATGATGAAGAAATCCCCAAAAGGAATGTTGCGCGTAATAATAACCTTAAAGTGGACTCAAATTCTTCGATGAGGAAGGATGAAGATGGCTTTACCCTTGATGCCATAAGATATGGGAATGTTGGAAGATTTATCAACCATAGTTGCTCACCAAACCTTTATGCTCAAAATGTCATGTATTACCATGGTGATAAGAAAGTACCGCACATAATGTTTTTCGCTTCTGAGAGTATTGCTCCATTAAAGGAGCTTACTTATCACTACAACTACCATATTGACCATGTTTATGATAAAAATGGTGATGTGAAGAGAAAGAATTGTAGATGTGGCTCCCGTAAGTGTGAAGGGAGAATGTACTGAAGAACTACTCATGTAAGACCATTGTTCTTGACATGATATTCGAAGCATGATTTTCGTTATCCTTGTGCAATAGTCATTTCAACATTTTAATCCCTTGTTTTTCCATTTATGCTTAATTGTGCAAACTTTGATCTCTTAAAACATTCATTATGCTTAATTTCCTACTTTTTATGACATTTGTTTGGTCTTAAAGATTAAATGGTTGTATAACCACACGAGGGAGTTTATACTTATTCGACCTCTTAGTTTTAGACCAAAATATCCTTACAAGAGACATTTATACCGCAAATATTTATTTTCCAATCAAGTAGTGAACTGTGTACACAATTGCAACATTGCAATTCATACGTTAAATATCTTCATTGAATCATGATATGATTGTTCAGTTAATGTTTTTTTCTGATTCGCTTCAGTTACTGTCATGTATATTTATGATTGTGTGAATCAATCAAGTGATTTGTTTAATCTTGTTTCTACAGTCTGCAAGCTCGAACTACTTATCAGCGGATAATTTTTTGGTGGACTAGTAGCAACAAGAATCAGCTTGTCACATGGTTGTATTAAGGATCTGAATTTTTATAATTCAGCTTAGCTCTTGTTGATTATTGAACTCCAATTTTCGGCTTATTCTATTTTGTAAAGTTTGAACAGCTATTACTTTTCAGTTCCTTATTTCATGCATCAAGCACTTGAAAAAAGAGAAAATGACAGTTCTTTTGCAAGTATTTGCTTTGCAGCTATTGTTTTCTTGCATCTCTGTATAATTTGTGTAGCTTATAATTTATTCGTTAGGTGTTGTTTGGTAGTCTTTAAATTGAATCGTTGGACTAATTTATCCCATCTCTGGGGTTGGAATAAAATAATCCGAAGTTTGAGGGATAAGGTGGGATATCTAGGATTAAGTTTGAGATGAGATTTATATTGTGTTCCGTTGACGGATAAATTTACATAGTATAATCTAATCCTATACTTAATTCTGGGATATCCATCAAGTTTCATAAAGTGGAGTATCTTTCTTAAAGGAACAAATTTATTAGCGAAAGTTTCTCCTAACCTTTCCTCTCTAAGTGATTACACACATCACGCGTCTTGTAAACAGAGTCAAGCACGTAATGCACATTTACCTGTTCCGTTCTGGCATTCTTCACCCTATTCCTTGTTCTCGGGTCCTATGGAGCCTCTATTAAAAGTCATGTTCGCCTTCTTTCTGCTTGCATTTACATAGAAAGATCATGGGGTTCACGGTTCTCCCAATATATATAATGGAGTGCAAGTTGAATTCAATCTCCAAACTCTATAGCATAAGATAGCGAGATAAAGTCGATTTTCCATTGATAGTAATTGTGAATGAGCAAACTTGTATTAACTGCCTAAGCAAACAGGTTTGTGGTAATATTGACTGCTTGTACAAAAAAAAAATTAAATCAGAAAAGTGGCTACATATGTTGACCAATAGTAAAAGATGGTTTCAGTATCTGTAAGTTTTCCAGACAGAACAAATCAACAAAACTACTATTACTATAATGTTTACACTTTAATTTTAAGTTTGCTTTGACATACAAGTTCATTAGCATTCTTTTGGTATAAATCTGATTTAATTGTCACGACTCAAACCGTCATGAATGGCAATCATACTAAACAATCTGGTGGGAGAACCAAGTCTAACCCAGAACCAACCCAATACCATTTAAAAGAAAACAAATCATCATAGATTAGGTAATTAAACCATTTAGATAGCTAGAGAATTGAGTCCCCATAAATTCAATCCAAAAGCCAAAACATCTAAGAGCAGAAAATAAACCCCTAAGATCTGAAAGTCAATCATACCAAAACTCTAAAATATACAAACTGGGGATACAACTCCGAAAGCTAAACATAAACTAAAGGCGGTAGTATGTGTCCGAACAAATGGACAAGAAAGTGCGGAAGTATTCATGAAAGCCTGAAGGACAAAGCTCACCCTTGGACTTGGAATCAAGTGTCTCAGATCAGCCGCTAGAAGATCTGTCGCACTCAACAAGAAAAGAGCAACTACAGTATCGATACACAAACCACTGTATACTGATAGAATCATACGAGCAGTCCAATATATGAATGTAAGCAGTTCACTACCAAATAATGCACGATATAGAAACAATTATCAACCACACATAGACTCCCACATGTCATGAAGCAACAATACATGAACGAACCAATGCATCACATATGTCCCATATGATCTTTCACGACCAAGAGGTACCCCTAGATGTAACATGGCGTATAAACCCCGAAGGACTCCATACAAGCCACTTAGCTCTCATAACATAAGAAATATATATCATATCATCATATATTATTATAAGTGGGAAGCTTTAATGTGAGAAATTGAATTACCATTGTGCCCTTGTATTAAATTAAATTTGATCAATTATTTAAATTTAATTAGTTAATTTAAATATTAAATTGTATCTTTGAGAGTTATACATTAAGCAATATCAAATTTATCAAATTCTTTCATTACAATTTATTTATATTGATAGTGAATTAATATTAAATTGTTATAAACAATTATTATCAAGAAGACACAAAGACTCTTAATTATATTGTTCAATGAATTAAGTAGGAAACTGATAGGTCTGTTTTATTTTTTTCCTTTCATATCCGCTCATCTAAGATTTTCCTATTTAAAGCCACTTAGAAATGAAAATTAACTTACAAAACTCATATATGATCTTCTTACTAAAATATGTTAATGTCAATTATTAATATCCATTTTCTCATTTTTGGTATATCATCTCTTTCTTCCTTTTTTTTAATTTCCTTTCTGGTCATAGTTATAGATTGCAGAAGAAAAGTTGTCATCAATTTTGTAGAATTGTTAAGGGCAATAACATTATTGTTGTATTCGGATCGAAGACATTATGAATGATTGATAGATTAATTGTAAAGAATGTTGGAAAGGAAATAATATTTTTTATTACGTTGTATGAATTTTAACAAAATAATGAGTGATTATAGTGATGACTATTTATAAGTGATTTTTATATTAGTTTTAAATGTTCTTTGATTAATGTATTCTCTTCTTATTCCTTTTAAGTTAATTATGTTCTCTATTTATATAAAGAAGTTTGTGTCTAGATTATAATTAATAGATTTTACTTATTTAGATTTTAGATAATTAATATTGGCGTACAACATGTACAAATTATACTTCTTATTTTCAAATGAAATTAAAAATTGTCTTAATGATATTAGACATCTTATTATATGCCAAATTATTTGTATTTTACATAGATAATTTGAAATATTTGACAAATATCATTAACATTAGCTCCTTTAAATATCATATATTTTTAAAAGTGAAGAAAAAAAGGTGAAATTCCAAATATCAAAATAGCCCTATAAAGTACAATTACTACAATAATACCATTAATATATATTAAATTATATTATATTGCTATTGTTATTTTATTATCATATAGTAAATTTAAGATGCAAGCTAAGTAATTAGTTTCTTGCTTATGACATTTAAATCCCTTTAGTTATTACTAATTATTATTGCAAACAATTTTAATGTTACGTTCTTTATTTATGGGCTTCATAGTGATAATTGTTTGTTCACTTTACCAATTGACTTTCTATCAGGTGTTTACTTAAAATAAATTAGTAGAGATAAAAAAAAATCTTTTGTGGAGCATATCAACTGTTTTGCAAATAATGAATATGATGTGTTGAAAAGCTTATTAAAGAAGAATTTATTGAGACTTAGAATTACAGAATGCATGAAGTGAAGTTAGTTATATTATTAGTTAGTTATTCAATCTGTTAGAGTTAGTTTCAAATTCTGTTAGGATCTAGAAGTGTGTAGTGTGTGTATATATATGGCTTAAGCATTGTATTCACGTGAGATAGTTTTGCTCAACATATGAAATCTGAGATTGCTTTCTCTCTTAGCATCATTTTCATTCTTTCATTGTCCACCATTAATGGTGTTTCTCAAGCTTAAACATTAAGCTTTCACATGGTATCAGAGCCACGACGAATTGTGATCTGTTCTTGCCTTCGTGTTCTTATCTCGATCAAGTTTCAATTTACAGAATTCTTCTTCTTCAAATCGTGATTTGTTTCTATCTTCGTGTTCAATCCATTGGTTGTATTTTGTCTTGATCTAGCTTCTGATCTTCACAACTCTCATAATGGTTGAAGTAGTTGAAACAAATGTTGATTCCTCTGTTCCTCCTCCTCCTTCTTTTGATGTGGGAAGTCAGCTGTATATTCATCCTTCTGATAGTGCAGGTGCAGTGTTGGTACCTGTTCCTTTCGATGGAATAGGTTTTAGCTCATGGAAGCGAGGTGTTCTTCGTTCCTTGTCAGTAAAGAATAAGTTGGGCTTCATCAATGGAGAGTGCTTGAAACCATCATCAACTTCTCCAAATTATCGCCAATGGGAAAGATGTGATGCCATGGTTACTTCATGGATCCTCAACTCTCTAAGCAAGGACATTGCTGATAGTGTTGAATACGTTTTCGATTCACTGGAATTGTGGAGTGAACTAAAGGATCGATATGATCAAACAAATGGTGCAAGATTATATCAGATCCAGAAGGAGATTAACGATCTAAGTCAGGGATCTCTAGATATCACTTCCTACTACACCAAGATGAAGAAACTTTGGGAGGAACTGAACAACTTGTGTGTAAAGAATCAGTGCAGTTGTTTATGCACTTGTGGTGCCAAGGATACTGTATACAAAGCAGAACAGGATAGACGATTAATTCAATTTCTCATGGGGCTTAATGAAGCATATATTCTTCATTAAAGTATGTCTTCTTTCTTTCGGTTACATATTCAACCATTAAGTTGTTCATTTTTCTTTTTTCCTTTAAAAAAATTATAATAAATTGGATCTTATAATAAATTGGGTTTCTTCTACTACCCTTAACATGTCCGTATAAATAAGTTCTTTCTACTATTTTATTTGACAAAAATGGTTACAATTTCATGAGTTCCCGTTTTCATCATTTTCAGTTCAAGTATTTCTTATCCCCTCTCTTTTCTTACTTTTTAAATACTCATTTGTTTGAGTCAAAAAAATATTTTGTAACTTCCAACCACATTCATGTTGCGATTCAATATATGTATCGATTTGAAATATTTACTAACATTAGCTTATGAATTACACGTATGTTTACTTTTTATGCATGTTTAATTTTTTAATTTATGACATATAGAAAATCCAATAATATATGAACCATCTACAATTTATTAGTTGTAGTACAAAATTTATATTAAGTAGTTTAAAATAAATGTGCAACGCACGGTTTTGCAAGACTAGTACAACAATAAGAGTAAGGCTATAGTCCAACTCCAAAACATTTTATAAAATGAAAAGCGAAAGTCTAAACTCATATCTCATCATAGTCATCTAATACAGTAGAATGAAATTGGGTCTAGCCCATACATCATGTCCAAAAAGAGAACACAAGAAAGAAACTAAAATAATAAAATTTGTCCTCGAACCATGAGGACTCATCAAGCTCGGGAATCCTCAAATCCAAGCTCTAGCCACAATATTAAGAACCCTGTCTGTCGGACCCTACATTTGGGGAAAAAGTAGGGAAGAGTATGTGTTAGTACAAAAATGTGTTAAGTATGATAGTTAGTTATGCATAAAACGTTTAAAACATGCTAAAAAGGGACCTTCATTTCATGACATGCAATTGACAAAGTAAAACGTGATATAAGAAAGTTAGAAAACATAAGTCATAACATCATGGTCACTGCAAGCTATATCATCTTTAAATCCTTGAACACATATGACATTGAGAAGGGCTTGTTTATGAATTAGATAGAACTACCTAATTTTTAGGGACGGACTTGCTAGTAACCGCCTATCTACTCGTGTTCGTAGCCGGAGGTCAAGACTGTGGTCCGACAGAAAGAAAGAAATCGTTCGTATCACCTCTGAAGTTTGAGAACCAGCTGGAACTTGGACTGCTAACTAATCTAATGATCGGAATCCGGAGCGATAAGAACGAACGGGTTGGTGTGGCCACAGCTACAACTACTGGCGTTTTGTCTGTAGTTGGATCGGCAAATCGATTGTCCTTGGGTAACCTTAGTTCACTTTTAATCTTGTTGTGGAAAAATTAGTCTTAATCGACGTAGTAACTATGTTAGCTATAACATGATCCCCTGATGTCTGTCACACCGAAAAGGGTTGTTCTACTTGCCTAAGGTAGAACCATGAACTTCTAGCTTAAGTGGATTCACTATCTAATCATCCTGTGGAGGCATATAGTTTATGGGATAAGGAGATTGTTACTAGAAATCCGACTTTTACTAACGTGAGAGCTCCCATTTCCAGATATTACTTCTATAAACTCGGCCTCTATTAACGGGAGAGCTTTCATCTCACATCAACATACATTCAATGCTAAGCATAATTCCCATGGAATGGTCATTTCTTACTTTTTCTTATCACATGTGTCCTTGGACAACCAAGCCAAGCTAGTTTCATTAGGATAGCTCTTACTATTTGATTCAATTAGGTGAGAATAACCTTTCAACCTAAGAATCCATATTATGTGAGAAAATCTTTCACATCATGCTAGTATATGTTTATGAGAATAGTCTTTCACAACACAACATAAAACATCATCATTTGACACTTTACTTGAAATCACCCTTAAACATTTATATAGATTTCATTAAGATTATGCATAAATTCATACTTTGTCCTTTTAAGGTTCAAAGCTTGCTTTCAATCACCAAATTTGAAATCATGGATTAGATAAGGATTATATCATAAATTCATGTGATTCTATTATTTCATGCTTCAGATCATAAAACTCCTCTTTCATAATCAACAATCCACATCTTATGATCACAACTCGGAAAACATGGGGGTTTGCATGGGTTCATAGGGGAAACATCATAAAAGCATTGAAATCATCAAATTATGCATATTAAAACATAATTCAATCATTAAGATCAATAATCAAAAGAACCCATGGTAATTGAAGAAAAATCCTAACTAGTTGGAGAATTCTACCTTTTGAAATAGAGAATTTGGGGACTCTTGAATGAAAAAAAAGATTCATGGATTTGGATGAAAGCTAGCGTACATCAAGTCCAATTGCTTATCTTCAATGGGGGGATTGATATCTTAGCTTGAAACCCTAGGTGAATTCTTCTTTTACTTCAAGCTTTAGAGAGTTATTTTTAGAGGAGATTTGATATTCTTTTGGGAATTTGGAAGAATCAATTAAATGGAGTGAATTTGGGGTATAAAGACTTATCTAGGGGTCCTAAATTTAGGCAAACCAATGTAGTATAAGAATAAAATAATTAGGAAAAAACCCAATTACACCTTAAAATAATTGACAGCAGTCACCGACCTACCAACTAACAGACCCAATCGATAAATCGTGGTGTAACCTACGGTCCATCCTGATGGACCGTGGTTTAGTTGTCTAGGACTTGATTTTTGGACCTCGAACCAAAGACCGTGGACCCATCGACGATCCGTAGGTCCGGTCGTGGTTCCTACCATGGACAATTTTTAAATAGCCAATCCACGGACCCACCTACGGTACGTGATCCAACTCACGGATCGTGGTTGTCCAGCATGGATGGCACCTGAAACTATTGAAATCTGCTATGGTGTCCTCTTCCGAATTTGGGGATGTTACATGATCATAAGGCAAATGTCGGGTCCTCTCATAAAAATTCAAACACATATATGGTCCCCTCACCGATATCAAACCAAATTGTCAGTATAATACCACGTCTGCTATCCGATCTAACCATATATAATCATATCAAGCGTGTTATCCGATCCAACCAACAATATTTTATGTCGGCGTGGTACCCGAGCCCAACAATGAGTACAACAAGCATACACTATCACATAGAATAATCAACAAAACCACTTGAAAACTACAAGTCACAACCACAAGTTCATTTCAAATGATCCTCTCTATGCATTATACAAATAATACTATAAAGCAGTAGACATGCATACACGCATAATCGAAAACATACAATCATCATCTACCTCGAATCATGACTCTTGAAAACTCTAAATAGCTTGAGCTTTTCTAGTACGAAGTGTCTCGGCTTGTCTTGATCTAAAATAAGCAACACAAACAATAATCAATCTATGACCAACTAATTTACCCGAATTAATTACAAATTCTAACTCTGTATACAAACTTTATCAAACAAATCCAAAAAATGGAAAAATTCGAGGTTTATTATTTGGTTCGATTTATAAATTTAAAAAGTCAACACAATGGTTTGATTTGGTAATTGAAAAACCCGAAAAATTTAAATTTTATTAGATTTGGTTTGGTTTAAAAATTTAAATTTTTTATACAAATAATTTGATTTGATATTTTAAAAAATCCGAACCAATCTGGTCATGTACAACCCTAGTAGCCACAAAAATCCTTAGTCAACAAATTTGTGGCGTGTAATATTTTGGAGGCATAGATGGACACTTTATTAGGATCAAAATAATGAAGTTCCACATGAAAGCTAGTAAAGCAAATCTCGCAATTCATGAGTAAGAAGATAAGCGAGAAATATATCAAAAGAAACAATGAGTTATTCACTATATAAAAGAGAGTACAAAATTATTGAGAGGATTAACCTCACATAATTTACTCGAAATACAATGAGGTTCACACAAAGTGATAACGCATCACATGTATCTCGTTGTTTCTCCCCCACACAAAACTCTCAAAGCTCATAGGACTACATTATGAATGTCACACCAAGTTACTTTTTACAGAGTTGTAAACATTATCGTACAAGAAAAAAAAACTAGCCAAATATGGAAACTTTGTTTTTTCCTTTTAGGAAATTAAAAACCCAATTATGGCAAGAAACACATTTTTTATTCACAATTGTACTTACGAGGTGACTTTTACGAGGTTAGTTTTATAAAAATGATTAAACTTGTGATGCATATCAAACCATATTAGTTATGAAGAATTACATCTTCTTCAGTAGTTAAATTTCATCTTTCATAATTTGACTCTTTTCTTGCCCTTTTTTCACTCTAATCATCTTAATGGATTAATAAAGAGAGGGACAAAATAGAAGGGGAATGATAATTAATGATATACAACTCAAGAATTGTAACTTAGCAAATAACTAGTCTAGTATGAATAATTAGTGACCTTATGTTGTATTTGACAAATGAGATTAACAAGATATTGAGGATCTATACAGGAAAGAGTATGCAGCAATTTGTGGAGTCATTGACAAAGATGAAGCTTCCATTGGACATTGAAATGGGACAACCAGTTTGATAATTCAAGGTTAGCTGATCTAGTCCGATAATTGTTAATTTGTTATTGAATCAATCGATATCTTATTGATTTGCTAACGGATTAGTACATTTTTTATTAAAAACTAATATTCTGTTGATCAAACCGTTAAAAGCGAAATTATCCACCGGATAAGCAGCCCTAGAGCTGCCCCTGCCAAAAAGTATCAATTTTGGTGCGAGGATGAAGGCGGCATGTGGTGAATGCGCTCAAAAGTAATTTTCACAGCTCAAATTTCAGTACATGAGAAATTTAGCCACCTACACTACATAAAAAATGATCAATTAATTGCTGCTAAATATGTATTTTTAGCGGCAATTAGCATTTTGTATATGTTCCAAAAATCTTTAGCGACATTGGTTCTAATGACATTTAATTGTTACTGGTATAGACTCTTTGTTAATATCAATATTTATTGTCGCTAAAACTTATTTTTGTTATACTGTTATTAACTAGTTTTTTACAATTTATGTTGGCCCTTGTACAATTAAAAGTCTTGAAAATCATTCAAATGTCTTCAATATTTTATGTAAGTTTGATGTGAGAACTTTCTCTTGGTATGACACAAACAAAGATGAAATAGCCTAAAACTGCAGTAATACACTACAAACTGCATAAGCAAGTCCTTGAATACATTGATTGAAACTAAATATTGTACCAGATATGCTAGTTGCATGTACTGTGTACATATTTTGTCAGACATATTTATTTACTAGTTTTGAAAATGTGCGTTTGTTTTTTATTACTATTATAAAATTTGTATACTGGGTGAAAGATTTATGGTGCTTTCAAAGCAGAAACAACTTAAACACAATAAGTTAACTAAAATATATCCTCAAAAACTAATTCAAAAAAGATAAAAGACACTCAACCAATATATATCAAGGAGAATTATTCTCGCCTTTATATATTATAGATCTTGAAACAAAACATATCTTAAAGAAACTTTCATACACATACGTATATGTCGAGAAGTATGCTTTAGAGGCCAATCCTATAAACTTATATAATCAAATTATATTACTTGTTCTACATAAACTAAAAAAAAAGTAAATTTTAAGAGACTCATGATTTTTTTCAAATTCAGGGTTACTTTTGTTAATACAAAATTGTTTAAATAAACATACTATGAAATATGTTGCCAGTGTAACTGAAAAATATAGGTATTGGTTATTGTAAAAATATCGTTGAACCTTTTTGTTTGTAAATGTATAAAAGGATATGGAAAAATTGAACAAATTCTTATAATGCATTCGCATTATTCATATTAATAACGGTAGTTTCAAGGAATAATGTGTTTTAACTTTTTAATTTTTTTCTCTTTGAATGATATGAATATGAATGGATAAATCATAAGTGCATGCATGTTTTGTCTATATATATATATCAATCTTGTAAAACATTATTAGAAAACATTATTCACTTAAAATTATCATAAGTAGGAACATTTGAAAAATCAACTTTACAAAGAAAACTACTTTAATCATAAACGATTGAGGCAATCGAAATGTTCCGGAAGATTCCATATGATTGATTAGCTTATTCTCAAAATAGTTAATTATAAATATAAATGGAAATTAATTTTATTGTATTTATATCATAAAGATATCAGAAATGAAATAATAACCAATTACAAAGTAATATTTGAAAATTAAAAAAGACTTTGTATTTGATGAACTTTCAACTTGTAAGTTGTAACCATGTCAATTCACATATTTCAAAAAAAAAAAGATAAATATATATGAATAAAATTATAAGAAAACACAAATATATAAATTAGTAAGGATATAATTACAAATTATTGGTAATAATATTTTTACAAATAGTGCATATTAATCTATAGAAAGTAAGATGATCACATCACAAATTTGTATGAAAAAATGGAATACATATTGTTTGTGAGTGTCTTTGATAGACTTTTGTTATTCCCACTTATTAAAAATTAAAATTAAAAGTTATTTTTAACTCTTCATTATCCATATTTAGTACATGAATAACTTCTCAAGCATTTACTACACAAAATTAATAGGCATATTTAGTCTATTTTCTGATACTAACTAACATTGTTGAATTTAAGTTCATATTTTATTGATTAGTGATGTAGTAATTAGAACAGTATATTTTATCTTTTTGATTAAAAAATATAAGAGTAAAAAAATGATGGGATAGAAAATTTAATATTCCAAAAAATTTGAATAATCATTGTGTCTAGAATTTTCCGTATATACATATAAATAACAATAGCAATTAGTAGATTCATATAATTATATTTTCAATCGATCAAATAATTTATATCTGTACTAAATTATTCACAAGTGATTATTCAAGTTCTATTTTGCAACAAAGAGAAGTTAAACTTTTGTAAAAACTAGTGGAAGGTGAAAACACTACCAAGATATTAGATACAATCAATGCATTATTGATTAAGATTTTGTTTGATGTACCAATTTAAATAAATTTATTATTTAATATTAAATTAATTATATATCAATATTTAATTTAAATAGGGATAAAAATAAAGATAAGATAATAATTCAACTTTTGGGTTAGGAATTTCTCACTTATAACATATATATATATATATATCTTGATTTGGAGTTGAGTGCATAAATTATGGAAAACATTAAGTGTGTGGATATTTAGGGGTTCTAATCTCCATATATCTAACTTAAAATATGTACACCATTCTTAATTGATGAAATATACGTAATTATTTGTAAGTATAAATAAACTTAATATATATGGTATGAATGTATATCTAATAAGGTAGTTTTCTATTAGTAATGGTAACTTTGTGTATCACTTGGAAGAAACCCAATTTGAAAAGGAATCAAATGCATACCTTAAATATACGTTCAATTTATTAATTAGTATAAAGAGGAACTTTGGTATATGGGCATACGCTTGACCCTTGTTCCATACTATATTTTTGTGGTCCATGGCAACCTTTTGTGTTGCCGAGTTTTTGGCTTTTGAAAGCGTTTGAATCTTATGAAGTCAACATTTGAAATCACACTTCAAGTAAGTTATTTTTTTTCTATAGTGTTGGTTGATTTTGTATCTAGAATTTCATGATGAGGTTAATTTCTTCATCTAAGGGTGTCTAATGCGTGGGCTGATCCGGGATCGGTTGTTTCCGTTAGGATTAGACTGGTCCATGTAGAGGAGCAGGGTTGGGTTAGGTTATACAATAAATCAGACCCGCACAAATACTTTTGGGGTGTCGGTCGATTGAGATGAGTTAACCTAGTAAAGTCTTATTAGATACAGAATTTGGCTCGGTTCAACAAGTTAATTAGTAACTTTTTATGGGTAACCAATAGAAATTTCACTAGTTTATTACTTTGACACATGCTAGTTTTGAAGTATTATGAAACTAAGCAAGAATCGGTGAGTCTAAATACATATATCATGAGATACATGAAGTTAAAATTAAGTTGTTCTAGATACACTATATCCTAGTGGATTTATATGTATATGCGATACATAGACAAATCTCGTTTGCCTCTCTTGCCTCCCTCTCAACTCGCTCTCTTCTCTCTCTTATATATATGGTTTAATTCGATATTTTAAACCAAAAAATTAGATATATTGAAAAAACTATATCAAAAGTACAATATATTGTAATTTTTTGCACATCAATATGATTAAAAAAATAATTTTAAAATGTTAGTCAAAGTTATTATAGTTTGACTCTAAAAATAAAAACCACGGCAAATAATAGTGGATGGAATATAAATATTGAATTACTTTCAAAAACTATTTTTTCATTAAATTTTTTCAAAAATATTATTTTAACATAAATCTGCCTAGTCTAACCTAACACCTCACAGGCCAAAATAAATCATAATTAACCTAGCTCGACTAGAACCAGTCTCCCAAAATCGTACCACAGACTAGCTAGATTGATTTATTTTTATTTGAACTGATTTGTTAGAACCTGGCCAGTCACAAGTCTAAATAAATCTGAATTAAGCCAATTTGACTCAACCGTACCCTGGACCATCCAAATTGACTTCTTCTTGAACTGAATTGATATGGCCTGGTCTGATAGAACTCGATTTCTCCCAGATCAGTTGGAACCATTCTCCCCAACATGTACTTTGAACCAATCGAATTAAACTTTCACTTAATTGAACTTGTCTAACCCAATCTGATAGAACCCGACCCTCCGCAAGCCTAAATAGTTATTAGGGTTTAATTGTGTATCAAAATTCAACTTGTTCAATTCTTATCACCTTTTTATTATTTTATAATTTTAAACTACTTAATCAAATTATATTTTCTATATCAAATTAAAAAATGATTTTTCAAAATTATTTAAATGAATCAATTTAAATTACATAGGTATAAGTTTTTATGTGTACCCTAGCTCGACCCACACTTCTCAATAGTGCACCCGAGCTCATGTCGGTGACTTAGTATTTTGCCCTCCAACACTATTTTCCGTAGAAAAAGTTAAATTAATCTTTAATGCCTTCTACTTCGCCCTTGTTTAATGCGTTATAACGACCCACTAGTTTAATGCGTTCCTCTTTCTACGGCACTAATCTCCCTCCCTCCCAAATTCAAGTTAAAAAACTGCCATTTTCGTAGGCTTTCAGAGTTCTGTGAATGTGAATGTGAGTTTCGTTACTCTTCTTCATTGCTTGTTAGCCTGTATTCTTTTTGTTTCTTCTTGCTTTGCTGTAATATTTTTCATTTTGGGTTCGATTCGAAAGTTCATAATGCTTTTATCTTGTTAGGTGTTGATAATCATGTAATGTGTTCGTGTCATCGTAAAATTGTTCGATATTATACTGTAACCAGTAAAATTGGGGGTTTTTAGTAAGGGTTTTAAGTTGTGTGTACTTTATAAATTGTAGATGTCTGTGTTAGCGGAAACGAGTCCCTCAGAGATGTTAGGCAAGAAGAAACTTCATCAGATGGTTGATACCAAATCTCCCTCCACATTTAAGCGCGTAAAAGTCGATGCTACCCGCAATTTCCCTGAAAATTGTGGTTCATTTGTTTATCAAAACAATGGAAGCAAAGATATCTACCCGGAATTTCGGTCCAATAGCAAGCGTGTAAAAGTCAATTCTACGAGGAGTTTTCCGAAGAATTGTGGCCCCTGTGTTCCTGAAAAGAAGAAAGGAAGTGATACTCCATGCTCTGTTGATTCTGAGATCAAAAGTTGTTCTGATGTTGATATGAATGTGGTTGAGTCAGCTGAGCCTTTGAGTGTTTTCGAGCCAGAAGATGATTTGGCTGCAACTGTTGTGTGTCCAAAAGAGGCTGGTGATTCAAGTCATCAAAATACCTCATGTCAACCTGCTAATGGAAATCAGCAGCATGAAGTCTTGGTTAATCTGGTTCTCCAGAATCCATCAATTGATTCAGGAAATACATGTGATTGGTTTATAAAAAGCGAGCCTATTGAAAATGAACCAGAATTGCCTGCTATTGTTTCACAAGAAAATCTAATTCAAGGTCGAGATGAACCTAGTAAGGAAACAAGCAAGAGAGTTCATTACGGAGAAGTTCCTTACGATGAATACAGGAGTCGGGTAGACAATGATGAAATTTGCATTTTATCCTGCTCCGAGTCGAACTCATTAAAATCAGGTCTCAAGACCCTAAGTGCCGGTAAGAAAGGGGGCAAGGGTGAGATCGTGCAGGAAGAAGCAGTTAGTAGTCCAGAACCCCTACACAAGTGCAATGTTATTTTTGAAGATGAATCTGTGGTCATGAAGAACCAAATAGTTCTCGGAGTATCTCAAGAAGATTTAAGAAATTCTGTTGTCATGTGTAATGTTTCTGGTAATGGATTGTTGACTGAACATGAACATATTCAGAAAGTGAAAGAAGTTAGAGAGACTCTGAAACTTTTTGATGACGAATATACTAAACTTTTGCTAGAAGATAGAGCAGAAAAACATGAAGGAGGGCCCAAAAGAAGTATCCATATAGAGGCAGCAATGGCTTTGAAAAAACAGAAAAAGTGGGTAAATTGTGAGTGGACTTTTGGACATGTTCCTGGAGTTCAAATTGGGGATCAATTCCGGTTCAGGGCGGAACTTGTTATGATTGGACTACATCACCAATTTATTAAGGGTATCAATTATGTGACTATTGGCAGAAAAGATGTCGCATCTAGCATTGTTGATTCTGGTTGGTATGACAACGAGGCCATATCTTCTGAAACGTTCATTTATGTAGGTCAAGGCGGGAATCCAAAAGTATCTGTTAATGCGAGAATGGAAGATCAAAAGCTTGAAGGGGGTAATCTTGCCTTGAAGAACTCCATGGAGTTGGGATATCCGGTGAGGGTTATTTGTGGTCGACAAAGAGTGAATGGTGAAAAGAGTGATACAAGATACATTTACGATGGGCTCTACACCGTGACTAAGTGTTGGGAAGAAAGAGCTCCAACTGGAAAATACATTTTCAAGTTTGAATTGAAAAGAAATCTTGGCCAACCAAAACTTGCTCGTGAACTAGTGTCACGGCCAGCAAAGTTAGTCAAGGTTAATCAATTTTGTGTCAACAAGGCAAAAAAATCAATTTTGCAGTCGGAGTTTGTTGTGGACTATGATGTCTCCCAAGGAAAAGAGAAGATACCAATCCCTGTTGTCAATGCAATAGATGATGAGAGACCCTCACCATTCACTTACATTACCAGCATGCAATATCCGGATTGGTATTATATTTCTAGGCCTCAAGGTTGCAATTGTACAAGTGGATGCTTGGATTCCGAGCAATGCTCTTGTGCTTCTAGGAATGGAGGTGAAATTCCATTCAACACAAGAGGCTCTATTGTTAGAGCACAACCTCTTGTTTATGAGTGTGGTCCATCTTGCAAATGTCCCCCTTCTTGCAAAAATAGAGTTAGCCAACATGGTCCTCGATACCATTTGGAGGTTTTCAAGACCGAATCGAGAGGATGGGGTTTGAGGTCACGAGATTATGTCACACGTGGTAGGTTTATATGTGAATATGTTGGGGAGTTGCTTGATGAAAAGGAAGCTGAAAATAGAATAGGCCATGATGAGTACTTGTTTGATATTGGCAATTATGATGAAGAAATCCCCAAAAGGAATGTTGCGCGTAATAATAACCTCAAAGTTGAGTCAAATTCTTTGACGAGGAAGGATGAAGATGGCTTTACCCTTGATGCGTTAAGATATGGGAATGTTGGAAGATTTATCAACCATAGTTGCTCACCAAACCTTTATGCTCAAAATGTCATGTATTACCATGGTGATAAGAAAGTACCTCACATAATGTTTTTCGCTTCTGAGAGTATTGCTCCATTAGAGGAGCTTACTTATCACTACAACTACGATGTTGACCAAGTTTCTGATAAAAATGGCGATATGAAGAGAAAGAATTGTAGATGTGGCTCTCGGAAGTGCGAGGGGAGAATGTACTGAAGAACTACTCATGTAAGACTATTCCTCTTGACGTGATATTTGAAGTATATGTTTTATAATCTTTGTTCACTTGTCATTTCAACATTTTGATCTCTTGTTATTCCATTTACTATTAATTGTGCAAACTTTGATCTCTTGTGACATTCATTATGCTTAATTTCCTACTTTTTATGACATTTGTTGGTCTCGGATGTAGAATAAATTAAATGGTCGTATCAGTGTTGTGAATGG
Source organism: Solanum lycopersicum (assembly GCF_036512215.1). Lineage (NCBI taxonomy): Eukaryota > Viridiplantae > Streptophyta > Magnoliopsida > Solanales > Solanaceae > Solanum > Solanum lycopersicum. The sequence goes on along the minus strand of NC_090802.1, from coordinate 52,084,304 downwards.
CGAGCGCCTCATCGCCAAAGGCGAGAGGCGATGCGAGGCGAGCCCTTCTCGCCATTCCACACTGAGGCGAGGCGACCCAAAAATGGCGAGCTAATGGCGACAAAAATGGCGCCGCCTTTTTGATTTAAATTTTTTTAAAAGATTTGACTTAACAATATTAGTCAACATTAGGGTTTTTTTGTTTATTTTCAAAATTTGCTGCTGACCAACTCCTCTTCCCCTCGCGATCTCTTCGCCCCGACTCCTCTTCCCTTCGCGATCTCTTCTATTGGCAAAATTTGCCGGTCACGTCTCTTCTCCTGTTTTCCATCATCTTCAAGGTGCTGCTGCACTGAGGACCTGAGGTATACCTCTTTTTTTTTCTTCTTTTGATTTTTTTAGTTCTTCTTGAGTTCTTTTCTTCAAGAGTTGGATAGTTTTGAAGAAGAATAGACATTTAAAGTTTTAGTATTGTATTTTTGATTTTTGGTCTTTAAAGTTTTACTACTATTGGTTTTTGAATTGAATATTTGCTAATATATGTTATTACTATTAAGATTTTGGATATTTATGTATGCAATTAAATATTTTTAATTTTTGGTATTAATTGGCGCCTTAATTCAAAAAGGCAAGCGCCTCGCCGCGTGGTAAGGCAGGCCCTTGTCGCCTCTCGCCGTTCAAAACACTGGGTCGTATAACCACACGAGGGAGTTAATACTTATTCGGCCTCTTAGTTTTAGACTTGCTGAAATAAAGCTTTACTTACCACCCAGACTGGACCAAAATCCTTAAAAGAAACATTTATCTAAAACTGCAAATGTGTGTTTTCCTATCAAGTAGTGAACTTTGTACACGGATTCATAAGTATTTTTCATTGAACCACTATATGATTTGTTCATTTAATGTCTTTTGCTGATTCTCTTCAGTTTCTTCATGTATGCTTCTGGTTGTGTGACTATTGAGTGATTTGTTTAATCTTGTTTCTACAGCCTCGAATTTTGCACTTTTTATCAGAAGATGAGCTTTTTCTTGCACTTGTAGTAATGAACACCAGCTTGTCACATGGTTGTATTAAGGAACTGAAAGCTTTCATGGAGTTCAGCTTAGCTTTAGTGTTGAATATTGATTATTGAACTCAACTGGGTTTTCAGCTTTACTGTATTTTTCAAAGTACTTTCAGTGTCTTATTTCATGCATCAAGCGCACTTGAACAAAAGAAAATATCACTTCTTTTGCCAGAATTTGCTTTGCATCTATTGTTCTTTTCTAACATTTCTGTATAAATTTAGTGTAGCTGACAATTATTTCATTAAGTGTTGCTTGGTATGCTGACTAAATTATCTCGGGATTAAACTCTTGAGATTCTATCGTTAGATTAGTTTATCCATCTTTGGGTAGGATAAAATAATCCAATGGGATAATTGATGAGATAAAGTGAGATATCCGAGATCAAATTCATATTGTGTTTGATTGACGAATAAATTTACACAGTTGATCGAAAACACTATTAACAACTTATTCGCTAGTCTATTTACAATCTACGGTGGCCCTTGTAAAATCAAAGAGTCTTGAAATTATCCAAATATCTACAATATATCTTATGTAAGTTTAATATGAGCAATGACACTAACAAAGATGAAATAACCTGAAACTGCAATAATATACAGTGGCTGTTCTCTAGTAAATTATATAATAGGTCGATCAAATAAATACACTAGTATAAAATCACAATTTCAAGCCTATAAACAAACAATAGCTTACAAGAAAGAACAAACATGGAATCCATTTATTTTTCTCCTGCAAACAGAGTGGCCTTAACCATAGCATCGGATGGGATCGTTGCATCCTTTCTCAACAGACTGCCTGAAACCAAAGCGACCCCCCTTTGCAAGATACTGCTGATGATACTCTTCAGCTCTGTAAAATTTCTTAGCCGGCAAGATCTCAGTAACAATATTCCTGTTCAATATCTTTTGTTGTCTGTCTCGCGCTTCTAGTGCTGCCTTCTCTTGCTCAGGTGTGTAGAAGTAAATTCCAGACCTGTATTGGGTGCCAACGTCATTACCCTACAAACACCATAATCAAGCTGTTAGATAAATTAATACGAACACTGCTGTCTGTAAAAGCTGTACCGGAGTTAATATAGTTTTTTAATGACCAACAACCCTGTAGGCTGTAGAAGAACATGCGTCACCTATGCTTTTCCCAAAGTACCAGTTCTCATTTAGCAAAAATTTCACAGTAAGAGGTACCGAAGACCACTGGAGCTAGTCCCAAAATAGGAATAGGTCCAAGAGTCCATTTTTCCCAGTTTTCGAAATCTGGGAAGCCCTTCTGTTAAAATAACATGTGTTTGACAAATCCATTTGACAGGTACTACATAAGGCGTTTGTATTTAGCCAACATTTCAAAATGTGCTTGTTAAGAGCTATATTGTGAATAGGACATACAAGGTTTTCTAATGAAGTTTTCCAATTTTATTTCATCAAAATGCAGACGAGAGAACCACACAACAATTTTATTTTTTAAATCAATACAAGTATAATTAAATCGAAGTAACAAAATGAAAAATTATATACAATCACTCTAGTCTTATCTGACGACTTTAATATATCAAAGTACACCATTCGATATGTATATAGGAGGGATAGTTCGGTGTGAGTGTCAGGGTGTGTGTTTGTCTATATATTGTATAATTTTGTTTATAGTTAAGAGATACTATATGAGATCAATTTAAGGATGAATAGTTAGTAAATGTTTCTGGTAAGGTACTTTTTCCTTGAATTCGCTTCCGATTCTAGGTGAAGCTACAATGTGTACTTCTTCCCTGTGGAAAAAACAGCTTCTGCTACAGCTTAAAATCACTTACTAGAAGGTTGCCCCAACACCTGCAAACTCTTTAAAAAGAATAACCTTTTTGGAGAAAATAAGCTCAAGATGTTGAAGCTCGACCCACAGGCTATAAATCATCCAGAAAAAGGAAGCTAGGAAAAAGTGTCTAGAGTCAAAATTACTGTTGGCATTTATCGCGGAAGCACATAAAGTAATTCTTCAGACAAAATTCCTATGCTAATCAATAAACTCCGAAGCTAACACAGAGTTGCCTATTTATTTAGCCATCTATGTACATAGGAGCCAAAGTAAGCTTCTTATACTACTAAATTTCATGGCATAAGCGGAAATCGATAGAAATAACTCCAAATTTTATAGGCAAACACTCTTCTTTTAGAAAACATCTAAAAACAAACCAATTCATCCTGGTTGCCCCTTAAAAAATAACTAACTTGATGCCAAGTCCTCAAACTTTAAGCAAAACATAACCTTTGAAGATCTTAAAAGGCATGATCTTTGAAGATATTCAATAGACATAATCTTTAAGAAAATGCAGCATTTTGATGATGTACCTAATGACATTTTACTAATATAAAAACAAGGATGGTTGGGTAAGTGGACATTCCAATGAATAACTACTCTTTTTTTGGTTTCACACCCGGTGTCCGGAAGCCGTATTGGAGCTCCGACTAAATCTGCATCGCACTCTGCAGGGCCCATTTGGAGCTCCGACTAAAGGATGTTAAACATGCTTCTAGCACTTCTAACTTTGAAGCCAATAAAGACCTGAGTTTTGTTATGAACACCCAAAAACTATTGAATGCCCCATAAAGACTCAAATTGGGCGACAAGCTTAGCAAAAGAGACCAAATATAGCTACAGGAAATAAGATCTTAACTACTTACAAATCGATCACATCAATGAAAATTCATGATTTTAACATCAATTTCTCTACCAAAACTTAACTTGGGGTTAAGCAAAATGGCATAATTCCATCCAACAAAACAAAACACAATTCAACCATTATTTACCACCACAAACAAAATAAACACAAAAAATTTGAGAAACCCACCTGTCGATTGAGGGTGGTGGGGTCATGCCGATCCCAAAATACATCAAGCAAGGTATCAAAATTGCACTCCTTCGGATCATACTGAACTCTAACAACCTCTGAATGAAAGGTATTCCCAGAGCAAATATCTTCATACGTAGGATTATCCAAATACCCTTGTGAATATCCAACTTCTGTCTTGGTAACACCAGGCACTCTCTGAAAGGCCAATTCAACCCCCCAAAAGCATCCAGCCCCAAATTGGACAAACTGTTGGCCTGGGGCAGGGATGTCGGTGTCAGGTCCTTGTGGAATTGCAGAGGAAGAAGAATCCATTGGAGTATCAGTACGAGCACCAAAACCCAATTTGTTGAGCCAACTCATCTTTGGTGGAGAGTAGAGAGATGGGGTTTTGGAAGTCCGAGGAAAGGTTGAAGAAACTTTACGGGAAAAAGGAGGGAGAAGAAGAGTGGATTTGGAGAAGGAAATGAGTGGAGATTTTGTGGCTATGGTGGAGGAAGGGAGACAAGTCTTGAGGAGCATGGTTGATCTATAATAAAGTTTTGTTTGGATAAGTGTTCCTTGTAATAAATAATGTTTTTTTCTCTTTTATAATAGAGTATGTATAACTACTTACACCACTAGTATATTATTCCTATAAAAACCTCTTTCACAAAATTATTGAGACTTCTTTTTTGCTAGTCATATATAGGTTAGGAAGAGTGTTTTGGGGTTTGAAACTGAAATTTCATAGGTCTCAAGATTATATTTTGGAGTGAATTTTTTTATTATTATTTTTTAGTAGAATAATTTGATAATAGCGAAAAGATCGTAGTAAAGAAAAACGTCATAATAATTCTAAATATAAATATAATACGACTATAAAATAGGTGAGGCTAAACTGAGTTGATTGTATACAAGAGGGGTCAAATCAATGGATTCACGTAAATTCATGTTCCACTTTCGAAATTATATATAATACTAATATTATATTTTTCAAAAAATATTTAAATATTGAGGTATAAATCCACACTGAAAAATCATATAGCATAGTAATAATTGGTAAGCAAGGTTAAAATTTTATATTTTATATTTATCTGATTTTATTCTTCTTTTCGTAATAATGCACTCGTCATCTTAATATCTGCCTTGTCACGAATTGAATTTGCCTGGCCGGCTACCGTCAAGTAAAAATGATTAAGTTTCATGAATTTTAATACTATAATTAATAAGACGAGGCATAGATGATCCTTTAAGTAGAAGAATTCAAATTTTCTTTCTGTTACTGGACTTTGGTGGGGTTGAAAATATAAGGAAAAATTAGTAAATTAGTCAAAATAAATAACATATTTAGTAAAAATATCCATACTTTATAAATATTAGCAATAATGTCAAAAATGTCATTATTTTAAAAAATTTATGTGTCCCAATTTTCTTCCTATTTTATCTCTCTTTTTCAATTAATTCTATATATCCTTTTTTTAGAAAAAAAAATCATTCTCTCTCATATTTATCTTTTCAAATTGTTAATTCTCTCTCCCATTTAATTTTTTTTCTATCTCATGGTTATCTTTTCTGATTTTCCTCCAACATTCAAGTTGCAAATATTTTTTTGCCATATATTTTGGTTGTTTTTTTAATCCAAAATTGAATGAACAAGAATCCCTTTGATTAAGGTATCTCTAATCTTTATCCTATTTTCAGATTTCTTTTCTAATTTTTTATTTTTGTTTAAATCTTAAAAAACATTGTTTGTATTTTTCAATTTCCGTTATGATTTACTCTCCAATGGCTGAATCCAAGAGGCTTACTAGAGGTATTCATCTTAATCAACCAATTTCTGGTGATTTTTCATCCTTTAATTTATTTATTATTTAACAAATAGTGTATAATGTATGATCCGCTGCTAAAATGAGGGAAGAAAGTGGGTAAGAACATTTGCAAGACTCATTGGTGTGCAAAACCTTCCTCAAATTCAGAACGCAAATGTAGAATCTTTGTCTACTCGTGAGTATCTTGAAAAAGATGACGAAGATCAGATAGTTGTCGAACATTTTTCTATTAGTTTGTTTTGTATTTATAGTTCTTTTTTAGAATTTGGTATGCTTTCTTTAATTTGTATTCAAATCACTATGTATACTATCAATATTTATATTTATTAAAAATTTCATGTTGCATGGTTTATGAATCTTGTATTTGTCCCTAATTTGTATTCATCCAAATGTATGTCAACTAGTTATGTATTTTATTTATAAGAAGAACAACTTTCTATTAGTTTATTTGTATTCGAATGAATACGACTTAGAAAAGGAAACAAGATTTTGAAAAGAAAAATAAATACATAGTGAAAATATATACGAATACAAATGTATTTCTTAAATAGCTACATTTTATTTGACATACAAATTGGAATGAATACAACTTAGAAAAGGAAACAAAATTTTGAAAAGAAAAATAAATACATAGTGAAAATATATACGAATACAAATGTATTTCTTACATAGCTACATTTTATTTGACATACATATTGGAAAGAATACAAACTAACAAAGGTATGTCAACTGAATTTGATATTTTTTTCTAATTTGTATTTATTCTAAAGGTATGTCAACTAGTTATGTGTTTTATTTAAGAATGAGTACACCAAATATTCAATTATTTCTTTTCAATTTTATATTTCATTCACTTTTTCATCATACTAATTTTTTGTATTTTATATATTATTATACAAAATTCTAAATAAAAACTAGAATAAATAGAAATACAAAAGAAATACATATTGAAATGAATACATACAAGATTTTTGAAGAAAAAAATAACTATATAAGGAAAAAATATATGAAAATACAAATATATTTCTTAAATGACTATATAGATAAATTCGGCATACCTATTGAAATGAATACAAACTAATAAAAAACTATAATAAAGATAAATAGAATATATTGTGGAATGAATATAATTTTAAAAAGGTAAAATTCTGGAGGAAAAAAACAAATTTATATTTAATTTGAAAATGTAACTGATGAAAAAATTAAGGATGCTTGCCTTTTTTTGAAATATTCCCCCTTAATTTTCTCCTTTTTGTTATTAAATAATTATATTCTTTAAATAAAAATAAATAATAAAAATATGCATAACAAACTAAAATGACATTTTTACTAAATATTAAAATTGTTGCTAATGAGTCCTCTTAAATGTTAAAATATTGACATTTTAAAAAATTTCCCAAAATATAATATCTGTCAAAGCATATGATATGTTCCTTTATTTATTAAAGAAAATATGTACATACAAAAGTATGTAAGCATACGTGGAATTTGGTCCACCTCTCGTGCACAATGAAACGGAGCCGGAGAAACCTTGTATTTTTAGAAGCATCTGGAAGGGCAACTAAGATTTGTTAATTAGATGACCCTCCCACAGAGATGACCAAATCAGCAAAAGAGATAAAATGGTAAAGAGCACACAACAGTATCTTTACTCACAAAACAAGGTCTGCAAAGACTTAGTCCACGCGTTTTTTAAAAAAAAAAAAAAAAACTCGAAACCATTAGACGGCACTATCTCTTTGGATACACGATTCAACACATTCAAAACATGAGACTGAGCACATCCAGCTAACGTTTAACATACGCCATAAGAACAAGTTAAATGGGTTTGATCTTGAAATGGAGCGAGATGAGAGAGAACACAAAGCACTTCAAATCCTGCAATGACAAAAAACCCACAGTCACATGCTGCTGATGAAAAGAAATGCATCACAATCATACTCTGCTTTAAAACATAACTGTAACAAACTTGCAGCAGGGTTTCATTTGAACACTTATTAGAGCAAAAGAAACTAAGTGAGTTTAATATCTTCCCTTCTTTAGTTCAGGAGACAAACTATAGTTTCATTCTATGAAATGAGAAAAACGCCCAGGAATCTTCAGCAACTCATAAAAAACATATAAATGCATGTCCAAGAAAGTACTCTTTCCCCCTTATCCCTCCCAGCGCCACTCTAACCACTCAATCCCAAGAAAAAAAAGGAAAAAAACATCTCATAGTTTACTACAATCTGCTTCAGATGATAGAATATATTTATTCAAAAGTCATTTGACGCCTTAATCCATCCAGCCTCTGTATATTCCAAGTAACTTCAATGTGCTTAGAAAAGTTTAAGTGGTTTATATTCATCTTTCTAAGTCATGGTTAGCAGAGTTGCCTCTTGCATGTGCTGGTGAGAGGTACCAGGTACCGATGGAAGAGCTGGTCCGCCCACCAGCACTACTAAAAAATGAAGGAAAAAAAGGAAGTAATTGTGCTTCGGAATCAACCACCAGTGCAAACTTTTACATTATTAGGGTGACAATATGTAGCTCAAATCCTACCCTTCGGGGTGGCCAGTGGTTTGGGCTTGGAACTTCCTTGTTTGGAGGTCTTAAGTTCAAAATCCCTTGCAAGCGAAAGCAAGGGATTTGCCTTCTGGGTCGAGCTCGTCACACCAAGCTTGCCTAGTGTGGGGTACCTCTCTTGTGTGTTTTGCAAGCTATTGCATAGGAGAGGGGTTCTACCTTGTGCGAATCCAAAGGGTAGCAGCTGCGGGTTTCCCTTGTCAACAAAAAAAAAATGTAGCTCGAATCCCTCCATGATTTCAACCAAGCAATGGAACTGATTGGTTGAGAACACGAAATCCTAGAAAATCTCTCCCAACATAAAAGGATCAGAGAATATCATTGAGATTTTTTTAGAAACAAGTGAGAGGATCATTAAATTTACCCGTGTAGGAGTAAAACCACAGTTATCAAGGCAATCCTTTGGCCTGCGGCTTCAAATTACTTAGATTCTAGGTTCAATAAGCACAAGCAGCCAGGTGCACTAAAGCTCCCGCTATGCATGGGTTCTAGAGAAAGGCCGGACCACAAGGGTCTATGGTATGAAGCCTCACCCTACATGCATCGCAAAAAGCAAAGGATGTGTGATGTGTCACAAAGTCAAGCCGTCACAATTACAAATACCAGTCAGAGGGGTAGTAACTACACATCTGGCATAAGTTGAGCCGAGTTCCCATTTTGTAAATTTCTATATACCAAAGGTTCTGCTTTGTTCCTTAACCAACGCACAATCTCATATATTTTTGGTGCATAAAATATGCTAGAGAAAAAAATGGCAGACTCCTTGATGTTTATCACTCAATACGGTCAGACCAACTTCAACGCCATTGTATCCCTGGATCATCTGAAGTCCTCATGATACCACCACACAGACTTCAAACTTTCAGCTGGCCTCTCCGCACCTAGCCCCCTCCGCCATTATTCTTCTAAAGTCTAAACTCCAAAAAAACATCCCCCCCCCCCACCCCCCAACAATATCCTACTTTCTTGCCATCCTGGATCATTATTGCCGTAAGGTAGGAAGATAAAGGACTAAGATCAGCAGAAATTCTTAATATCCATTGCTCTTTCTTTTCTTTTACTCCTAATCATTATAATCTCCCCCAACCAAACAAAAAAGAAGTAAAACGATAATAAATACCCATCACTTTCTCTTCATGATCAAACCATGTTGTTATTGGAAGGGTGGAAGGTGAAAAAAAGGAGAAAGTATGCAACCATAGAAGCAGCATTATGCAGCAACAAGACTACAAACTAAGTCCAGCTGCAATAAGAGAAGTATCTCCAAAGTCCAAATCAAAGTAACTCTTCTCTATTCTTGTAAAGATGGAACAGAGGCTTTCACCATCCAGTTTCCAAGGCAATCTAAAGAGGGAGTTTGAAGGGAGTTAATTTTTCTAATGGAACTAAGCAATTGGAACCAGATCAGTCCAGAAGGTTCACATATAACAGATTTACACATATGAACAACCATTTTACTGTTTACAACTAGGACCCCTGATCTGCTTCGAGTGAGTAATATATCTAGCTGATGAAAACTAATACCATATTGCTTGTACAGCTCCAAATAAAAGGGAAACATAATAATACAAAGTACAGTGCGTCTAGATCATTTCAAAGAAGAAAAAGGATCCTCTAAAAATAAACTCCGCTAGATAAAATGAGACCTACATGTATATGTAGTAAAAATATAAAATATGGATGTAAATAGCCAGAATGATATTTGCTTTTCTATCTGAGCTTTTGACATATTCAGATAAAGAAGTAAAAAAGAGAAAATTACTGCAGATCATAACCTGAACAAGATAATAGAAGATACGGAGTCCCTCAGGATCATTACTGGTCTGCACATCCATTAATGAACCAATCTTAGATGTAGTGAATGATATGTGTTCATTTCCCATCACAATCTCAAGCTCCTGTCTACCAACTCTATCTGGTTCCGGCCAGTTGTTATCATCTTCCTTCATGATCTACAACAAACACACACGCAAATTAATTCTTCCATTTTGAAATCAGAATGATGGTCAAGTTATTATTTATACTAAGAAAGTAAAGAGGTGGAAGAGATACAAAGTCGGAGTTGCAAAAAACACACATTACATCACACTGAACAAAACAAACCCCAGCCCTCCGCTACAACTCTCTCCCCCCTCCTAAAAGAACCCTTACTTGGACAACAATTCAAACAAGAAAAGTTCATTTATGTGATAACTAGAAATTTTACATCTCGTTTTTTTATGTTATCAAAATAATAATTTTGCTTCGTTGCAATGAACGTTAACCCCAAAATTGCTCCAAATAACATGGTTATCTTTCTTCTGATATGACAGTTTTGCCTCTTCACTAACATTATTAGATCCAAATGGCTCTAAAAGTTGGTATTCCTCTCTTTTCATTGGTCTTCCCATAGGAGCGGGGTTTTATCCTGTTCGCACCCAAAGGGTAGAGGCTGCGGGTTTCCCTTGTCATAAAAAAAAAAAAAAAGACTCTGATTTTGGCAGAATCAGAACATAAGTAACAAGCGAAAGCTAGTCATGAAAAAAGAAAAACCCCAACCCTCCACCGCAGCTGCTTCTCTCCTTCTTAAGGAAGTCTTCCTAGGAAAACGATTCAAATGAATGAAACAAGGAAAAATCTTCTTTTTGACAAATTGATACCTAGAAATTTACACCTAATTGAATCTAGAAAATTTGACCTAGTTCCCATGCTATTAAAATGATAATTTTGCTTATCAGCAATGAATGTTGCACCAAAATTGCCCAAAATATGGTGATTATCTTTCTCCTGGGATGAGAATTTTGGCTCTTTACTACCAATTCTTAGGTAATGGCTCTAAAAATTGGAATTCCAGTCTTCTCATTGACCTTCCCACAATCATTGACCTACAAATAATTTGGATTTTTCCTAAATCAGAACATAAGTAACAACCGAAAGCTATTGGACGGCACCCCATAGACAATCAATCAATCAATTATGCCTCATTCTCACATTAACTGAGGCTATCTAGCTATATGAATCCTCCACATCATAGTTAAAACTAATCATCCAGCAAACGTGTTCTGGACTGACGATGCATTGCACTAATCAAAGTAAAACCCCTAAATAACATGTAGCAAAAATCACCTGCAAACCAAAGGAGAAAGCGAGTTTGACCCAAACCCTAATTGTAAGCCAAAACAACAAAATGCAGTCGAAAAAAAGGGAGAGGATAAAAAACCTCGCTATCAGCAACAATGCGGCGGCATTCTTTGAGAACAGAAGGGGTAAGGAAGACTTCCTTGCGAATCATTGTATCATTCTTGTAGTTGGAATTGTTAGCATAACGGAGCTTGCCATCAGGCCTAAACTCAAACTCTAAGAACTCGTGACCGAATTTTCCTTTGTGACCCACGTAATATCTCAGGTAAAACTCATCATTCTCCGCCATTTCCCCCATAGTTTGCCCTCTTCTGTCAACGGCGACTACCTTTTAGGTCTAAAACACCGCCCTTGGAGTTTTGACACCAAACTGTGAATTAACAAAGCCCATAAGGGCCTTTTTTCCAAAATTATAGAATTTTGGAGGAGTAAAGTGTTTAGACGCAAGAAGTTATGGACTCATGCTGAATATTATAATATATAATTTGTAAGTAGACTAAAATATTCATTTGCTTGCACTTAAAGTTACTTATACATACACTATTAGTTTACTTATTTTTTATTATTCTCTTCTTTTTTAAAATATTACTAAAATTCTTTTTTTCCCCTTAAACTCAACTCTTGGATACATAACTCCATATCTTTTAACCTATATTTCACTCTCTAATTATTTTTTCTGAAATCACGTCATATTCTCTCCCATAATTTTATCATTCTAATTTTGATTTTGAATTTCAAGATATTTTCTTCTTTCGTCAAAGATTTTCTTTCTCACGTCATATTCTCTCCCATAATTTTATCATTCTAATTTTGATTTTGAATTTCAAGATATTTCTTTCTCCCGTCAAAGAATTTCTCATTCCTCTTAGGTATTGTTTCAATTTCGTTATTTTCGCTCATAGTTGATTGTTACTACTTGAGCTGGAGCAGAATAGTATAGATGAACTCTATATTCGTCACGCAAGTGAAAACATTTTGCATTTCATTATCAAAGAATTTGTCATTATTATCGATATAAAAAGCACAGAAATGATTGATGAATTCAAATATCCCGATTTCACTCGTATCAAGTTGATTCAGCGATATTTTCTTGACTCAAAAAACATTGTAAACAAAAGTTGTTTAGTTCAAAGATTTTTGATAGATCAATGGGAGAATAATCAGGATGTCATTAAAATGGCAATCCTATATTTCATATGTTTGTTTCGTTTTTTTCCAACTCAGTGATGCAAATATACCTATCACAATTATATTTGAACCCATAGAGTTCTCTAATATCATGAATTATATCTTTCGGAGTATGAATTGTTTATGATCGATGAATTTAGAAGCATTCACAACACTAACAAACCCAATTGTTGTTCGGATTTTGGTTAGTATCCTACCTGCACTTTACAATTGTTTATAATTGATCAATTTTGTCATGATACATTTAAATTTCTTATTTGTTTTAAATACATTTATATTTTTAGATACATTACGTATACATAAAAGTTACAAAATGAATTTGATAATTTTAAACCTCATAGAGCACGTTCGTTAGTTATACTCATTTTTACACACTTTCAAAATGTATCACATATTAAACAAAAAAAAAATACAAAAAATCAAAAGCACCATAACAAAAAATTTTAAAATTATAATGTATCAAACAAATTGTGAATTTAAATGTATCATCATTTATACATCTTAAAACAATATCACGATATATTAAAAAAAAAAAGATTTTGTTTGATACATTTAGCACACTTTAAACTTACAAAATGGATCCGTTAGTTTTGAACCCAATAAAACACGTTTTAATGCATTTAAATAAACGCATACCTTTGTAGATAAATAAACGCAATACATTTCTCTAATAGATCTTTTTATTTTGTAACTGAAGTTGTGCTTTATTTTATATTTGGTCATCACATTTATTAGTGTTGTTTTATCCTTGTAAAAATGACCTATCTTCACATTTATATTGTTTGAATCAATTATATAATTTATAACTTATAGTTTTGAAATATAATCGGAATCACAAATTCTTGATTCAACCACTGCAAGATTTTCTATATCCTTAGTTGTACCTTTGACACACGTAATCTCTCTGCACGTTTCATCAAAGTTATGTTCATCATCAATTTTATCTGTTGTATCAATAAATAAGGGATACATTGCAAAACCAGGTTTACTTCTAAATATAGTCTAACATCCACATCATTCTTAATTTTCATCAGAGAAGAATTACTTCTATGATATATCAAATTTTAATATTTTTTCTTACCTTATCGATCTCTAATTCGGGAGATTCAAAAATGAAATTGATTCTCTACAACAATTTCGTCACTTTTGTAACCTTCATAATCAACTTCACTCGCCCAAATTTCTAAATGATTCAACAAAATAGATATATTCATCATGTATCGAGTTTCTTTTTGAAACTATGAATTTTTCAACCGGCTATCAAAAATTGTCTTCAACGGAGAAGATTTAAAATTTGAAATCGTGAAACTATCCCCTATTAGGATATGGAGTGATTATGATCAGTTAGGCGTTAATTTAGGAAATTAATATAACAATAATAAATTTTACGTTATTTGTTTCTTTTTTAGCACAACAATATTCTGTTACAATGTTCTATGTATCCTGTTGCATCCATTTTCAAGGGTTTTTTTTGTAATATTGAAAGTATTAGTGATAAAATGTAATATACATCTTAGACTATGGGGCATTTGTGGTTTGAATATTTACTCCCTCCGTTTAAAAAAGAATGATCCTATTTCCTTTTTAGTCTGTTTCAAAAAGAATGATCCTTTTCCTTTTTTAGCAACACTTTGATTTTAACTTTCCACGTGACATGTTTAAGACCACATGATTAAAGGACATTTTGATACATTTGATATAACTGTGATATAGAACCACAAGTTTAAAAAATCTTTTTTCTTTACTTAAACTTCATTCCAAATCAAACTAATCATTCTTTCTGAAATAGAGAGAGTATTTGATTTGAATATATTTCAGTTATATTAAGATGTAAGCATTTATTTTGTTTACATCAACATCGTTTTATATCATTTTTTAATAAAGTTACAGACTTTTAAGTATATAACCATCCCAAGCAATTGGTATGTTTGTTTAATTTACTAAAAAAATAATCAAACTGAACTGAACATTCGTACATGTATGTAAATATATTGTATATATTAACAATATGTTAAATTTGATATATAAATATGTTTTATAACATTTTCAAATATAAATATATCACTGGTAGAGCCAGATATCTTACCAAGGGTGTTTAAAAATAATTTTTTTGATAAGTGAGTTAAATATTAGTTTGTTTAGCCTAACGGTTTTGCCATGAACAATTTCAACATGCTATCAAATACGAACAATCAAGATGTGTATTTCTGTTGCATTGAATTTATAATGTAAAAAATATGAAAAAGGACATAAAATACTCTTGAACTATTGAAATAGTACAAAACTATCTTACATTCACCTATTAGCTCTCAAATACCACTATCATACACCCATTTTCAAAACACCCCTATCATCCATCTTTGGATCCAATATTTTGACCTCTTTTATAACGGATTATCATTTAAATATTTTTTAAAATATGTGATGGTTATTTATTGGATACAATTTAATTATTCAAAAATCAATTTTCAAATCCATCCATTACTAATTATATAGGACACAAATTAAATATAGCCGACCCATCTACATCCGAACCAGTTTATATTTACCGCACCGATTAAAACAAATACACCCTTCATTCCAAACATTTCATGCCATCTTCTATCCTTACTTTCCCAATATATACTACCTAAATATATGCATGTATCATCATAAAAATTACCAAAACACTCGCGATTTTTATGGCGATACATGAGTGTATTAGGTAGTGTATTTCAAGATTGTATACAAATATATTTGGGGAAGTAAGGTTGGAAGAGGAAGTGAAATTTTGGGAATGAAAAATATATTTATTTTAAACGGTGGGTTAATATAATTTGGGGTGGTGAAGTAAATTTAGGTCGGGTATAGTTAACTTGAGTCGAGTGTAATCAATTTAGGTCGGATCTAATTAGTAATGGTGAGTTTAAAAATTAATTTAAAGTAAGTAAATTCTAACCAATAGAACATATTTTAAAAATTATTCAAATGATAATCTGCTATAAAAGTGGTCAAGATTGATCATCGGACCCATGGTGGATAATAGGATATTTTGACCGCCAATAGGTGGATGTCAAGGTTATTAGGAGCAAATAGGTGGATGGAGGGTAATTTTGCACCATTTTTAATAGTTTAAAAATATTTAGGCCCTTTTTCGTAAAAAATAATATAGTATAAAATGAAATACTGATTAAACAACGAGTCTAAATTTTTACCAAACACAAATCACACAATCAATAAAAAAATAAAATTTTCAAAAGTGCATTCTGCATTGGATAAATTATAAATATATATTATCTATTTAATCACATATTTGAAATAAATAATTCATTTATGACCACTATGTTGATTTAAATTTGTAATATTAAGAACTAAGAAACTAGAGAAATATTTTTAAGAATTTTAGATGAACTAAAATTAGAAACCTAAATAAATGTATGCACAAGCCCAATAGTCAAAATATAGTATTAATGAATCATAGGTGATGGCTAATGCATAAGATAGATAATGTCATATGTCATATACTATTAGAAATATTCAGAATATGTTCAACAAACATCAGAATTATGCATACTAACTAAGGTAATACAACCAAAATAATATAGTTTTACTTTTTGACATATAAGATTAGCATGTCATTGTTTATCATATGTAGAGGATGTTGGTGTTCGCTTTCAGTAGCTAATCTTCTTCAATCCCAAAACCATAGCATAGGGAGTTGTCGGGGGTTTGTGTAGTGTTAGTAAATTCACAAAGTTGAGTTTTTGATGATGGAAGTGAAACTGTTTGAAGAGTGACATATAACACAAAAATATGGGAAAAAATATTACCTGCAAAGCTAAATAACGAAGGTTTCCCAAAAAGTTAACTGATTCATTTCATTCTCCCTATTGAGCGAACTTGAAAGACTGACAACCCAAAAACTTCATTAAGCAAAAGTCACAAAATCAAGTGAGAGAGTTCCTGTAATTAGACAATTTAAAGTATGTTAAAAACTAAAAACATAGCGACACATAGCAAAACAATTTAAATATTAGAATTTCTCAAAATGGAAGTATAAAGTTTGAAGTTTAGGTGAGACTTTATTCAAATTCATATCAGACGGATGTTGTCATTGTCCTGTAAGTAAATAGGCAATAACACATGATAAAGTAGATAGAAAGGATGAAGGTTGATGAGATAGTTGGCAGAAATAAAGTTAGTCATGTTTAACCGTCAAAGCAATTCGTAATGATCGTTACCAATACATAAGCCGAGTATATTACAACAAAGGGAAGCAAGAGCAAGTATATCAAGGAAAAAAAACTGAGGTGAATAGATTGTAAAAGAACTGGATAGGTCTCAAGCAAGTTGATATTATTTGTAATTCCAGTCAAACTTAATGTCGAATGAAATGGCTGCACAAATATTTAACTTCACACTTTTAAATCTTAGTTATATAAGGAATCAACTATCAAAATCATAAACCTGAAACATAAAATAAAATAAGGTGTTAAAATATATAGAAACTACTAAGCAACTAATGTAAAGTCAAATTGGTGCAAACTTGTCACTATTTTGTTACAAATGTAATTCTCTAAAAAAAAATATTATTGAACACATCAGTCAGCATATATAACTATATAACATATACAAATATTAAAGCTTTTAGTTCAGTAAAGGTTTCATAGTCGCTTGAGTGATTCTGCGAAATAACATAAGTAAGTCACTCAGTAAATCAAAGCTCTTATGGAAACGAACAAACACGGAGGAGAAAGAAGTTGTCCAACACAATTACATACAAAATAAAGCAACAGCCATGTTAAGAGTTAGACCACTTTACATGAATTTTACAAACTTATGAACATTAGGCATGATGTAAAAGTTAGAAATATTTTCTAACCTTAACTGATGCTGCAAATATGAAGTTTTAGATCCACATTGATACTTTAGTAAATAAAAAGATAAGCTCAAGAGCAATCAATCACCACAATTAATTTCTTTCGCATTGGAAAAACTATTTGAAGTTGTCTCTCTGCAAAGAATATGTTATGTGTTCCTTTAACACAAGTGTAGATTAAAAGAAGTAAAAAATATGTAAAAGTGATATTTTTATTACTTAATTGTGCAAAGATAGTCTGGCTTTTTAACAATGACATTTTTTCAAACATATGTTATTGTAAAGATCATCGGAGGATAATGATCAATTTGACATCAACAACTCCCTATTGTATCAAAGATTGTTGTCTATAGAACAATTGATTAAGTAATAGCATATTACGACTTCACTCTCTTTCTTATTTTTAGGAAAACTCTATTACAGGAGTATCATGTATTTGACAATTATACCTAAGCTCTAAAATTCTCAACAAAATTCAAGGCGACTAAGCTATGAAATTGACAACAAAATTGGAACATCGTGAATACTATTTCGAGAGCATACTAAAATGGTGGCAATTGTACGATATCAAACTGAATTTTTTTTATATTGTGCTAGTTTTCCATTATAAATCTCAATTAATCAGCAAAACTAAAACTTGTATGGTCACAACATATTAATGTTCCTTAAAATGTTTTTTCTTTGAAATGGAGAAATTATTTTTCACTAATCCTAATAATTATGCGTTTATCCAAAGTGGAGATTAATATTCTGAAAATTTTTTGTATGAGAAGGATAAAAAAAATCCCAAATGAATTATAACTATGAAGGAAGAGATTGTATTGGGTTGTAAATACTTCCAGTAGTATATTTCTTGGATTTCAAAAGATCTACACAAGTTATTGATTACATTATCAACGTCATTCTCCAATAATAAATGTGAAAGTCTAATGTAGACTGACCTTTTACACTTTTTTGTTGGTGTGGGTGGTTTAAATTTTGAAGTCGCATTTTGAAGAATCAGCTGCAGTAGTTGTTGCCATCACCTCCACCTCTCTTATCTCCAAAGGTTTTTATCTTTTTGGAATTCCTATGAATAGTGCTTGGTGGAGTATGTTCCTTTTCCATGTAGGAAAGAATGGATAAAGTTGCATGTGTGTTATTTGAGGTGCCCCAAGATGACTTTCTTAGCTAAATCTGAAATAATTTGTTCGACAACATCTCATGGACATGACTAACAGACAACTGATTGCCGCTGTAAATGTAAAGAGTCACAAGAAACTGTTTAGAACTAAGCATATATGTTGTGATAATAGATGTGTAAAAAGTAGCCAGCTGGAATGAGAGATCACCTTAGCACAAGTTATGTCAAATATGCCTTCCGCCGTCATGGAGAGTAATTTTTCTCCCAATTCACCAGAGATAGATGTTGTGGCTGTAGCAGTACCAGTAACGTCAGTAAGATCAATTTGAAAGATACATTCGAAATCATGGTAAGTTTAAAATTTGTGTATAATATACGCTACATTCTGTACAATTAAAGAAACATCATCCGAATACGCTACATTTTTTAAGTCCATTTGGCCCCTTGGTTGGAGGGGGAGTTTGTTGGGCTATTGCCCATGTTCCAGCCAAAGGCCCATGGCCTAATCCTACTTGAAAAAAGGATTGGAATTATTCTCTTTATTTGGTTTCCAAATCTATTAGGAAAAGGATTGGAATTGTGATCCTATTTAATGTTGGTTTTGACTTTGTAAGGAAAAGCACAACTCTATAAATAGAGGATGATTTTGAGAGAATAATTAATTTCTCAATGGGATTGTCTTTAAAAGACATTAGAACATAAGAGAGGTTTTTTGAGAGAGCTTTCAACAAGAGAAAAGAGAGAAAGAAAAAGGTTCTTTTGCTGCAGTCTATTTCTCCGACCAGCAACGTTCAGATCGTGTTTCCCGATTAACTAACTGTTGGATCGGGCTGAAATTTGGACTAAGTGTTCTTGAAATCTTGATGGTTGATTTTAACAGTGAAGATCAGACTCGGAGGTCATCAAAATCCTGTTTTAGGTCCCGAATAGAAGCTGGGTTTGGGTGGTGTTTCTTTCTATTTATCTTTTGTTGATGTAGCTATTGTTTGTTCTCTTTTGGAACTTGTTGTGTAGCCATTAGAAAATATTTGTAACCCTCTTATTGTTATAGTGAAGCAATTCGGATCTTGTCGATCTTTGGTGGTTACCTTCAGATTGAAGGGGTTTGCCACGTTAAACTTGGTGTTCTTTATTGTTAGATTTTCGGTTTCATCTTTTCGTCACAACAAAAATCCTTTCCATCTTTGGTGTGCTTCTTTTGTTTTCATCCTGAGCTTTTAAGTACAGAAAACTCTTGCAATTCATCTAATATGGTCATTTCTGCTTCAACATAGAAAGAGTCCCATTTGTTGAAAATATCATATACATAATACATGTTAAATTACTAAATATTTATTATTATTTAAGCAAAGCCAGACAACCAGATAATGAATAAACATACTCTTAAATGATCAGCTTGAAGTATGACTTACAGAAGCTGGTGATGAAATTTTTTCAATAGAGATAACTTATCGGTCGGTAGAAATCACTACCATGGGAAGGGCAGATGAGCTTGTTTGGATTTTCTCTGACGCACGACTTAACAACATTGTTTTGTTTTCTTTTGCCTTATTGTTATAGCAGATAATATGTTTAGTAGGTTCTTTAAATGCAAATTAAAGCTAGAGACTAATGATGGAATGTGAGTACCAGTTGATGAGTTCTACTGCCTGTGGAGAATTAGGATCCACGCGTATTGTTGAATTGAATCTGCTCTGCCGGACAACCCTGTACAACACATAGCTCGTCTAAAATTTTGTTATTATCTAAAGTTATGTTGGTAAAAAAAAATTCAGCGCATATGTACCTTGAAAGGTAGAGATTCCTGTACTCCCGCAAAGGATTACAATAAGATCTGTCTATGTTGCCATTTTAGCTTCAATTCATTTTCTTTTATTTTAGAAATCCTCCAATAGAGTGAGGAGAAACTGATTTTTCTTGAGAACGTGAGGAGAGATACATGATAACGATCAGATGATAAGTAATGGTACGATCAAACAAATAATAAAAATGTTTACTTATTCAAAATCTTTTCATGAAATGGGAAAATATAAGGTGAAATGTATTGCTTACTGATTGTCACAAATGGAAAATAATATCGTGTTGCTCATGCTATTTGGTCGATATTCAATCTTAGTATCATGTTTGTACGAAATATATTTAATGAAACACTAGTATCTGCAAGATAGCATCAGTATTGAGTCAAAATCCTTTTTTTGTGGTTGCATGAACAGGGGCAATTAAATTAGGAAGAACATGCAAGAACATCATTGCTTCCACATTCTAAAAGTCAGAAAATGTAATGAAAACACAATATGAATATTTCAAATCAAATTTGGAATATGCAAGAACATAATTAGAAAATATAATAATTATCCCTAACTTACTGAAACATTAGAAAATATACATATCCCCAAATCCGTCTGTTGAGTAATAAAATTGGTTTAAGTGAAAATAACAACTCTAGTTTTGTCGCATTTTAATTTTCTCCTTATCGCTTTCCCATTTCTGAAATTTTTTCTCTCTAAAATTTCTCTCAAGGAAAACTGAAGGAATTAGCCGCTCAGCTAATTCGATAGAGTTTGTTGAATGTTTCGAATGGCTGGATTACCAGCAGATGATAGATTATGGCCGCCGGATCCATCTACAATGGAGGGCAATCTAAATCCCTCAGCAGCACAAGAATTGACGGACGATTCTATGTCCACTTCTCCGCAGTTGAGGGAAGGGGTGATCCATACTGCAGTAGTGGAGGCGGAATTGGAAGAATCACGTCGCAATATTGAAAGAGGCCAAAAAATTACTGGAAAAGATAGGGATAATTCAAGGTTAGATGTACAGGCGACTAGCGATACGGGTGGATCTGAATCGTTGCAGGATATTGAAGCGACAAATCCACCGCAAAACATCGAACAAAGGCCATCGACATTAGAGGTAGTTCGTACAGGATATGGATATGGGGAATCCTTCCCTGTTACAAAACGTAATTAGCAAACAGGGGAGATGATTCGAACTCAAGAAAAGGGAGATGCGAGATTTCAATCGCAAACTAGGGTTCATCAAGAAACTCGAATTAGTCAACAACAACATCAAAGTTCTCAAAATGTTGGTGCGATTGGAAAAAATCAGCGGTTAAATCTTGAAACTGACAATCGATTTGATCAGCAGCAACAACGAATGGCTAATACAAACAAAGGAAGGGAAAATATTGAATCTCAAGAAATTACAACTACAAATGATGCTCAGAGAGATTTAGCAATTAGGAATAGAAGTGTTGTTCATCAAGTTGGTGAGTCTTCTAAAGCTGGAACCAACACTAGGACAAATTTACCAGGTATTCGTCCTCCCTATATCCCTGATAATCGTAGAATTGATGAAGGTGATGGTAGATATTTGTAGGCTGACTAAAATTCGAATTTTCATAAGATAACTAATAATTTCAATAGAAATAATTCTAAGAACTCCTCTGGGAAAACTGATCAAATTCCTAGGAATCCTAATAATTTTCCTAAACAAGATCAGATGCAAGAACCTGCTCCATACACTAACATTCAAACCTATGATGATAGATTGAGATATAATCAATCTAACAGTGGTATTAGTATTAAACTGTATGAACCTGAAATAACCACTAAGCAAGGATTACCTGGTGTTCTATATGTTAAAAATGAAGTAATTACTGACTTAGCTGCTGCTTGTAAATTCACTCTTATTGGAAAATTTGTTTATACAATGCCTAGAGTTGAATTGATTAGAAAAAATTTCATCCTTCAGACACAACTTTCAGGGGGTGTTAAAATAGCACATTATACCTCTAGACATGTTCATATTGATTTAGATAATGAGCTTGATCATAACATGGATTGGACAAAACAACGTATGACTATAGAGGGACAAACTATGAGAATTTAAGCTTGGACTCCTAATTTTAAACGTGAAGAAGAAACTCCTTTAGTACCAATCTGGATTTCTCTGCCTAAACTTCCTTGGCATTGTTATAATAAGGAATTTATTTCTAGTTTATTATCTCCTGTTGGTAGAGTGTTATATCTTGATTCAGCTTCTATAAATAAAACTAGGGGAGGTCAAGCAAGGGTTAAGGTTCAAGTAGATTTAACAAAAAACAGACCCCTTTTATATTTGGATGGGGTATATTGGGGAGGATATTACTGATGGTAGATGGCAGAAAATAGTTTATGATAGTATCCCTGATTATTGTTTTTATTGTAAACACCAAGGTCATAAAGAGTGTGATTGCATTATTAAACAAAGATATGAGGATAGTAAAAAAAGACTTGGATAAAAAATAAGAATAAAAAAGACTATACTTACAATGGGCAAAGAGATTTGCAAGGCTTTGTAGTAGGGAAGCAGGTATAAGGGAAGAGGATGACCATCAACAAGGTTATCAAGGTGATAAGGTACAAAAAAAAAAGCAACAAGAATGGCAAATACAGAGGAGAGGGAATAATCAACATCAGCCTGGACAGAATACAAACAGAGTTGTAGTCCAACAACAGCAGGAACAAACAGGTAGAACATCTATTCCTACAAAAAATACTTACATTGATTTGGATGTGCAGGAAGTGAAAATAGAAGGAGAGGAAAGGAATGAACACATTACTTATATTCAGGATCAAAGAACTCAAATTAATATTACTGGAAATAAACAACAAGACAAAGATAGATCATAGAGTCAAGGAATACAAAGAGATGATATAGAGATTGAAAAGGACAGAAGAAGTCACCAACCAACTACTGCACATATACCAGGTATTGACTCAATGCTCCCAATTCCCACACCCTTAAATACTGGTATTATTCCTGTTGGTGTAGCTGCTGGAGGTATGGAAGGGGGAAAGTAGATACCTAGTCATAGACAGCAAGGGGTAGCCACAGGGAGGGGGGATATGACTTATCATAGGAATCTGGATGATCCTAACTCTGCATCAATCAAACTAAAGAATTTATTAATCCTGATACTGGTCAACAGACTGAAAGATTTAATAATAAATCTGGCAATAGGTTGAGTAAAAAGAAAAGAGATAATATTAAAAAGAAGCAACAACAGTTGAGTGCTGCTGGGAAAAATAAAGAAAATGTTGGGCATGATGATTATGAGGCTATTAATTCTGAGGATGAGTGGGATCCTAATAATCAATCCATGTATGATTCTGAGGAAGAAAGACCTCAAATTAACCAACCCCAGGATACAGGATTAGATTCCAAGAACCAAAATGTTTGGTCCCAAGAAATACAGGACATGGCTGATAAGCAAGGTTTGTCTCGTAGAGGTAGGAAACAAGACAAACAAGACTCACAACATCAGCCTATTACCTCTGAAACCTCTAATAGGACCATGACAAGATCTAAATCAAAAGGTTTTTAATGCTTAAAGCTGTTTGTTGGAATGCTAGGAGTATTAATACCAAAAGTTCCTTGGAAAGACTCCAAACCTTAAGAAAGTTGCATCATCTTGATTTGATTGTTATTCTTGAACCTTTTGCTGATAATAACCAGTTAAACACTGTGAGGATGCAATGGCAAATGGATTATGCAATTATCAATCTTAATGGTAAAATCTAGTTAATTTAGTCTAAGAATATAAGTGTCAATATTTTAGAAATTTATGATCAATATATTACTGGGGAAATTGAGCTTGCAATTTTTAACAAGAAATTCCTTTTGACCTGCATATATGCTAAATGTAAGGAGCATCTTAGGAGACCTTTGTGGGATAGGTTAATTCACTTTTCTAATATGGATATCCCTTGGTGTACTATTGGTGATTTTAATGTAATAACTTCTATAGAATAGAAGTCAGGAGGAATTCCTTATAACATTAATAAGAGCTTTGACTTTATTAGTGTGATAGAAGCTTTTGTTTTGATTGATCTAGGATACACTGGGATTCCTTTCACTTGGTGTAATCAAAGGGATGCTAATGCTAGAGTTTGGAAGAGATTAGATAGAGCTATGGTTAATGACAATTGGCTTGAACACATGCCTCAAACATTTTGAACATATTTCTGCTGTTGGTTCTGATCACTACCCTCTTTTGTTAGAAATGATTAAGAAAGATACTCAACATATTAAATACTTTAAATTTTTAAATAGTTGGATAGATAACCCAAGCTTTATGGATACTGTTAAAAATTGTTGGGATGTAAAGGTCAATGGTAATCCTTTTTGGCAATTGCATCAAAAATTGAAGAGGTTAACTAAAACTCTTAGGGCTTGGTCTAAAAATGAGTATGGTGATATTTTTGCTAAAGTTAAAGAATTTGAAGAAAGTATTAAGAAAGCTGAAGAGGAACTTCTTATTCACATAAATGATACTTTTAGACAGATTTACATAATTTGAATGCTCAGTATATTTGATATTTGAAATTGGAAGACTCTATTCTAAAAAAAAAACCAATTACAGTGGTTTAAGGATAGGGATTCTAATCCAAAATATTTTCATGCTTTAATGAGAGGAAGGAGAAGAAGACTTTTAATTCATAAAATTTGTACTAGTAATGATAATTGGATAGAGGGTGATGATCAAATTGCCAAGTCTGTTTGTGACTACTATCAGGATATTTTTACTGGTCAAAATAGCTTTATTGATGAAAGGAATCTTCAATACATTCCTTCTTTAGTCACTCCTGATCAAAATCAAATGTTGCATGCTATGCCTAATATGGAAGAACTTAAACATGTTGTTTTTGCTATGAATCGTAATTCTACCCCTGGCCCTGATGGTATTGGTGGTAAATTCTATCAAACTGGATATTACAAA
This sequence comes from Solanum lycopersicum, assembly GCF_036512215.1. NCBI lineage: Eukaryota > Viridiplantae > Streptophyta > Magnoliopsida > Solanales > Solanaceae > Solanum > Solanum lycopersicum. The sequence continues at coordinate 52,058,990 of NC_090802.1, read as the reverse complement.
GGCATATGATAGAGTGTCTTGATCTTATACTTGTCTAGTTTTGAGAAGATTTGGTTTTAGGGAGATTTTCATAGACTTAATTTGGAGAATCATGAGTAACAATTCGTATTCAACTATCATAAATGGTCATAGACATGGTTTTTTTTATTCAACTAGAGGTCTTAAACAAGGGTATCCTCTATCTCCAGCCTTGTTTATTTTAGGAGCTAGAGTGTTGACTAGAATGCTTAATAACATGTATAATAACCCTATCTATAAAGGATTTTACATGAAGCTTAAAGGACCTCAAATTAATCATTTAAGTTTTGCTGATGATGTGATCATTTTACTTCCACTAATAGAGATTCTCTTCATATAGTTATGAATACACTGACTGAATATGAGCAAATCTCTCAACAACTTATTAATAAACATAAGAGTTATTTTATGGTACCTGATAATACTCTTCAAGATATCATCTATAATATGCATGAGATTACTGGTTTTTCCAAGAAGGGTAGTCCTATTATGTATTTAGGTTGCCCTTTATATGTTGGAAGGCAAAAAATTATTTATTACTCCCATTTAGTTCAACAAATTGCTAAGAAGATTTCTGGATGGCAGACTAAAATTCTCAGTTTTGGGGGAAAATTAACTTTGATCAAGCATGTTTACATTCTATTCCTATTTATACTATGGCTATTATATCTCCTCCTAGTACTACTATCAAATTTATTGATTCCTTAATTTCAAACTTCTTCTGGGGAAAAGATCATGTTAATAAGAAATATCATTGGGCATCTATGGAAACTTTGAGTATACCTCAGGCAGAAGGGGGAATAGGGATTAGAAGAATTACTGTTATGTACTGCTTTACAATACAAACAGTGGTGGCTATTTAGATCCAAAAATTCCATTTGGAAGCAATTTCTTCAAGCTAAATATTGTCAAAGAGATAATCCAGTTGTAAGGAAATTTGAGAATGGTCAATCACTGATTTGGAGATATATGATGAAGAATAAACATAAAGTGGAAGAGCATATTAAGTGGCAAATAAATTCAACTAGTTGTTCATTTTGGTGGGATGATTGGTTAGGAATTAGAGCATTGTCTAAGTACAATAATAACATCTCAAGTTTTAATAATGACACTGTTAATGAGTTTCTGATCAATGGCCATTGGAATGAGAGGAAATTAAGACAGAATGTGCATCCTTTACTAATTCCTGTGATCCTGAACACTAGATTTCATTATCAAAATGATCATAAGGATATAGTAATCTGGAAACCTACTGATTCTGGTAATTTCACTTGTGCATCAGCATGGTAAATTTGCAGATATAGAGGGAATGATGATGTGGTTAATAAATTTATTTGGCACAAAAATGTGCCTTTCAAAATGTCCTTTTTACTATGAAGAGCCTTAAAATTAAAATTGCCTACTAATGAGAATCTGGCAAATTTTGGAGTAGAACCTGCTAAATGTTCTTGTTGTAGGAATTAAGGATGGGATGATGTAGATCATATATTCATTCAAGGACCTTCTGTCACTCATATATGGAAGTATTTTTTCAATTCTTTAGGAATCAATATTCAGCAATCTTCATTGAGAAATAGGATTATTCAATAGTGTACCACCAAAGGAAAAAATGATGCACATAGAGCTATTATAAGAATCCTACCTATAGTGATTTGTTGGAATCCGTGGAAGAATAGATGTTCTGCTAAATATGGGGGGAAAGACTTCAAGCATTTACAAAGTAAAATATTTCATTCAAAGGAAGTACTGAAGTTTCTATTTTTGTTTTTCCTAATTTACAATGGACAAGGAAATGGACAGATCAGGTAGAAATTCTAGAAAAATGTAAGTATATGATAAAGGTCAATATAGTCTCTTGGAAACCACCTTTTGATGCTAAATATAAATTGAATACAGATGGTAGTGTATTGACTAATCTGGGAAAGATTGGAGGGGTGGAATTCTTAGAAATGAATATGGTGGTATCATATATGCATTTGCTATTCCTCTTGGGGAAGGTTCCACCAATCAGGCAGAAGTTCAAGCAGCATCATATGGATTGAATTGGTGCATTCAGCATGGGTATAAAAATATTATAGAAGTTGACTCAGAGTTACTGATTAAATGGTTATTACTAAAGGATAAGCCTTCTTGAAGAATACAAAGGTTAGTGCATGAACTTCAAATACTTACTTATCAATGTAGATCATTTTCTTGTGTGCATGTTTACAGAGAGGCCAACAACACAGCAGACATACTATCCAAAAGGAGTCATAACCAGGACATTATACAACACTACTATACCTATAATCAACTTCCTCATGCTGCCAAAGGAAGCTATATTCTGGAGAAAATGGGAGTTCAAAATTTCAGACACAGGAAGATGAGGAAGATTAAACAACCTCCTTGACTGTTTCATATTAATAACATATAATGTATTGTATAGATATATTCTGTATCTTGTAGGGTGTATTTTGTTACAGGTAAAAATCATGTTTGGCAAGGAAGTGAAAGCTATAAAATTAGCAAAAGAAGGTGGAAATTACATCAAAGATAGTAATTGAAGATGCCAAAGTTCAGCCAAAGAAAATACAAAAGTTCAGTAAAGGATTATCAACATTCTGTTAGGTAGTGGAGCCTGATTAATTTTAGGTTTTCCTATTTATTCTCTATTTTAGGCTTTCCTATTTATTCTCTAATTTTAGGCTTTCCTATTTATTCTCTACTTAAGGCTTTCATAAATTCTCTGTAACCAAAAATACTATAATTTATTAAAATAAATATACCTCACCGTCGTGGAAGTTTACTCACGGGGTGTTACCACGAAATATTGGGTTTTCTTTTTCTCTCTCTAGATCTCTCATCTCTTTCTCTTGAAAGTTCTTGTGTTCTTCATTCATCTAGTGTGTGTGCGTGAATTCGATCCTAACAACTGGTATCAGAGCTAAAGAGATTCAACACGATCATAGAAGATGGATAGTTCGAAGCTTGGAATCGAGAAGTTTGATGGATCCGATTTTATTTTCTGAAAGATGCAGATCGAAGATTATCTGTACCAGAAAGATCTTCACGAACCGTTGACCGGGGTGAAGTCGAAATCCATGACGGAGGAGAAGTGGAAACTCAAGGATCGCCAGGCTCTAGGGTTGATCCGGTTGACTTTGTCAAAAAACGTGGTGTTCAACATCGTGAAGGAGAAGACTACGTCCGATCTGTTGAAGGCACTGTCAAACATGTATGAAAAACCATCGGCTATGAATAAGGTATATTTTATGCGTAGATTGTTCAATTTACAGATGTCTGAAACTGGATCCGTTTCTGATCATATAAACGAGTTCAATATGATTGTGAGTCAACTCAATTCTGTGGATATTAATTTCGAAGATGAAATTAAGGCGTTGATTTTGATGTCATCTCTGCCCCAGTCTTGGGATACTGTTGTTGCTGCGATTAGTAGTTCCCGTGGATCTGAGAAACTAAAGTTTGATAGAATCCGTGATGTTGTTCTTAGTGAAAGTATTCGCAAACGAGAAGTGAGAGATTCATCGGGCAGTGCTCTCAGCATTGATCGAAGGGGGATAAGTAAGACGAAAGGCCAAAATCAACATGGTCGATCAAAACCAAAAAATCAAGGAAAATCCCTGAACAGATCAACCGTGACTTGTTGGAACTGTGGAGTAAAAGGGCACTTTCGGATGAACTATACAAAGCCAAAGAAGAAACAAAATCAGAAATTTGGAGATGACAATGATTCTGTAAATTCAGCAGAGGACATTGGGGATGCTCTAATTCTTAGTGTGAACAGCCCGGTTGAATCATGGATTTTGGATTCTGGTGCATCTTTCCATTCGTCTCCAAGCAAGGAGTTGTTCCAAAATTTCAAATCTGGAAATTTTGGAAAAGTATATCTTGCTGACAATAAAGCCTTAGAGATTGAAGGAAAGGGGGATGTTTGCATAAAGACCACCTCGGGAAACCAGTGGACATTGGAGGATGTTAGATATATTCATGGGATCAAGAAAAATCTTATCTCTGTTGGACAGTTGGATAGACGGGATATGCAGCAGTGTTTGGGAAAGGTTCGTGGAAGATCATGAAAAGTGCTATGGTAGTAGCTCGTGGCACCAAATCTGGAACCTTGTACACCATTGCAGGGTGTATAAACATGACCGCTGTTGCTGAAGGTGCTTCCGGTTCATGTATGTGGCACAACAGACTTGGACACATGAGTACTAAAGGAATGAAGATGCTAGTTGCAAAAGGAGCATTAGAGAGTCTGTTGATATGAGTCTTTGCGAGAGCTGTGTTATGGGCAAACAGAAAAGAGTAAGCTTCACAAAGATTCCTAGAGAGCCAAAGAAAGTGCGGTTGGAAATGGTCCATACAGATGTTTGGGGACCATCTCCAGTATCATCACTTGGAGGATCCAGATTCTATGTTACCTTCATTGATGATTTCAGCAGGAAGGTATAGGTTTACTTCTTGAAGCATTAGTCAGATGTGTTTGCAACTTTCAAGAAGTGGAAAGCTGAAGTTGAGAATCAGACCGGTTTGAAAGTCAAATGCCTAAGGTTTGACAATGGAGGAGAGTATGACAAATCAGAGTTCAAGGCATTCTGTGCAGCTGAGGGAATCAGATTGATGAGAACAATTCCTGGTAAGGCAAGGCAAAATGGAATTTCTGAGAGGATGAACAGAACATTGAATGAGCGTGCAAGGAGTATGAGGATACACTGTGGGTTGCCCAAAGCATTTTGGGCGGATGCTATGAGCACAGCTGCATACTTGATCAACAGGGGACCATCAGTTCCTTTAAGGTTCAAGATTCCAGAGAAGGTGTGGACAGGAAAAGAACTCAAGTAATCACACTTGAGGACTTTTGGTTGCACTGCTTATGTTCATGTTGATCCAAAAAAGAGAGACAAGCTTGATGCCAAGGCTGTGAAGTGTTACTTCATAGGCTATGGTTCTAATTTGTTTGGTTACAGGTTTTGGGATGACAAGAACAGAAAGATCCTGAGACATTGTGACGTGACATTTGATGAGTATGTCCTGTACAAGGGTAGAGAGCAGAAGGTTCTAGAGATTACAAACCAAGTAGGAGTTCAGGTTGAGTTGGAGAAGAGTAACCCCAGAGATGTAGAAGCAAAGACCCATATTAACAGACTTCAAACCCTCTAATGGTCCTTTTGCAACCAGCATCTTCATTTTTTTAGCACTCATTTGTCCAGTCTGTTGTGCCACAGACATAAACCTGAAGCATCTTCAGCAACAGCGACCATGTTAATACACCCTGCAGTGGTGTACAAGGTTCCAGATTTGGTGCCACGAGCTACTACCATAGCACCTTTCACAATCTTCCACGAATCTTTTCCAAACTCTGCTGCATATCCCGTGCTATCTTACTGACCAATAGAGATCAGATTTTTCTTGAGCCCAGGAATATATCTGACATCCTCCAATGTCCACTGGTTTCCCGAGGTGGTCTTTATGCAAACATCCATCTTTACTGCAATCTCTAAGGCTTTATTCTCAGCAAGATACACTTTTCCAAAATTTTCAGATTTGCAATTTTGGAACAACTCATTGCTTGGAGACGAATGGAAAGATGCACCAGAATCCAAAATCCATGATTCAACCGGGTTGTTCACACTAAGTATTAGAGCATCCCCAATGTCCTCTGCTGAATTTACAAAATCATTGTCATCTCCAGATTTCTGATTCTGTTTCTTCTTTGGCTTTGTACAGCTCGTCCAAAGTACCCTTTTTCTCCACAATTTCAACAAAGTCACGTTTGATGTGTTTGGAGATTTTCCTCGATTCTTTGATTTTGATCGCCAAGGTTGATTTTGGCCTTTCGTCTTACTTCTCCACCTTCGGTCAACGCTGAGAGCACTGCCCGATGAATCTACCACTTCTCATTTGCGAATACTTTCGCTAAGGACAACATCACGGAATTAATCAAACTTTAGTTTCTCAGATCCACGGAAACAGCTAATTGCAGCAACAACAGTATCCCAAGACTCGGGCAGAGATGCCATTAAAATCAACGCCTTAATTCCATCTTCAAAATTAATATCCACAGAATTGAGTTAACTCACAATCATATTGAACTCATTTATATGATCAGAAACAGATCCATTCTCAGACATATGTAGATTGAACAATCTACACATTAAATATACCTTGTTCATCGCCGATGGTTTTTCATACATGTTTGACAGTGCATTCAATAGTTCGAACGTAGTGTTCTCCTTCACGATGTTGAACGCCACGTTTCTTGACAAAGTCAACCGAATGAATCCTAGAGCCTGGCGATCCTTGAGCTTCCACTTCTCCTCCGTCATGGATTCTGGCTTCACCACGGTCAACGGCTCGTGAAGATCTTTCTGGTACAGATAATATTTGATCTGCATCTTTCAGAACTGAAATCGGATCCATCAAACTTCTCGATTCCAAGCTTCAAACTATCCATCTTCAGTGATCGTGTTGAATCTTCTTAGCTCTGATACCAGTTGTTAGGATCAAATCCACACACACACTTGATGAATGAATAACATAAGAACTTTCAAGAGAAAGTGACGAGAGATCTAGAGAGAGAAAGAGAGAAACCAATACTTCGTGGTAACACCCCGTGAGTAAACTTCCACGGTGGTGGGGTATGTATATTAATTATTCAGAGTATTTTTTGTTACAGAGAATAAATAGTACAACCTAAAATTTGGGTCGGGGCGCTGCCCCGAACATTAATATATGACATTACATCAAATAATAATCAGGCTCCACAACCTAACACCCTCGTCTAAGTCTGTCTTTTTTTCTTTGCTTTAGGAGCTCGTAGGTCAGGGATATGTAGGCCCTTTTTCGTAAAAAATAATATATTATGAATTATTGTGTATAAAATGAAATACTTATTAAATACGAGTCTAGATTTTTACCAAAACACAAATCACACAATCAATGAAAAAAATGAAATTCTTAAAAGTGCTTTCTATATTGGATAAATTATAAATATAGATTATCTATTTAATTACATATTTCAAATGAATAGTTCATTTATGGATTCAATGTTGATTTAAATTTGTAATATTAAATTAAGAAATTAGAGAAATATTTTAAGAATTTTATGTGAACTTAAATTAATAACCTAAAATAAATATATTTGTTTGATGCAAGCAAAATAGTACATGTACAAGTGAGTTGCTGTCAATATAAATAAAAAATATTGTGCTATAAAATGGTTCGTAACCTAGGATTATTTGATTCAAAGTGGATACCCTTTAGCACTATATATCAAATGTGTAGCTTTTATCAAGTATACTCAATTTTAAATATATATCATTTAAACACAAAATTTCACATATATATTCAATGTAACCTTCAGGGTAATTATAGCTCTACCCGTATAAACCCATTGAAGATACAAAGAAAGCTTTGTGAAAATATCATAAAAAAAATTCCAGGAACTAGTCGAAATAGATACAATAACTTCTAAAAATATATAAAATAACATAAAAGAAAAATGGGCACGACTTTCACTATGGGCAGAAAGAAGTAAAAATTATCTGAGATTATCATCTTCTTTATCAAAGAAAGTTTATTGATCTTGCAACCATATTATATAGTGATATAGCAAGAGTAATATCAGTAGAAACAACACGTATTGATATGCATCATTAGCTAATCCAGATCCATCACATTTATTTTTGATAATATGTTGCTAGATAAAATTATTTTTTATATAGCTATAAAATTTGTCCACAAATAATTTTTTCTTTTCTTCATAAAGTTTGCTATACGATTTTCTAGGTAAGAATTTATTACTAAAATATTCTTTTGCTAAAAAGTACGTAGTATAACGTGAAAATTTATTGTAATTTTTTTCAAAAAAGAATAAGAAACAACTTTGAGCTGAACACCGACAACATTAATGTAAAGATTCTTATTTTCTATCTTATTTTATTAGAAAAAATGGCACAACATGACATCCCGTTTTATTAATTGGTAACATCTAGTCATTTTTTATTTTCTTTCTTTTCGTTATGGTAATGCAATGCAAGAGGTCGGAAATCTGATTGTTTTATTTTCTTGACAATTTTTTTTTAAAAAATCAAATTTTACAATTAGTAACCCATGTATTGGAAAGTTTTTTTTTTAGAAAAATTAAATTAATAATTTTGAGAGGTGGTAGTATGATGTCCTTTTTATTGGGAAGTGATCTTTTTCTCCCTTTTTTTCTCTTCCTTTCTCATACACACACGATTCTTTTGAATCATGTTTTTTTTATTGAATATCTCTTCATTATTTTGAATAAAAGATGGTTTACGTACATGTTTATTGATTTTGTGTATTGAATTTTATAAAAACATTCACTCATATTTTTTCTCTTTCGCTTTTAAATACTTGATGGTTTGTTGAAATTTACCCGTCAATATTTCTAATTGTTAGCATATGTTTGATCCCCTCTCGTATTATCATTATTTTTTTTTGGGGGGGGGGGGGGGGGAGAGGTTAATTTTGAAATTGAAGGTATATCTAATTAAGGTAAAAATTTACGTAATGGTAATGAATTGTGGGCACCAATTGTCATGTTTAAGAAAGTTATCATAGGATTATTCATAAAAATGAGAATTCTTATTCTAATTTTGTGAATTCTCCGTCCATCACTTTAAATTTCATAATCATATAAGTTCTTCTTGTTATTTGATTCGAGTTGTATGTTTTCTATTGAGCATTTTATATTTCATGTGCAATCGTCATTTTCTGAAGAAAGAATTTGGAATTTATACAAATTTTGAGAGAATGAATACACAAATATGCATATATGATCTTCATGATTAAAAAAATAAATTCAATGCAGTGTATACATATTATAAGTGAATGAATACATAAAGTGTTTGATTTTTTAATATATATACACTGGAGGGGATAACATTGCTATAAATGTATACTAATACTAAGTGAATGAATACACCATTCTTCTACCTATATAATATCATCAAGTATACAATTGAATTTTTATTATCAAATAACGAACAAAAAAATATATGAAAATACATAAGTACGTTTTTAGGCGATTACGTATTATAAATATAATTTTGTTTGTTTTCGTTATTTTTGTTGTTTAGTGATATTGATTATACGAGAAAAACAAAAAAAAAACTATTAAAATGTCATTTAATAATTTGGTCATTTTGTGCTTATTTTTTTTATTTGTCTATTAAATACTAATTAATGTTGGGCTATTTATTGCTAATTATAACTATAAATGGTATATATATATATATATATATATATATATATATATATATATATATATATATATATATATATATCATTTCCTCATTTTATTACTAGATATCAAGCACGGAATCAATATATGTGGTACAGTAAAATTAGTAGAGACAATTAAATTTTTATATCATTTGAAAATATTTTAAATAGTTAATTATAGTGATTTATGATATTATTTACATAATTTTCAAATGATATATGTAACTTTTTCTGTTTCAACTTATGTGGCATAAAAAAAATTTTGAGTTGCTCGACACTCGTTTCTCTATATATACGATATAAGAGTAATTGCTCGTCTCCTTTAAGTTCCTCTATTTATATTTATTATTTTCACAATTTTAATTTATTTGTCCTATTTTTCTTTTCAGTATATAAAAAGTAGTACTATAAATTACAATAATGAATGACTTAGAATATTTTTAAAAAAGACATATTCTAAACGTTGTCAACTCTACAAATTTCAGTTGTGCCAAATAAACTGAGACAATAGGGAGTAATAAATATTAATTTGGAAATTACGATAAAAATAATATAAATCACAATAATTAACAAGTCAAAATATTCAAAAGTAATTCAAAATTTGATCAATTCTCAAAATTTCACATGTGATACATAAATTGGAATATAAAAAGTAACACATGATCAAAAGCGTTAAAAATATTTTAATCACAATAATTAACCTAAAAATATAAAGATCAAATAATATAAAACAAAAAAGTAAGAAAATATTATACCAAAATGGATAAATATCCAATTAAATCTATGATAACTACAAGTAATTCAATTGAAACATTTTTAAGTAATATTCTCCGTCCCTATTTAGTTGTCCTATTTAGAAATGACATACATATTAAGAAAATAATTAATGATGTAGTGAGTTTACCATTTTATCTTATTAATTATGAAGTGGATAAAATATTTTATATTTTTCAAAGTAATTAATCATTTAATTAAGTTTATAATAGATAAAAAGAATTGTCCTTTTTTAATCTATCAAAATAGACAAATAATTAAAAATAATTATAAATAAAAAAAGTGAACAACTAAATAGAGATGAAAGGAGTACTTAGTAAATAGTAACTATTTAGGAAGGTGGCAGGCAATGAGTGAGACAAAAAAAAATTAATTTGCACATAAAATTGCTTCGCATGACAATTATTAAAAGGAAAAATAGTATATAATAGCAAACTAATAACTTAAATTAAATGAAATAGCTAGGGTTTGATTTAATTGTGCTCCATAGCAAACATTAGCTAAAATTTGTCAGCGTCTCTCTCCCAAAAATCTCGCTCGCCACTCTCCATTCTCGCTCGCCTCTCTTGCTTTATACACATAAGTGTATAATTCTGTTTCTGTTTTGTATAAAGCGAGAGAAAATTGTATATACACATGCAAAAATGTATATCTTCGTGTTATACACTTAATTATACAATTTACAAACATTTTACTTCAAATATTGCAGAGAAAAAGGCCAACGAATTATACAATTGCAGTGAAATACAATTTTCTCTAGCTTTATACAACAGAAGTGTATATATTGTGTTTCTGTTTTTGTATAAAGCGAGAAAAACATATATCTTCTTGCTATACACTTATAATTATGCAACATACATACATTTTAATTCGATTCAACTGTATGCAAAATAAATTATACAATTGCAGCGAAATAGGCCAGCGAATTATACAATTTACGCCAGCGAATTATACAATTGTATATGTATAGCAAATTATACAGTTTTATGTTTGCTATGGAGCGCAATTATGCAAAGTTTGCTATAACATACACAAATGAATTTTTTGTTTGCTATATGTGAAAGTTGCCCAAAAAATGCCCTCTTGACCCTAAGCTTCTCTAATATATATATATATATATATGTGTGTGTGTGTGTGTGTGTGTGTGTGTGTGTATGTATGTATGCATATAAAAAAAATCTCCTTTTATGAGAATCGTAATTACTTAAAATAAACATATCACTTCTGTTAGTCATAACTTTTTTTTTTCAACAAAAAAACTTCATTATATTATATTAGAAATCTCATTATATTATAATCCATTTCAAATGTTCATACTTCATGTGATGTCGTTGAGGGGCGGAGCTACACCACCTTATAAGTATGAGTGGTCAGATAAACAATCTTCTTTTGAAATATTTTACGAGTATATATGTTATATATTGATATTTTTGATTGTTGGAAAATTATATGTACAACGAAAACATATCAAAATCATATAATTACTTACATAGATAATAGACAATACATTGTTTATGTTAGAACAAGTACGATCATGTTAGAGCATATAAACTTTTCGAATTTAATTTCAGAATTATCTCTTGAAGCGTGAGTTGATATCTTCAAGTGAATCCACAAGGTAGTCGACACGCTAGAACCTTCACGCAAATTCACAAGCTAGTTCACAAATTGGATCACAGTTCTGCGGTCTTTTATAGTGATCCCAAGTCCACTTTTAAACTCTCTCAATACTTGGATGGACAAGTATTCTATAGAAAACTTCTCCTCTTTCAAGGGTTAGAAAAATCACTATTTATAGAGATTTCTTCTTAGTCCAAGGAGAAGAAATATCATGTCTTTCTTTAGAATAGAAAAAGACATGTACATCTCCCTCTCCTTAGAATAGAAAAATTCATGTCCTTCTCCCTTTCCTTAGTAGGCGTTTGGTCATGTGATACCATATCATGATATGGCATCGTGAGATGGAATTAGTGTTTGGCCATGCCATTTTACACTGATTTCATCTCATCTTAGATTGTGAATAAAAATTTTTATACTTATAAGAACTGATAAATTAATTCTCTATGTATAAGCGTAAATTCTATACACTAAATCATCTACTATATTAGTAAACAGGCATCATAAACGAATATATGATCTATTAAAAATGAATAAATAAAATATTCTATAATAAATACTATATCTAAAGACGTGGTTAATATATATATCCCAACATTGATGATACTAATTGCTAAACATTTTTAAAGAAAGATAGTCCACTGGTTAAGGGTGTTCAAAGTCGCCTCAACGTCTTGGGTTCGAACCCAGATTAAGGCATTTAGTTTCTAAAAAAATTAGTTTAGTTTCTAAGAGAACCAAAGTGACGTTCCAATCTTTATAATTTAACTAACAAGTCTTTTATTTTTACTTGTCCTAAAATGGGAATATCTTTGACAAAAATTTTGGCTTCACCAGTAATGCCCTCGTATCATTTACAATTCAATTTGGAAAGTCGAATCATAGGAAATACTATGTAGAAAAACTAGAATTTTTGTTAGATCATGAAATAGCACAATATTCTACGTTGAACGAATATATAAAATACCATATATCTTTAAAGGAATTGTTCAATCTTCCTATATCCTCATAAATAAGGGTTGCAAACGGGCGGGTTGAAAATGAATCAACATAAAATGGGTAATATTTCAATCCACCCATATTTGATATGGGTAAAAATGGATTGGGTAATAAATTAGTCGGGTAAAATACTAGTTTTACTCATATTTTAAAAAAACTTAAAACTTTTTTTTAGGGTGTTGGTAAGAGGGGGGGGGGGGGGGGAGGGGAGAGGGTAGGAGTGAAAAAATGAAATTTTGAAGCTCAAAATACTTTTTAAAATAAACTTTAATTTTTTTTTGGAGGGAGGGGATCGAGGGTAGGGGTGAAATGTTTTCCTTCATACCAAACGCATCCTAAAACATGATTAAAGCACTTTAAGCAATGTCAATACTAGTACACTATTTGCTTATTTTACGCTATTATTTATCACCCAATATAAAATTAAATAAATAAAAAAATATAATTATAATTAACAAAAGATATGTACATTTAAGAAAGATATTTTTGCAGGGCCAAAGACTTCACATTTTCAATTATAGAGAAACATAATTATTTTTTATATAAGAACATAAAAAGAGAGAAGTTACAATACATTTGGTAATATCATGAATTTTGAGTGAATAAAGTTAAAAACTTAACTAATTTGGCTAATTCATAATTTACTCATATTATCCATATTTTACGCATGTAAAAAGTCACTAACTCAATTCATAAAATATAAACGAAAAAATTATTAAAATATGAGTTTATTTTGTCGGCACTAATTAATAAGCTATTTTCTAGGACATCATTGTTTAATTTCTTCTGCACCATTTTCTTTGTTATTGAATTATAACTACTGCAAGATGCATTGATTGAGCATGTTTTATCAGATGCTATTTATTGGTCATATGTTGAGACTTTTAATAACATTGGGAATTTGTTTGTAACTTTTTTTTCCCTATATTTTGATTATTTAGGTGTTGTGCGGAATTTGAGATAATACGAGAAAATATAAACGCGAAAAACAAGACAACAGATTTACGTGGTTCACCAATAAATTGGCTACGTCCACGGGAAGAGAGGGAGCAGTTTTATTATGGAGAGGCAAAAACAGAATTACAGAATAGGGTTTCCCATAGCGTCTATATATAGTGCTAAGCTACGCCCTAACAGGCTTGGGCCCAACATACAGAATCAACAGAAAATTAAGGGCCCAATACAACAAAATTGTATACCGTCGGGCCGGGGCGTCTCCGCCCCCCGGACCCCAGGCCAGGGGGCGCGTCGCCCCCCTGGACCCCCCGACTCGCTGACCGGTCAGCGAGACCCCCGTCCTTTCTGTTTGTAGCGGGTCCGATTCAAGGCATTCAACATTAGGCATTTATGCTTTGTGTCTCTTACCAATCTACTTTGTGATTTGCATGATGTATGTTTATTGATGGATAAAGCTCTATTCTTTATTGTGTTTAGATTATAATGTGCCCATCATTGATAAATTTTTTTAATTTATAACTACGAATACTTTTTGTAGCCAATAATTTTATTATTCAACTACATCATAGCCATCTAAAAATATTTTGTGATTAAATTGTATGTTAAACAAATAAAACAATTTAATCGTCATAAATGATTTGAAATATTAATAATAAAAATTAAAATCACAATTGAGATACAATTCACTGTGCTAAAGTTTACAATGATAGCTACAAATTATAGTTTGTCACATTGTATCAATATGTTTTTTGTGGCAAAAGTTCTTTTTTTCCCTCAAATTTTAATTAAACATAACTAGTTACTAATTGAATATATTATATTAACATCGACCGATAAGATAATGTATCATCGATAACTCACGCCAATTTGTCGATTATTTTTTTTTGTTTAATAATTACGCCATGTTATATGTTTATATACCAAGTGGAATTTTCATCATAAAAAAAGAATAATTTTAATATCAGTAATTTAGTAGATACATTATCACACTTATGGTAGTTATTATAGAGTTATAGTCCCTTAAGCACATGTTAAAGATGCGTTTTAAGATGTGATAATATATGGTTTATCACGTAATTAATTTAATAACCAAAAAGGTAGCACTGCTATGGTGCTACATTATTCTCTTTTTTATTTTTTATTTTTGTGGTGGACTACTTTTGACTACTTTTAATAAAAGGAGCTTTGGAAAAAAAAATATATTTTATTATTGCTGAAAACACGCAAAAAAAGACAGAATTTCAATATAAATTATTCTAACTTTGTGTATATACCTAAAAATCATTCTACTCTAATAGTGGACTCCACTTAAGTCGCATAATTAATTGTCCTTCTCTTCGTAAATTAATACTAACTTAACTTCTTCATTAGTAAATTATTATTAACCTCCTCCTCTTTTAATTAAGTGATATTTTAACAAACTTTTAAAAAATTATTATTAGGTAGTTTATAAATCATCTCTATTTTATAAATGTCTTTTGAAAACTGATTATTATTATTATTATCAAGGTGGAATATATTTGGAAAAATATGCATAGTAAGATAATATTTATTTTGAATTTTTTTTTATAATGAATTAATACTTATTTGGAGACGAAGAAATTATTACATACTTTATTTTCTAGATGAGGAATATTGTTCAGTTTTTACTGGAAAAATAAAAGATATTGAACTAACTTTGCCCCATAAAATATGATTATATTAGAGTTAAAAGATGAGAATAATTTACATAAAGAATGTTTTAAGTGGAGTAAAATGAAACGGTCCCAATTTGCTGCAGTGTTTTGAGTAAATATATTTTTCTGCAAAAGGGAGACATTTATGAAGAAGTTTTTGATTAATTTATTTTTTTGGTAATTACGATTAATTTATTATTATTTTATATTTTTTATTTTTTAAAATAAATAAAATTATACATAATTAAGAAGAATCATAACTTTTTAATTAAAAATTACTCTTGTTTTTTAACACATGAAATTTTATGTTATTAAAAGTCCACTTTTTTCTTCAAAATATTTAATCACTCCTATTGTCCTATTAATTTGATGTGATCAGAGAATGTTTTTTTTGTGCACGTGTGAAATATTAAAGTGCGTTTAGGATGATGCTTTCAAATTTGAGTGCGATTTTCCATTTTGAGATTTAATGCCTCACTTTGATTTTAAATTCGACATTTACAAAAGAGTTGTCTGTTACGATTATATTGTCTGTTATTAATTACTTATTTATTTTGATAAATTAAGAAAAAGTAATTTTTTTTATTTATCATATTCTTAATTAATTATTATAAAAAAATAAATTTTTAATTTTTAATTCATTTACTTCACAATTAATTTATTATGTTAATAATTATTTTCATAATAAGTGTGTCAATTTAAAAGTGGACAAGTAACTAGAGATGGATAGATATTAACTTGATATATGAATTAAAAAAAACAATAAATAACACTTATTAATTTTATCAATCACCCTTGTTAAATAAAAGTTATTTGAATATTGAAAAATGAGTGTTTCCTCGTCCTTGATCACTTATTTAATTTTTTCTTTTTATTTGTCTATTCTGAAAAATCAACAAAGAACATTTTTTACATATTATATTTTTAATTAATTAAATTTGAAAAAGATACAATTACTTGAAGATTTTTAATTTTTAATTCATCTTCATAAGTAATAGTGATAAATTTACTATTTCAATCATTATTTCTTAATAGATATGTCAATTAAAAACAGATAAGAAATTAAAGACATACGAAATAATAATATTTAGTAGCAAGAATAAATAGACATAACATGATAAATTTATTTATTAATTTTATAAATTGAACAAGATTATTGAACATTCCAAAATAATAAAAAAATAAGATGGATTGAGGGAGTAATTGTCACTAATATTTTTTTCTATTTACTGTTATTAAGTTTTTGATGCTAAAGATTATTTATGGGATAGTGGAGGTCAACATGGCCAAATAATAATATAAAGAGAGAAGATACTTGTTTTATTTCCAAATAAGTGAATTCTAGAAGTATTGTACATTATTTAAAAGAAAATATTTGTAATAGAGAATTATTTTTCAGTTTATCTTTTTTAATTATTATCAAATTACCTTTTAGATAACTACTCCCACTACTTCAAAGCAATTAAAATTGGTTGAACTCATCACTTAGGAAACTTCAATGAAAGATAAAAATGAAAGAAATATTCTCAAAAATTAAACAATTTAATTTATTTGAATTATAAAAAAAAAATCTAGATACTTCTCTTATTTCGAAATTTAAAAAAGAATTAGAATTTTGAAACATCATTAGACATTAGTATATATTGAATTTAAACATTAGTAGAATACATAATCCCAAGTCAATATGGGTCAAGTCCAAGTCAAATTGTATTCAAATGGTGACGATTTATTATACGTTTTCAAAAGTTTGTTAAAAGTATAGTATAAAAAATTAAAAAAGAGATCACATTTTATGTTAAGAATTGGAAATATAATGATTCGTGTTGAAAACAAAAGAATAAAGACGCGTTTATTTTTGAATAAAATGATTCGATGATCTAAAATTAAGAATTGTTTAATTTGCTCGTGTCCTATCAAGATGATTCCTAATAATACTATTTTCTTCAACTTTAGTATTTTAATTATAGCCATGTGATGAAGAAACACACGTTGCTAATTCTCTTTCTATATAACTATATACACTTAATTGATTAGCTAATATATATAGTTTAGAGGAGATTGATTCAAGTGAGGCCACAAGAAAATATAAACAAGTTTTATTTAGCATCTTGATTACATTGTGGATGAAAGAAGGTCATTAAGGTTAGATTTTCATAATAAATTTACCTTATTGCACTTCATTTTAATTAATTTAATTACTTCTTGTTTGGTTAAGTAGCTTGTGATTTATCTTTACCAATTGTTTTCTATATAATAGTGTGTACATATATGTTTTGTTGCGAGTAGTACTTTGTATATTTTATGTTTTTTTTCTTTTACTTGGTGTTCGATATTCATATTAAAATTTGACTAAATTTAAATTTATACTGAAAAGTCCCACGCACTTCATAATGAAAGGGACTTCGTACTCAGAAAGATTTAAATCTAAAATTTCTTATTAATAAAAGGATGAAGAAGTGTTTACCGATCATAAAACTTTTTATGTTCTTGAAATTGATCCCATATAATTATATTATAGAAGCGAATGTTGAGGAGCTTGGGTCAGCCGGTCAATTGACCGGTTTGCCCTTCTCCTCAACTTCTTATATTTATATTTCGTGTTTTACATGTTTTAATTTATTTTTATTTTAATATTTTCTTTTTTTATATACTATGTATTTATAAAATTAGTATTAAAAATTAATCAAAATATTATAAATTTGATTATTTATCGAATTTCACATGCACTACATAATTAGGACTGAGAGAGTATCATATATTATTTGAAAATCACATTAAGAATTCTATAAATCACAATAATTAACAACTTAATATAGTTGAAAATCATATCAAAATGTGGTTAACTCTCAAAATTTCACATGAGCCACATAAATTGGCACAAAGGTGGTAACATATATTATTTGAAAATTACGTTAAGAGTACTATTAGTCACAACTTAAAATATTTAAAAACTTGACTATATCACAAAATTTAACATGTGTTATATTAATTAGGACAAGAGAAATAACATATATCATTTAAAAATTACATACTTGAAATACTTCTTAAGAAACTATTAAAATGTAATTAATTCTCAAAATTTCACATGTGCCACATAAATTATAATAATTAATAATTTAAAATATTTTTAAAAATATTTAAAAACTAATTCACTCTCAAAATATCACATATATCAAAGATATTGAAAAGTTGTTAAAAATATAAGAAAAATAATAAACAATAAATATTTAAAAATTTAATTAGCTCTTTTAACTTTATTTGTATCACATAAAAAATAACTAAATTAATATACATTGGGTCTAAGCTTGCCCGGGCTTTTATATCTTGTATATATATATACACATGTGGAATTCTGGGTCTATACTCGTATATATATATATAGGCATAAACCTATTTGCCATGAAGAGTACTTTTAATGCTTTTTTTTAATCTTAAAAATACATATACCTAATTAAAGGACTGACCCAACCCATTTTTTTGAAAAGTGCAGTTAATAATTTAATATATTATTTAATATACTAGCTGATTAGATATTCATCCTAAGTCTTTTCTCGTTTGAATTTTTTCTTCACATTTAAGATAATATTGTCATCTTAAGGTACTGGATAAGATGTATACTCATCGATTCTTTTAAGAGATTATAATTATCACAAACAAAGATATTAATGATTTTTTTTTATGGTTACAGTACTAATACTTTAATATTTTATCCAAATCTTGCTAAGAAAGAGGTAAAAATCATAAAATAAAATTAAAAAAAGATACAAATTTCTAAGTGTTACTTAGTATTGACAATACATTTGAAATATTAAGAAGCATCAAATTCTGATATCTATACCATGACACATAGCATAATTAATTGTATTTTATGGAGTAATAGCTACTACTACTGGTTATCGATGCATCAAAAGTAATAATTTGGCGATAAATTATTTCTAATTCATTGAACTTTTCTTATTAGAGTTTTTTTTTTTCTTTAAGAGTATTTAGCATGACATATTGAGAGAGAGAGAAAAAAAAAAGAATTTGAGGAGAATTTAGCTTTAATTTCTAAAGGGTGGGTAAGATACGTTATTTGAGAAAATTTTCTTTAAAAATTGAATTATTACTCAGTGATAATGTTCAAAAATTAAATTGGGTCGAACCCGGGCCAATATTTACTAGATTAAAGACAAGCGTAAAACACACATCTAAATAATATTATTTTTTAAAAATTTTATACATAAATTATTGAAAGCGTGAATTTCGTATATAAACTATTACTTATTAGTACTAGAAACACAGCTCGCGTGTAATATACTCTTTCTTTTACTTGAAATTAACATGACATTCTACATAGATAAAATATTTTATATTGACAAAAATTCATCAATTATTAATATTTATTAAAAGATAAAGATTAAAATATTATTATAAAAAAATAATTCATTTTAAAATAATAATTTTATTAAAAAAAATTAAAAATGATTTTTCTTATTCCACTCCATTACGTCCTCCCCATACCTGCCTCCACCCCACCTCCCAACAATCCCTCGCCCTTTTTTATTTTTTGAAATAAAAAATTTCACCCCTCCCCTCCCCCACTCCTTTCTTTTAAAAAATTGATAATTATTATTTTTCTTTTGAGTAAATAAAATTCTATCCCACTTCATCTAACCTTTCATTTTCTTTATTTACGTTTTTCTCGATTTGCGTCATATATATTCATACATTTTTAGGAACATATTTTTCTACTTAAGAATCGAATTGAATAAAAATTTAAAATTTATTTTTAAAAAAGTTTTGCGACAAGTATTATATATTTAAATGGGGTTGGGCAAAATTATTCTTTTAAAAAAAGTGTGTGTTTTGGGGGGTTTGGCTGGATGGTGACGGTGGAATGGGATAAGAAAAATATTTTGTATTTTGATTTTGATTTTTTTGGGATGATAATATTTTAACTTTAATCGATACTAATAATTTATTTATCTATTATCAAAATAAAAGTGTGTGATTTGATCGATTTTTTTTTAAAATAAAAGAGAGAAGGTAGTACACACACTATGATGCTGGGTTCGAACCCCCT
Organism: Solanum lycopersicum; assembly: GCF_036512215.1. Taxonomy (NCBI): domain Eukaryota; kingdom Viridiplantae; phylum Streptophyta; class Magnoliopsida; order Solanales; family Solanaceae; genus Solanum; species Solanum lycopersicum. The sequence goes on along the minus strand of NC_090802.1, from coordinate 52,038,632 downwards.
TAGGTATGAATTTGTCTTTATTAGGAAGCGATTTACCTTCAATGCGGGATATTCCGTCGCGAATCCAAATTTAGTCGAATTTCAATGTGAATATACTAGATACTGGGTGGTAGAAAAAAATTTAGATAAATGTGTTTTACAAATTAATAAGTAATAGTATAAATATGAAATATACATTTTCAATCATCTAGATATAAAATTCAAAAAAATAGATAAGTTAGATGTGTTTTTGATTGTTTGTCTCCACATTAAAAATAGGGAAAATGTCATAATGAAAAGTGAAATTGGATGGTTGATTGATAATAATGATACGTTTTTTCTTAAAAAAATAATAAATCGTGGGTGAGGGAGAGAAAATGAGAGAGGGGATTACAATTTACAATTTGGTGAATCCAAATCTCAAAAAGAAAGTGAAAGTTTAAATAGTTAACTAACTAATTCCGTCCATTTTTAGTTGTCATGATTTTCTTTTCTAGAGTCATATTATAAGAATTTCGACTAACATTTTACGATTTTTTTTCATCATATTGATATGTAAAAAGTTGTAATTTATAGTACTATTTGTGTAGTTTTTGAAAATCTATTTTTTTTTGTTTGAAATAACAAATGAATGTAATGTAATTTAACTTTAAAAATTAGTCAAATTAACTTTTAAAAATTATAATATGACAAATAAAAATGAACGAAAAGAGTAAATTACTAAAATTCCTCGAAATAATATGTTACTCTGACTATTAAATGAAAACTTTCTCAATCAATCCAATTCACTTCTTCACTTCTTTTTACTATTTTTATCACTTATTTTGGAGTGTCAACGTCTGCTTCAACTCTATCTTAGTTTAAAAGAAAAATAAAAGGATATATGAAATAAGCAATACTATCGAGTTGCAATTTGTCCACGTTATCGAAGCATTTGTTTCAACATTTGAGTAAAGTTGATTTGACATTTAGGGTTCTATTTTATTAAGTTAATTTTTAATTTGATAATTTAAGAATTTTTTTGTGTTATTTAATAATAAGGTAATATTAAAATAAAACAAGAAATATATCTTAATTTGTTAAAATAGATAAAAAAAAAAAGGAAAGAAATATCAATTTTTAATATAAGGACTAAGTAAAATAAAATGGAAGGAGAATGTGTTAATTTTTCTTTTTATTATATGCTATCTCTATCTATTTTTACTTATTCGTATAATGAGATTTCCCATGTGATTACTTATCTCATTATGTAAATGAGATAAAATTAATTATCACATCATTGTAGTATATAAATAGCGGGACAAATATTTCAAAACTAATTAATATATACTCTTAATTAAGTGTAGGATAATGTAACGTGAGATTATTATTCCTTCTAGATTTGTCATACCAAACAAAAGTGATAAATTATTTTTGATATTTTTAAAACTAGATAAGTGAATATATGTTTTTAACATAGTAAACTAAGTAAAAAAATGAGGAAGCACTTGGGAGTTTGTTTGGTAGTTCGATAAGAAAAAAGTTATTTATGTATTAATTTTTGTATAACTTAATTGTCATTTTGCAGGTAGATAGAAAATAAAATATTCATACGTAAAATTAATACGATGTTTAATCGACAATTTAGAAATATAACTAATACATGTATAAGTTATGAAGAAATCTTTATTATTTTATGTTGAATAGAAGGTGAAATAACTAATACATGAATAATTAATCCCTGCATAATTACTATCTTCATAAAACTACATATATTTACTAACAAATACGATCTATATTATAAATACCCGCATAATTCTAACCAGCTATCCGTTATTACTTTGCGAATTGGACATCAAACCAACAAAAGCAAAGGAGCAACTTACTCAAAGATGACCATAAAAGTAGAAACCTAAATAATCATTTGCATGCTTCCCCATACTTTGTCATTTTACTTTTATGTTAATATTTTTTTCTTTATCTTCCACTTCCTTTTGCAAAGTTAATTTTTTATGGCCCTTCTTGTTTAATAGTATTACATCAACAATAGGGTCGGATAAACAAAAGTGAGCAGCCTAGCTAGCGCTATGATATTACCAAATCAAATCAAAAGAAAAAAATAATAATAAAGATATGATAATGAAACATTATGAACCATATATAGAAAAAGGCAATTAATAATTAATTAAGAACATTATTAGTCATAATCAACTTTGTTGGAACACTCCAAAAAGTGTGTTGGTGGATTAATGGGTCATTTATTTTAAATTAAAGATTTTCATGCAACAAACAGAACTCTCTTTATATTATTTTAAGTAGATATTATTATGAATTAGGAAATCAATTTTATTATAAATATTGTTAGTTAGTATTTCATTCTTGGTCAGAATTAGGAATTCAAAGTCTTTTTTTTTTTGCTTGCAGGAAAAAGAATGAGTTCTTCAACGGAAAAGGCGTTTGAAAATAAAAATAAAAATTCAATAGGTATTATTTTTCGATATGCTGATGGAAAAGACATTTTGTTGATGTTTTTGGGCACAATTGGAGCAATTGGAGATGGTATATCAACAAATTGTTTGTTGGTATATGTTAGTCAACTATTTAATAGCTTGGGTTATGGTAAAACTCAACAAAATGATCACAATTTTATGGAACAAATTGAAAAGGTTAGACTTTAAATGTCTTATTTAATTTTATCTACATCTTATTTTCTCTTACTAATATATTTGCATTTTGATGGTAATATTATTTACAGTGTAGCTTGTATTTTGTACTGTTGGGATTGGGAGTCATGGTTGTGGCCTTTATGGGTAAGTTTCTATACATCTCTACTCCACTTTTTTGGTTGCTAAGTTCATAGATCGAACTAATAGGACATAATGCGAAAGCTAATAATTTCAAATATTGAACAACTATAAATCAAAAAACTTCTGGACCTACGTATGATAAAAGTTAATATAAATATATCGTCTACGGAGAGATTAATCTCCCCTAGATGCTATTGTGTAAGAAGGAAGGATATTCAATTTCTTTTTTCTAAAAGGGTTTGCTTAAATAATTTGAAAGACATAATTAGGGTAAACTTTTTGCCCTTGCTTAAAAGTATGATAAGAAAATTAGGTCAAAACCCTAACATATGTATCAAACCCTAATATCCTCATCATGATGAAGAAATTAGTTAATTAATTTTTGCAGAAGGTTACTGTTGGAGCAAAACAAGTGAGAGACAAGTGTTGAAAATAAGGTACAAGTATTTGGAAGCTATTCTTAGGCAAGAAGTTGGTTTCTTTGATTCACAAGAAGCTACCACTTCTGAAATTACTAATGGTATTTCTAAAGATACTTCTCTCATACAAGAAGTTCTTAGTGAAAAGGTAAACACTTATATATCACCTTAATTCAATTTCTTCATATGTACTTAAAATTTTGAGGTTCATTTCTACTGAGCTAATAGTTATTATCTTAGAAAATCAGTTTGCTTGTTAATTTATTCTAATTTTTCCTTCAACAACGAAAGTAACTTCCTAAGATAGTAATAATTACCCTCACCGTTTCAATTTATTTGTGCTACTTTTCTTTTAAGTTAGTTGTTTATTTCCTTTTTTTGGATAACTTTTTAATTTTAATTTTCTACTTGACATGTTTTAAACTACAAAATTAAACTAAAGGACATTTTTGCTATACTCTACATACTCCCTTGACATCTTTAGTTGTCCAACTTATTCCAATTTGGAAAATCTAAGAGAAAATTTACTATTTTGTGTCTATCTTCATCCCATTTTATGTGATGTAGTTTGAAGTTTAAGAAACAAAGGAAGAATTTTGAATTTTGTGGTTTAAAATGAATGATAAAAATTTGTGTGACTATAAATCATTTCATTAAAGGGTAAATTAGACATTTTAAAGTTAAATTGTTACTTAATATAGAAACCTGTAATTCTTTTTAGAACTGACTAAAAAAAAGTAAGTCATATAAATTGTGACAGAAGAAAAATTAAATACTATTCATTTTTCAATATTTAGATAATCACTTATAATTAATAGGGGGTGATATAGTAGTTTGTCGAGTCAAAAAATGAACAAAGTAAAAATAGACGGAGAGAGTTTATATCTTATAAGATCTATCAAAAACCTTTTCTTTAATTTCTTAAACTATGGTAACATTTATAGTCATACATATATATATGATATATGCAGGTACCTCTATTTGTTATGCACACAACAGTTTTCATCTCAGGAGTTGTATTTTCAGCCTACTTTTCCTGGAGATTGGCTATAGTTGCTTTACCAACAATATTTCTCCTCATAATCCCTGGTTTAATCTATGGTAAATATTTACTCTATTTGTCTGGAAAATCCTTCAAAGAATATAGCAAAGCAAATGGTATTGTAGAGCAAGCACTTAGCTCTATTAAAACAATATATTCATTTACTGCTGAGAAGAGTGTGATTGAAAGATACTCATTGATTCTTGATGGAACAATAAAGTTGGGAATGAAACAAGGAATTGCAAAAGGTCTTGCTGTTGGTAGCACAGGGTTGTCGTTTGCTATATGGGCTTTACTTGCTTGGTATGGAAGTCATTTGATTATGCATAATGGAGAAAGTGGTGGTAGAATTTATGCAGCTGGAGTTTCTTTTGTCTTGGGTGGATTGTAAGTGCCTTTTTACTCCGATAATACATCGATAACCTCTTAAACTTGCTAATATGAAGTGTTCCTATTAGACATTTTTAGTTTGAATTTTGAGTAATGTTCTCAAACGTTCGTTCATTATGTAGATAAATTAACCACTTGGCATATGTAGTAATTCTTTAATTTTATGTGTTAGCCTCAATAAACTGTATAATCATAGACTTGTTCTAATTAAAGGAGGTGGTATAGTTTATATGGTTAACTTATCTACGTATGGAGCCCTTGATAACACATGCAAATGCTTTTTTTCTTCACAGTTTGAATTGGAAGTGTCTAATGGAAACACTTTATTATATGTTTAGATGCTCGATTAGAACAAACTGTAATTTGAGTGTCTAAGGTGTTATCGATGTATTTTGCCTATAATAAATCTTTCTTTTCATCGATGTAAAAAGCTTGGATCGTTACATGAAATCTTGGTATTGGTAATGTTATGTAGATCACTTGGGATGGCTCTGCCTGAGGTGAAATACTTCACTGAAGCTTCTGTTGCTGCCTCGAGAATATTTGATAGGATTGATCGCGTACCAGAAATTGATGGTGAAGACACAAGGGGACTCGTGCTCGAAGATATTAGAGGAGAGGTTGAATTCAGGAATGTCAAGTTTACATATCCTTCTCGTCCAGATACCGTTGTTCTCAAGGACTTCAATCTTAAGATTGAAGCAGGCAAAACAGTAGCCCTTGTTGGATCAAGCGGAAGTGGAAAATCCACTGCCATTGCCCTTATTCAAAGGTTTTATGATGCTAGTGCAGGAGCTATATGTATTGATAGCGTAGAAATAAAGTCGTTGCAGTTGAAATGGTTGAGAGGGAAAATGGGGTTAGTAAGTCAAGAAAATGCATTATTTGGGACATCTATTAAGGAGAATATAATGTTTGGGAAAGTTGATGCAACTATGGATGAAGTTGTGGCTGCAGCAATGACCGCGAATGCTCATAATTTCATCACGCAACTTCCTGAAGGATATGAGACCAAGGTCAGTTAATGATCTTGTGACATTATAGTACTAGGTACGTACATTTGTTATACGCGGTTCTAACATGCTTAGTTGTGACAGATTGGTGAAAGAGGAGCACTTCTATCAGGTGGTCAAAAGCAGAGAATTGCGATTGCTCGAGCCATTATAAAGAATCCTGTTATTCTTCTGCTTGATGAAGCCACAAGTGCACTTGATTCTGAATCAGAAACACTTGTTCAAAATGCCTTGGATCAAGCTATCGTTGGGAGAACTACACTGGTAATCTTTCTCCTCGAGTTGATTTTTCAGATGGTCACTCGACTAATAGCTGTATTATCTTAGAAAGTCACTTTTTTGGTTGAAGAAAAGCGGAATCAAGAAGAGAAGTGACTTTTTTTTATATAATGACTATTAATCGAGTGAACATCTGAGCAATCAATTCCGTTCTTCTATTACTTTCAATAATAAAAAGAAATGTAGAAAGATATATAACGAGGTCCCTTTCAACGAATTTGATGATCAGGTTGTTGCCCATAAGCTATCAACAGTAAGAAATGCAGATCTCATTGCAGTAGTAAGTAACGGTTGCATCAGTGAACTAGGGGCACACTATGAGCTTATGGAGAAAGATGGGCAGTATGCAAGGCTAGCAAAATTTCAAAGACAATTCAGCTCTATCGATCAAGAACAAAGCGCCGAACCTCGTATTTCCTCAGTAGCAAGGAGCAGTGCAGGAATGAGAGCAAGTCCGGCTGTAAGCGCCTCACCCTTGCGCATTGAGGACAGCCCCATACAAGCTTCACCTCATCCTCCCCCTTCCTTCACTCGGCTCCTTTCGTTAAACTTACCTGAATGGAAGCAAGGAATTATCGGAATCTTATCAGCCATTGCATTTGGTTCAGTGCAACCTGTCTATGCACTAACCATAGGTGGCATGATTTCTGCTTTTTACTCGCCAAGTCACGAGGAAATGCAATCTAGAATTCAGAAATACTGTATGATTTTCATCATCCTTTGCCTTGTCTCAGTTGTTCTCAATCTATGCCAACATTACAATTTTGCTTACATGGGTGAACGCCTTACCAGAAGAATAAGACTGCAAATGCTCGAGAAGATTTTGAGCTTTGAAGCAGCCTGGTTTGATGAGGAACAGAACTCAAGTGGAGCTTTATGTTGTCGATTGAGCAATGAAGCAGCCATGGTGAAATCTCTTGTTGCTGATAGAGTGTCACTCTTAGTCCAAAGCACTTCAGCTGTCACTGTTGCTATGGTAATGGGGCTAATTGTGGCTTGGAAACTTGCACTAGTTATGATCGTTGTCCAACCACTCACGATTCTCTGCTTTTACACACGAAAAGTCCTGCTATCCACTATGACAGCTAAATTCGTGAAGGCACAATGCCGTAGCACTCAAATTGCTGTAGAGGCTGTTTATAATCACAGGATCGTGACGTCATTTGGGAGCATAGATAAGGTTCTTGACATCTTTGATGAGGCACAGGATGAGCCAAGGAAAGAGGCTAGGAAGAAATCTTGGTTAGCTGGTATCGGTATAGGATCAGCACAAGGCCTAACATTCATTTGTTGGGCCCTGGATTTTTGGTATGGTGGAAAGTTAGTTAATGCTGGAGAAATATCTGCTGCTGATGTCTTCAAGACTTTCTTTATATTAGTTAGTACTGGAAAGGTAATAGCTGAAGCTGGAAGCATGACTTCTGATCTCGCCAAGGGATCAACAGTAGTTGCCTCGATTTTTTCCATTCTTGATCGAAAATCACTGATCGAAGGATCGAATGAGGTAATAAGGACAAATATCCTTCTCTAAATCCTTTTCAAAGTTCACTTCAATTCACATCATTTGAGCTAATATTGTAACATATTTTACAAAACTAGGCAAAGAATAACAGCATGGGTACCAAAATGACCGGTCGAATTGAGATGAAAAAGGTTGATTTTGCATATCCAAGTCGGCCCGACAGGCTAGTGTTGCATGAATTCAGCCTGGAGGTGAAAGCAGGCACTAGCATTGGATTGGTTGGCAAAAGTGGATGCGGAAAATCAACAGTAATTGCCTTGATTCAAAGATTTTACGATGCAGATAAAGGATCACTGAAAATTGACGGAATGGACATTCGATTACTTGATTTAGGATGGTATAGAAGGAACATGGCCCTTGTTAGTCAAGAACCAGTGATATACTCAGGCTCTATCCGTGAAAACATTTTGTTTGGCAAACTTAATGCATCTGAAAATGAGGTTGTGGAAGCTGCAAAAGCTGCTAATGCACATGAATTCATTTCGTAAGTACATATGCTTTTTAGTTGTTACCAAATCGTACTTAATTTAGAAGTTTGACCAAACAAACTAATACGACATGTTTGATGTACATGTAGGTCACTTAAAAATGGATATGAAACAGAATGTGGTGATAGAGGTGTGACAATTTCAGGAGGGCAAAAGCAAAGAATTGCTATAGCACGGGCAATAATACGTAACCCAAGTATACTACTTCTAGACGAAGCAACGAGTGCTCTGGATGTTCAGTCAGAGCAACTTGTGCAGGAAGCATTGGATCAACTAATGGTTGGAAGAACGACAGTGGTTGTGGCGCATCGCCTTAATACTATCAGGAATTTAGACTCCATTGCTTTTATTTCAGAGGGTAAGGTTTTGGAGAAAGGAACCTACTCTTACCTTAAGGATAAACGAGGTGCATTTTTCAATCTTGTCAATCTTCAATCCACATAATAGTGACAATCCTGTTGTATCAGTTCTAATGTTGGACATATTGATAAATGAATCAATGAGAAACTCAAGCGTTGCGACAAGTACAGAATCTAAACCAACATGGTTGGACAAATTAGTCGAATGAGGAACAATAGTTGAAGGGTTGTTGGTCTTAAAAGAATGTGTAGGAAAATTAGAGGCTCTGGCCTGAGGTAATGGAGGTGCAACTGGAGAAGCCACCTTGTTATTATTATCTTCTTCATTTATATGAAGTTTCATCCCTCCAAGGCAATGTAACCTGTTCCCACAAATGATGTTAACTGTCCCCTGGCACTGTTGGGAAACTTGTATTGCCTTTAATGTTTATTTATACTGCATTTGTTATGTTGCACCTATCGAAATTCTCCTTTCTTTCCTCATACACATTATGATGCATTTGTTATGTTGCACCTATCGAAATTTTCCTTTCTTTCCTCATACACATTATGATACGTCGAAAATTGGAACACTGCAAAACAAGACGAGTCATTAGATGTAAGTTGTAACTAAGGATTTAAGGAAAATTTAAGTCTTGATTTGTAAGTGAGTATTTAGAGATAAGATGATACTTACGAAGAACATCTGTTAAGATGGATCTTGGCGTAACTTAACCTCAAAAGCTAGCTTTTGAAGGGAGGATTGTCCAAGTCCATTTAAGGAGACCAAATTCCCATTCCTTTTCCGATGAGGGAATTCTTAACACTCCCCTGCTCGCCCAGACCTCATTAACTGGAGCATGGACACTATAATATGGGGGCCCAACATCGGTGAAAAAAGAAATTGAGATGGGTCTGGCTCGAGAAATCGTTTGCCTAATAATCATGTATCAAGATCAATACTAAATTGCAACCAGAATTAGAAGAAATGTTAGATATGGAGCAAGAGTTAATGGGAAAATGGAGGGAAGATGAAAAGAAGAGGAACTTGAAAAGTTGGGAAATTGAAGAGTTGAGAATTTGAAGAAAAGACATTTGTCCCTCATCGGTGGTGGAAAGAAAAATATGAGAGTTTAAATATAGAAACACTCCTATTAATTGTTAAAAGGGTTGGAAAGAGGGACCCCCTCGCGTCGGTGTTGCTTGCTCGACTTCGAAAAATGATTGAGAGATTAATTTTTGGACAAATAATGTTTTAATTATTTAGTTAATTAATTAAATTAAATGACCAAAACGTTTCAATTAATTAGTTAATTGACCGAACTTTTCAATTATTCAGTTAACTGACCGATTCGACTCGAATATGCGCGTGACCCATTTTATTTAAAATCTTTCTCGTGTTAATTTTAAATTTTTCCGCCGTTGAAAGTGACTGTTCTGAAAGGTTGTAATTTTCAGGAACCATGACCGTTTGAAAGGTTGCAACTTTCATGAATGGTCGTGTGGATTCTGAAAGGGTTGCAACCTTTCAGAAGCAGTTCCTCTTGCCTATAAATATATTGGTTCTTCAGATTTTTTTCCTTACGAATTTTTCTGATCTCTTTTTCTTCTTCTTCTTCTGCGCAAAAAGTTTCTTCGTGTACTTCACTGTTGTTGAGTGGTTTGCTGACACTAATGTTTGGGTATCATACGCTGGTGGTTGAGATCCAGAGATCATTCTATCCTGGGAGGACATTTTCCAAAATCAAATCTCGGATACTAGAGTGGGAATAATTTCCTTAAGGGGACATTATGCATTCAGTTAGCTTGATCTTTTCCGTTCAGTTTTTTTCTAGATTCTGGTATGTTTACAGATTCTAGTTATTGTGAATTAATTTTTGTTCGTCTGATCTTAATGATTCATTAAACTTTGATTACTTCATGTTTGTGCGAAGTTGTTCAAATTAATAATTTTGTTTTTGACGCAGATTGGCAAGAAGAAATGCATATATAAGTATATTAAATCTGTGTCACGCAAGACGGGGAACTTTGTAATTAGATTACCTAACTTTATTGCATATAAAATGTTAGTAGCTTACATAAGGGAATTATACATAAAGTTTGCTGATATTATGGACAAAAAGAAACTATTTAAATTTGTTATGTTGGTTAGGTGGTGGAGCATATATTCTCTCTTTTCATTTTGGAAATGAGAGTCTTATCTGGTAAATCAGAAGAAGACTTGGAGTATTGCATACTATACATGTTCAAATCTATTGATACAGTTGAATTTGTATACCTGGTTTCAGGACTGTTAGGTCATTAGCATTTTAATATTGATATTTAACATATTAAATTAATTTATTTTGGAATTATAAGAATGACCTTTGGTAGGCATTTGTGTCTTAAACTATCAATTTAATCATGCTATTCATCTTTGACTTGGTAGCCATGTAATGCCATTTCTTTTGGCTTTATTGGCTGAATTCATTGTGAGATAAAAAGTTCCAATAAACATTGGAATGGATAACTTCTACATCATTCATTAGCATTGATTATCCATAACTTCATTTCATTCTTAATTCCTCCATTACTCTTTGTAACCTATGTAACTCCTATTGTAACCTATGTAACCTATGAAACTCTTAAGGCCATTATCTTCACTATTTACTACCTCCATTATCTTCCTATTCATTGCTAGGAAGACTTCTTGTTGTACAAATAGTGGTGGTCTTCATTTGATTTGCACACACAATTCACAAGAGAAAAAAACATAGAGTGAAAGTGTTTAGTCTAAAAGAGAGTTCTTATTAGTTGAAGGGAGGTGTTCTTTTTTGTGGAGCTTTGGACTCACTCTTGTCCAGAGTTGTTGAGTTATAATTTTTGAAGGATGTTGTATCCTGGAGGGGACAAGTCAAAGAGGACTACTGCTGAACCAGTGAAAACATTTGCTGCAGTGGGCTTAAATCTCTTTAAAGAGAGCAAGATATCCGCGCCTAAGCCTTGACGAGATTTATTTTCTTCATTTTTTATTTTCAATTGTAATCTTGTATTTTTTTGTTATCTAGTAAGTTTTTCACTAACAATTTTAAGGAGATTCAAAGATGACTACACTTGAAAAAATCGCGGATGTCAAGATGGGAGACCTCAACAAGCCATTTCGGTTCAATGGTAATCATTTCAAGGGATGGAAGGGTAAAGTACTTTTCTACTTAAGTCTTCTCAATGTTTCTTATGTATTAACCGAGAAGAATCTAAATAATGAAGACATCACCTCTATGAATGATGATGAAACTATTTCTCATCTAGAGAAAGTGGAAAAGTACGATGGTGATTCCTATAAGTGTTGGTATTATCTTCTTAATTGTCTATCTGATACTTTTTATGATTATTATTATAGAACTTACTCTAGTGCAAAGAAAATTTGGAAGGCATTGCAGAGTAAGTATGATACCGAAGAGGATGGGGCGAAAAAATATGCAGCTAGTAGATTTTTCCGTTTTCAAATGGTGGACAACAAATCAGTGATAAATGAAGCTCAAGACTTCATCATGGTTGTTGGAGAGCTTAGGTCCGAAGAGGTTAAAATTAGAGATAACATTATTGTTTGTGGCATAGTGGATAAATTTCCACCACTATGCGTCACAAACAAAAGGAAACTGTCATGACCCAAAACGCGTCGTAAGTGGCACCCACATTTATCCTCCTATGTGAGCGAACCAACCAATCTAAACCCCAACGTTTTAACCATAATAAACAGAATACAATGCGGAAGACTTAAAACTCATTAACGAAATCAATAAATAACTTCTAAAACTCAATACTTATTATTCCCAAAATCTGGAAGTCATCATCATAAGAACATCTATCCTCGAGTTACTAATTCTAAGAGAATCTAGAAAGCTAGAATAAATAAAAAGCTAGTCCATGCCGGAACTTCAAGGCATTAAGACATGAAGAAGAAGATCCAGTCCAAGCAAGAAGCGTTAGCTTACCCTGAAATCCGGTGTAATGAAGACTGGCTAGAGTTGCGGTTGAGTTGAAGACGACGGTATGTTTGCTGTACTCCACAAATAACAAAGAAGAAACATACAAGTAGGGGTCAGTACAAACACAAGTACTGAGTAGATATCATCGGTCAACTCAAAATAGAAAACAGTATATATCAGATAATATCATAAATTCAACTACAATACTCAACATGAGGCAATTTAAAAGTACCATAACCCTTGGTCACAACACCAAGCACATCAATGAGGACTCACGCCTCCCCATTATACTCATTTGGGATATAGGTTCTTTTCATTCGAATTTGTTAACATAATTTCAAGATTCATTATCTTTATTCCTCTTGTATCGGTACGTGACACTCCGATCCCCTAATTCTATGTGTCGGTTCGTGACTCCCGATCCCCTAATTCTACGTGTCGGTTCGTGACACCCGATCCCCTAATTTCTACGTGTCGGTTCATGACACCCGATCCCCTAATTTTACATGTAGGTTCGTGACACCCGATCCCCTAATTCTACGTGTCGGTTCGTGACACCCCATCCCCTAATTCTACGTGTCGGTTCATGACACCCGATCCCCTAATTCTACGTGTCGGTTCGTGACACCCGCTCCACTAATCTCATTGTATTAACTCATCAAGCCTTCTTTCATACCAAGGCATCATCAATCTCATCACTTTAGTTCATCAAGCCTTGTCTTATACCAAGGCATCATCAATCTCATTACTTTAGTTCATCAAGCCTTCTTTTATACCAAAGCATCATCATTAACAAGGTAAATTTAGGATTAGAGATTCAATAGACTCATCATGCTTATTTATCACAATTATATAATCACATCATGTAAGCACACAATTAAGCATATAGAAGGTTTTATAATACTACCCAACACATATCATTCGCTATTAAGAGTCTACTACGAATAGCATAAAAACCATAACCTACCTCCACCGAAGATTCGCGATCAAGCAAGCAATTTCCCAAAGCTTTGTTTCCTCTTCGTTTCCCTCTTCTCTCGATCGTTCTCTTTCCCTCTCCTTGTTCTTTCTATTTTTCTTATTCAAACCCTCTTTCTTTTACCCTAATTAGCATATAAATTAAGTATAAAAGATGGTGAATTAACCCATTAATTAATTCAAGTTTATCTCTTTTAACCCGCAAGAAATTGGATTATTAATAATCAACCACTAACTTTATAATTATAAGCAGGAATAGTCCAAAACATCCCTTAAAACATTTAAAAAAATCCGACTCAGCCTGGGATTACGCAGCCTGTGACGGTCCGTCGTGCCTGCGACGGTCCGTCCTGCTGCTTCCGTCACAGAGTTCAGAGACTTAATTCCTTGAAAAGTCTGTGACTGTCCGTCGTGCCCACGACGGTCCGTCCTGCCATGTCGTCACGAAGTTCAGAGAGTCGATTTCAGTACCCAAATTTCAGAATTCTAAGTGTTTTGGAACGAGACCCCCTCGACGGTTCGTCGTGCCCATGACGGTCCGTCGTGGGATCCGTCGACCAAGACAGTTTTTTCAAAATAAAGTCTGCTGCTCAAAACGACTAAACAGGTCGTTACAATAGATACCAATTTACCCATCGTTCGTCCTCGAACGATCATGAGAAGAAAAGCAAAAGCGAAAAGTAGTACCTGAATCTGTAAACAGGTGTGGGTATCTTTCTTGCATATCATCCTCTTTCTCCCAAATGCTTCTTCAACTGGTCGATTCTTCCATTGAACTTTGATTGATGCAATCTCCCTTGACCTCAGCTTGCGGACTTCTCTATCTAAAATAGCAACAGGTTCCTCCTCATAAGACAAATTCTCATCAAGCAAAACTGAATCCCAACGGATAATGTAGTTTCCATCCCCATGGTATCTTTTCAACATAGACACATGAAACACCGGATACACTCCTGACAGTCCTGGAGGCAAGGCTAATTCATAAGCCACCTCCCCTACTCGCTTAAGTACTTCGAATGGTCCAATATACCTTGGGTTTAGCTTACCTCTTTTCCCCAACCGCATCACCCCTTTCATGGGCGAAACCTTCAGCAAGACTTGCTCACCCTCTATGAACTCCAAGTCTCTAACCTTTCGATCTGCATATTCCTTTTGCCTGCTTTGAGCCGCTAAAAGCTTTTCTTGAATAGATTTCACTTTCTCTGATGAATCCCTCAAAAGGTCAGTACCCCAAGGTCTAACCTCAAATGCATCAAACCAACCAATGGGAGACCTACATCTCCTCCCATACAATGCTTCGAATGGAGCCATATCAATACTTGAGTGATAGCTATTATTGTATGAAAACTCTGCTAAGGGTAAGAAGTTATCCCAATGACCACCAAATTCTATCACACATGCACGAAGCATATCCTCCAACACTTGAATCGTTCGCTTAGACTGGCCATCGGTCTGAGGGTGAAATGCAGTACTAAGGTCCAACCTAGTACCTAATTCAGCATGCAATTTTCTCCAAAACTTAGAAGTAAACTGCGTACCTCTATCTGATATGATGGAGAGTGGAACTCCATGCAATCGAATAATTTCTGAGATGTAGAGTCTAGCTAACTTCTCTGCATTGTAGGTCACCTTGACCGGGATGAAGTGAGCATACGTAGTTAATCTGTCCACAATTACACAAATAGAGTCAAACTTCCCCAATGTCTTTGGAAGACCAACCACGAAGTCCATTGCAATTCTCTCCCACTTCCATTCAGGAATGGACATTCTCTGAAGTGTTCCTCCGGGCCTCTGGTGTTCATACTTTACTTGCTGACAATTTGGACATTTGGCAACAAAATCAACAATGTCGCGCTTCATTCTATTCCACCAAAAGTGTTGCTTTAGGTCACGGTACATCTTGGTTGCACCAGGATGTATAGAATATCCGGAACTATGAGCCTCTGTGAGAATAGTGTGGATCAAATCTTCAACACGGGGCACACATACCCTTCCCTTAATTATCAAAACACCTTCCTCATCGATTGTTGCTTCCTTAGCCTCTCCTCACAACACCTTATCTCGGATCCGGATCAGCTTCTCATCATCAAACTGTTTTCCCTTGATCTTGTCAAGAAAAGAAGATCTCGCCTCCACACTGGCCAAAAATCCTCCCTTCTCATTTACTTCTAACCTCATAAAGTCATTAGCCAGAGTCTGAACCTCTCTAGCCAATGTGCGTCTAGAAACCAGCAAGTAGGCTAGACTTCCCATGCTCCCTGCCTTTCTACTTAAAGCATCTGCCACAACATTAGCCTTTCCTGGGTGATAGAAGATAGTGATATCGTAGTCCTTCAGTAGTTCCATCCATCTCCTCTGTTTCAAATTCAAATCTTTTTGAGTAAAGAAATATTGTAGGCTACGATGATCCGTGTATACTTCACACTTATCTCCATATAGATAGTGTCTCCATTGCTTTAAGGCAAACACTACCGCAGCCAATTCCAAATCATGGGTCGGATAATTACGTTCGTGCACCTTTAATTGCCTTGAAGCATAAGCAATTACGTTCTTCTCTTGCATTAGCACTGCACCCAAACCCGAATAGGATGCATCACAATAGACAATGAAATTCTTACCTTCCACTGGCAGGGTAAGGATTGGTGCAGTAGTCAACAGGTCTTGAGTTTCTGAAAGCTTTCCTCACATTCGTCCGACCATACAAATGGAACATTCTGCTTAGTCAAGTTCGTCAATTGGGAAGCAATTGAAGAGAATCCCTTGACAAATCGACGGTAATAGCTAGCTAAACCAACAAAGCTCCTTATTTCTGACACATTAGTAGGTCTTACAATTCTTCACTGTCTCAATCTTAGAAGGATCCACCATCACCCCATCCTTAGAAACCACATGCCCCAAGAAGGACACTGCATCTAGCCAAAACTCACACTTGGAGAATTTGGCATAAAGCTTTTTCTCTCTCAATATTTCCAATACAATTCTCAAGTGCTCCTCATGTTCCTTCTTGC
Organism: Solanum lycopersicum; assembly: GCF_036512215.1. Lineage (NCBI taxonomy): Eukaryota > Viridiplantae > Streptophyta > Magnoliopsida > Solanales > Solanaceae > Solanum > Solanum lycopersicum. Next base: position 52,022,422 of record NC_090802.1, on the reverse strand, counting down.
TCTTTGAGTATACCAATATATCATCAATAAATACGATCACAAAGTGATCCAGATATGGCTTAAAAATCCCGTTCATCAAGCTCATGAAAGCAGCAGGGGCATTCGTAAGACCAAAAGACATCACTACAAATTCGTAATGACCATACCTGGTCTGAAAAGCAGTCTTTGGCACATCCGTTGCCCGTATTTTCAATTGATGATAACCAGATCTCAAGTCAATCTTAGAGAAGACACAAGCACCTTGTAACTGATCGAACAAATCATCAATGCGAGGAATGAGATACTTGTTCTTAATAGTTACCTTGTTCAACTGCCGGTAGTCTATGCACATCCGAAAACTCCCATCCTTCTTCTTCACAAATAACACCGGAGCACCCCAAGGAGATGCACTTGGTCTAATGAAGCCTTTGCTCAACAACTCTTGAAGTTGGGCCTTTAACTCTCTTAACTCCGCGGGAGCCAATTCTATAAGAGGGTATAGAAATGGGGCGAGTACCCGGTTCTAGATCGATGCAAAAATCAATATCTCTATCCGGTGGCATACCAGGAAAATCTGCAGGAAACACATCCAGAAACTCACGGACTACCGAAACCGACTCAATTGAAGGTACTTGGGTAGTGTCATCCTTGAGATGTGCCAAGAAAGCTAAACACCCTTACTAACCATTCTCTTAGAACGAATAAAGGAGATGATACGAACCGGAGTGGAAGTGTAGTCGCCCTCCCACAATAACTGATCTGCCCCAGGCTTGGCTAACGCCACAGTTTTAGCATTACAATCCAAGATCGCAAAATTCGGAGAAAGCCAAGTCATACCCAGAATTACATCAAAATCAACCATTTTTAAGATAACCAAGTCTACATAAGTATTGCTTTCCACAAAAGTCACCAAACAAGACCTATATACTTTTTCAACTATCACAGACTCACCCACCGGAGTAGACACACGAATAGGTATGTCAAACAATTCACAATGTAAATCAAGACCAGTAGCAAATGAGGAAGATACATATGAAAATGTGGAGCCGGGATCAAATAATACAGAAGCCATACAATCACAAACCAAAAGATTACATGTGATAACAGCATCTGATGTCTCCGCTTCCGATCGCCCAGGAAAAGCGTAACAATGGGCCCTATCACCTGTCTGCCTTGCCCCTACCATGTTGTTCTGTAGTGGCTCTAGTTTTCCCATCACCCCGTCCGTTTTGGTGACCACCATTACCTCGGCCACCACGTCCTCCAGAATAACGGCCTCTACCATGACCACCTCTACCTCTAGCTATTGGTGGTCTATAACTCTGTTTTGGATAATTCCTCCTAATATGTCTAGTCTCCCCACATCCAAACACTCTCTGGAGTCAAGCATAGGTCTCTCAAAGAAGTGTTGACCGGTCTGAGGTGGACCCCCAACTACAGTCTGTAGTGAAGACTGAATTGGTCGGACTGAGTAACCTCCTGAACCTTGTCCTCTAGAGTAAGAACCATTAAACTCACCTCCTTTTTGGAACCTTTTTGATGTCGATGCCATGGTGAAGTCATATGGCTTCACTCCTTCCACCTCTATCACGAAGTCTACCACTTCTTGAAAGGATTTTGCCGTAGCCGCTACCTGTAAGGCTGAAATCCGCAATTCTGACCTCAACCCCTTCACAAAACGGCGAATCCGCTCTTGTGGACTGAAACAAAGTTGGGCGGCATACCTGGATAATGCACGAAACTTAGCCTCATATGCAGTAACCGACATCCTACCTTGCACTAGGCTCAAGAACTCATCTCTTTTCCTATCCCTCAAAGTCCGGGGGATATACTTCTCCATAAACAAGCTAGAGAATGATGCCCAAGTCATAGGTGGTGCCTCTGTTAGTTGACACTCAACATGTGACCGCCACCACATTTTGGCGTTTCCTTGAAACTGATAAGTCACAAACTCAACACCGAACCGTTCTACTATACCCATCTTGTGTAGTAGCTCATGACAGTCAACCAGAAAATCGTAGGCATCCTCAGATTCAGCACCCTTGAAGACTGGAGGTTTCAATTTCAAGAACTTACTGAAAAGTTCATGCTGATCATTTGTCATTATAGGCCCTGTAGTCAGACGAGGAAATGTGCCTATTTCCAATGAGGCATCCATGCAGGGAGCCACAGTAGTTGCATGTTGTACCTCCGGAACCGGAGGTGTTGGTGTATAAAACACTGGAGGTGTCTGGCCCTGATCAGATAACCCGCTAAGATAAGCACGAACCTGATTGATCATCTCTGGGGTAGGTTGGGGTGACAATTCCTCATTCTGCACTTTTTCATTCTCCCCATCCTCACCCTCTCTTACCACTTCCTCAGTTGGTGGATGAGTCACCGCCCTAGTACTGGATGGACTAGGTTCTCGTCCTCTTCCTCTAGAGGGCGTCCTCCCACGACCTCTTCCACGGCCTCTTGTCACTACTCCTCTTCGAGCTACAGCCCCAGTGGCTGGCTCAGACGCTTCTTGTCTTACCGATGTTGGTGTTGGTGCAGTCGTTGCTCTAGTTCTAACCATCTGCGAAATAGAGTGAAGATGGTCAGATACCAATTTGTATCACCTAGATACCAATTGGATCCAAGTAATAGCACGAAAGAAAGAAAGAATGGAATTTTCCTAAAGTATTATAGCCTCTCAAAGAAAAGTAAAGGCGTCCCCCTACCGTTCCTTAAGACTCTACTAGACTCGTTCTTGTGTGATGAGACCAACGAACCTAATGCTTTGATACCAAGTTTGTCAAGACCCAAAACGCGTTGTGAGTGGCACCCACATTTATCCTCCTATGTGAGCGAACCAACCAATCTAAATCCCAACGTTTTAACCATAATAAACAAAATACAATGCGGAAGACTTAAAACTCATTAACGAAATCAAAAAATAACTTCTAAAACTCAATACTTATTATTCCCAAAATCTGGAAGTCATCATCACAAGAACATGTATCCTCGAGTTACTAATTCTAAGAGTATCTAGAAAGCTAGAATAAATAAAAAGCTAGTCCATGCCGGAACTTCAAGGCATCAAGACATGAAGAAGAAGATCCAGTCCAAGCTAGAAGCGTTAGCTCACCCTGAAATCCGGTGTAATGAAGACTGGCTAGAGTTGCGGTTGAGTTGAAGACGACGGTACGTTTGCTGTACTCCACAAATAACAAAGAAGAAACATACAAGTAAGGGTCAGTACAAACACAAGTACCGAGTAGATATCATCGGCCAACTCAAAATAGAAAAACAGTATATATCAGATAATATCATAAATTCAACTACAATACTCAACATGCAGCAATTTACAAGTACCATAACCCTTGGTCACAACACCAAGCACATCAATGAGGACTCACGCCTCCCCATTATACTCATTTGGGATATAGGTTCTTTTCATTCGAATTTGTTAACATAATTTCAAGATTCAATATCTTTATTCCTCTTGTGTCGGTACGTGACACTCCGATCCCCTAATTCTACGTGTCGGTTCATGACTCCCGATCTCCTAATTCTACGTGTCGGTTCGTGACACCCGATCCCCTAATTTCTACGTGTCGGTTCATGACACCCGATCCCCTAATTTTACGTGTCGGTTCGTGACACCCGATCCCCTAATTTTACGTGTCGGTTCGTGACACCCGATCCCCTAATTTTACGTGTCCATTCGTGACACCCGATTCCTTAATTCTACGTGTCGGTTCGTGACTCCCGATCCCCTAATTCTACGTGTCGGTTCGTGACACCCGCTCCACTAATCTCATTGTATTAATTCATCAAGCCTTCTTTCATACCAAGGCATCATCAATCTCATTACTTTAGTTCATCAAGCCTTCTCTTATACCAAGACATCATCAATCTCATTACTTTAGTTCATCAAGCCTTCTTTTATACCAAGGCATCATCATTAACAAGGTAAATTTAGGATTAGAGATTCAATAGACTCATCATGCTTATTCATCACAATTATATAATCACATCATGTAAGCACACAATTAAGCATATAGAAGGTTTTATAATACTACCCATCACATATCATTCGCTATTAAGAGTCTACTACGAATAGCATAAAAACCATAACCTACCTCCACCGAAGATTCGTGATCAAGCAAGCAATTTCCCAAAGCTTTGTTTCCTCTTCGTTTCCCTCTTCTCTCGATCGTTCTCTTTCCCTCTCCTTGTTCTTTCTATTTTTCTTATTCAAACCCTCTTTTTTTTACCCTAATTAGCATATAATTAAGTATAAAAGATGGTGAATTAACCCATTAATTAATTCAAGGTTATCTCTTTTAACCCGCAAGAAATTGGATTATCAATATTCAACCACTAACTTTATAATTATAAGAAGGAATAGTCCAAAACGCCCCTTAAAACATTTAAAGAAATCTGACTCAGCCTGGGATTACGCAGCCTGTGACGGTCCGTCGTGCCTGCGACGGTCCGTCCTGCTGCTTCCGTCACAGAGTTTAGAGACTCAATTCCTTGAAGAGTCTGTGACGGTCCATCGTGCCCATGACGGTCTGTCCTGCCATGTCGTAACAAAGTTCAGAGAGTTGATTTCAGTACCCAAATATCAGAATTCTAAGTGTTTTGGAACGAGACCCCCTCGACGGTCCGTCGTGCCCATGACGGTCCGTCGTGGGATCTGTCGACCAAGACAATTTTCCAGAATAAAGTCTGCTGCTCAAAATGACTAAACAGGTCGTTACAGAAAACTCTCTTGAAACCTTAATAATGAAAATCCGCATGGAAGAAGAAGCAAGGGGTCAAGATGCACTTTTACAAACAGAAGAGAACAACATCACATCGAAGGTAAATTTAATTACTTCGAATAATGCTACTCCTGAAACTCACAAAAATACTTCTTTAAAGCCTAAGAAGAAAAAATTCAAGAAAAATAATGGTGAAAATCACCAAGCACAAAATCAACAAGTTCAAGAAAAGGGACCATGCTTTGTTTGTGTCAAGAGTGGGCATATTGCTCGATTTTATAGATTTTGGAAACGTGGTCCTAACCCTCAGGCAAACGTTACCGAAAAAGCTTTTGTGACGGTGATTACCGACATAAACATGGTTATGAATATTGATGGATGGTGGGCTGATTCTGGTGCAAATCGTCATGTTTGTATGACAAAGACTTGTTTAAAAAATATATTCATTTTGAGGGGCCCAAAACCATAATGCTTGGTGATGCTCACTCTACTCAAGTGCTTGGAAAGGGAGATGTTGAATTGTGTTTTACTTCTGGAAGGATAATAACATTAAAAGATGTACTTTATACTCCTTCTATGAGAAACAATTTGATGTCTAGTTTTCTTCTTAATAAAGCAGGCTTTAAACAGATTATTGAATCTGATCAATATGTAATAGTGAAGAAAGGTATTTTTGTGGGGAAGGGAATGCATGTGATTGGATGTTTAAGTTGAATGTTGAAATGAATAAAACTTCTACTTCTATTTATATGCCTTCTTCTACTAATTTTTGGCATGCTCGTTTATGTCATATTAATGATCGTTATGTTGGAATCATGAGTAGTTTAGGATTAATCCCAATGGTTAAAAATAATTTTGAAAAGTGCGAGGCTTGTAGTAAAGCCAAGATCACTAAAAGGCATCATTTTCAAGTTGAAAGAAAAACTGATTTGCTAGAATTAGTTCATACTGATATTTGTGAACTTGGTGGAATTCTAACTCGTGGAGGTAATACATATTTTATCACTTTCATTGATGATTTTTCTAAGTAAACATATGTTTACTTGATGAAAAATAAAAGTGATGCTTTTGAAAATTTTAAACTTATCTCCATGAAGTTGAAAATCAGTTTGGAAAAAAATTAGAAGTGATAGAGGCCGTGAATATGAATCAAATGAGTTTAATTCTTTTATTAGATCATTGAGAATAATTCATGAAACTACTCCTCCTTACTCTCCTTCGTCTAATGGAGTAGCAGAAAGGAAAAATAGAACTTTGGTTGAATTGACTAATATCATGCTTATTGAGTCACATGCACCTTTAAATTTTTGGGGTGAAACTATCTTAAGTGCTTGTTATGTGTTGAATCGTGTGCCTCATAAAAAGTCTAAATTGACACCTTTTGAATTGTGGAAAGGTTACAAGCCAAGTTTGGGATATCTAAGAGTTTGGGGTTGTCTAGCCTTTGTGAGACTAATGGATCCCAAGATTACAAAGTTGGGTAAGAAAGTTACTACTTGTGCTTTTCTTGGTTATGCTTCAAATATTACATCCTATAGATTTTTTAATCTTGAAGATAATATTGTAATAGAATCTGGTGATGCTATTTTTCATGAAAATAAATTTCCTTTTGATACTAAAAAAGTGGGGGTCAAAGGATTGAACAAAATATTGTCATTACCTAGTTCTTCTACTTCAACTTTGAAAAATAAAGAAGTTGGTGATTTTGAGTTAAGAAGAAGTAAAAGAGCTGGAGTAGGAAAAGATTTTGGTCCTGATTTTTATGTGTTTAATGTTGAAAATGACCCTCTAACTTTGAAACAAGCATTATCTTCACATGATTCTATTTTTTGGAAAGAGGCTGTAAATGATGAAATTGAATCTCTAATTTTTAATAAAACTTGGAAGTTAGTTGATTTACCACCGGGTTGTAAAACAATTGGTTGCAAATGGGTCTTGAGGAAAAAGTTGAAACCGGATGGTTCTATTGATACATACAAGGCTAGGCTAGTTGCAAAATATTTTAAACAACTAGAAGGCCTAAAATTTTTTGATACTTTTTCTCCGGTAACAAGAAGTACCTCCATTACACTTTTAGTTGCTATGGCTGCAATGTTTTATTTGTAAATTCATCAAATGGATGTAAAAACTGCTTTTCTAAATGGAGACCTAAATGAAGAAATTGATATGGACCAACCCGAGTGTTTTGTTGAAGCAGACCAAGAAAGCAAAGTATGTAAACTTGATAAATCTTTATATGGCTTGAAACAGGCACCAAAGCAATGGCATGAAAAGTTTGATTCCTGCATGATTGAAAATGGTGTTAAAACAAATGAGTGTGATAAGTGCATATATCATAATCTTGAAATAATTCACATATGATCATTTTCCTATATGTTGATGATTTGTTGATCTTTGGCTCTAACATGAATATTATTGATGAAGCTAAAAATATCTTAGAAGCCATTTTGATATGAAAGATCTTGGGGAGGAAAATTTTATTCTTGAAATAAAAATAACAAGAACATGTGAGGGAATTTTCCTTGACCAGTCACATTATATTGAGAAAATTTTGAAAAAAATATAACTTTCATGAATGCAAGCGTGTTGCTACTCCATTTGATTCAAGTAATCACTTACTTCCTGTTGAAAGTGACAATGATGTAATTTTCAAAAGGAATATGTTAGTATAATCGGAAGTTTGAAATATGTGACTGATTGCACTAGGCCTGATATTGCATATGCAGTAGGAGTACTTGGCAGGTTTGCAAGCAAGCCAGGTAAAGAACATTGGCATGCTTTAACAAGAGTTATGAGAGATTTGATTGGAACGAAAAATTGTGGTTTGTTCTTTGAAAAATATCCTGCTGTACTTGAAGGCTTTTGTGATGCAGATTGGAATACTTTGTCAGGTGATTCTTGTTCTACCACTGGTTATGTCTTTACTTTAGGTGGTGGTGCTGTTTGTTGGAGATCAAAAAAAGCAAACTATAATTGCTAACTCTACCATGGAGGCTGAACTAATTGTTTTAGCTTCATCTAGTGAGGAAACGAATTGGTTAAGAGATTTATTGTTTCAAATTCCTTATTTTGAAAAAACAATTCCTCCTATTTTAATTCATTGTGATAGCACTGCTACAATTGGTAGAGTTCAAAACCATTATTACAACGGTAAATCAAGACCTTTAAGGAGGAAGCACAATAATGTAAGATCGTATTTGATAAATGGTACTATTAATGTTGATTATGTCAAATCTTGTGATAATCTTGCAGATCCTCTTACGAAAGCCTTAACAAGAGAAAAGGTCTGGAGCACATCGAGGGGGATGGGATTGAAGCCTACAAATCCTTGAGTCATATATGAGAAAACCCAACCTGGGACTAGAGATCCTATAACTAGGTTCAAAGGGAAAAACTAATCATATGATGACTTGTTGTGAAAAATGCACTATTTTTTTCCCTCTCTATGATGTGAGTGCATTGTTTCCTGTAGTTTGTGAAGGTTGAGTTGATTAAACTCTTAATGAATATCTGTAGCCCGTGTGGGTTGAGTGTTAATATTACAGGAGCACACTCGACAGATTTCACCTATGTGATGTATGGAAGTAGGTCGTTTCCTATGAGAATGTGACTTATTCTCAAATGCACTCATGAAACCGGGATAGCACATGACTATAACGTGCTGGATGTTAAAGCTCATGTCTACACCTTGATTATTATGTGTGAGCAGTGATATTTTATTTCCCTTAAGCAGTCATAGTTCAAGTCTGAGACCACTATGACTCTGGAGTAAAAGTTACTATTTCACTAAGTGGAGGTTCAATGCAGAGCACACCTTCATTATGCATAGTCTTCCTTCAACTTATATACTCTCTTATCTAAATATTAAAATGCGTGGGGGATTGTTAGGTTATTAGCAATTAATATTAATATTTAACATATTAAATTGTTTAATTTTGGAATTATAAGAATGGCCTTTGGTAGACATTTGTGTCTTATACTATCAATTTAATCATGCTATTCATCTTTGACTTGGTAGTCATGTAATGCCATTTCTTTTGACTTTATTGGCTGAATTCATTGTGAGATAAAAATATTCCAATAAACATTGGAATGGATAACTTATACATCATCCAATAGCATTGGTTATCCATCATTTCATTTCATTCTTAATTCCTCCATTACTCTTTGTAACCTATGTAACTCCTACTGTAACATATGAAACTCCTAAGGCCATTATCTTCACTATTTACTATCGTCATTATCTTCCTATTCATTGCTAGTAAGACTTCTTGTTGTATAAATAGTGGTGGTCTTCATTTGGTTTGTACACACAATTCACAACTGAAAAAAACATAGAGTGAAAGTGTTAGTCTAAAAGAGAGTCTTATTAGTTGAAGGGAGGTGTTCTTTTTTGTGGAGCTTTGGACTCAACTCTTGTCCAGAGTTGTTGAGTTATAATTTTTGAAGGCTGTTGTATCCTGGAGGGGACAAGTCAAAGAGGACTACTGCTGGACCGGTGAAAACATTTGCTGCAGTGGGCTTGAATCTCCTTAAATTGAGCGAGATATCCGCGCCTAAGCCTTGAAGAGATTTATTTTCTTCATTTTTTATTTTCAATTGTAATCTTGTATATTTTTTAACTAGTAAGTTTTTCACTAACAATATGTGCATTGAATTGATGTAATGACTCTCATGATTGATTTGTGATTTCAGCCTCTTTCTTAGTGAAGGACTAATTATTTTTATCCCTAACATAAAACTAAAGTCAATACCCATCATACAACATACTTTGTTTCCTTTTTGTTCCATATTTAAGCCAATATACTAGTTTTTCTCTAGTGTCATGAGTAAGCTACTACTTATCAAATATCATTCTCACGTAGAAATTTGAGAAAATCTGAAAGCTATTTTCTTTAAACCCCCTAGGATGTTGATATATCATCCAATTAGTTCTTCAGTTTTCTCACCCATTCCCAAACTATGCAAACTAGAAACCGAAATTCTTGTTTTATGAGAGTTAAATCTCACCCTATGACCTATGTACCACATTTTTTTACAAGTCACTACTTGGTACTTCAAGATGGTCACCTACATGAACTTGTAAGGTACCATGAAGGTTTTGGACTTCTCTCCATTCATTGTTTTGTGTGTTCGAAATTTCTAGTCCAATTGAGCTTTGACGGGTAATTGTAAGGATACTGTAGTTTGATTGTGGTGGAAATCCAAGTGCAAGGCTTGGTTGTGGTCATGGAGGATAACAATTGACAACAATCATTTTTATTCCATCTTTCACATTTTTTCTTAGAAGTCAAGTACTTTAGATCGTATATATAAATATGTATGATATACAAGCATATAGAGAACTAAATAAGCATTTCTAAACTAATAACGTCTCTATTATTAGTGGGATCCACCGAAAAATAAGAATATAAGGAAAACTCACTGGTATTACGTGTGGAAGATAAGTGAATATGAAGATATGGAACAAGTTGAACAACCTGGTACAATCAAGTGTTGTAGATAAGGGATGCTTAAGATATGGAACAAGTTGACAACCTGGTACAATCAAGTGTTGTAGATAAGGGAAACTGAAGATATGGAACAGGTTAAACAACCTGGTACAAGCGACGTGTAAGCTGTTGACTACTGAAGAGTTAGAGTTACACTAGAACTAGGCTACATGTCTTGTATTAGTAGTGGTCGACTAAGATAAATAATAATTGTAGTGTTATTCTAGTAGTAGTAGTCAACCACTACCCTTGTAAATTTGTATAATAGTATGACTTTAAGTACATCTAGCCTAGAACTCTACAATTCCCTCATATATAAGGAGCATGTACTCAACAGTTTTAATCATCAATATAACCCTTGATTTCTCTCATAGGCTCTTCTATTCGCTAAGTATTGAATCTAAAGTAACCACACATTCAAACTTCAATGACCAATCTATAAATACTCTTTCCATCTCTTTCCTTCACCATTTCATTGCCTCATGTTTCATTAAACTTAAGCTAACAAATTATCTCATATGAAGACACAAATGATGCATTCGGTTCAAGTGACGAGACTAACTAATGTCATCACTAAGAATGAACCAACTAGAGGTAGTTGTTCCACTTGAAAGACTATTCAAAAAGTTGTAGCATTTGAGAAGGATGCAGAAGATGCTGGAAGCATTGATGATGAAGTTGAAAAAGATGTGTTGCTAAGGAGTTGGATCTCTGGAACCTAGACAGAACAAATTATATACATGATTGTGGGTTGCTCAACTACTAAGGAAATGTGGGAATTCTTAAAAGTAGCTTACTTTCAAGCAACAAAATATAAGGAGTTTCAACTCAAACAACAATTATGAAGTGTAAGGCTAGGAACCAAAAAGATTGATGAATACATTAAGGAATTCAAATACATATGTGATGGAGATAGCAAAGTAATCAATCTTGCTAGAGGTTTAAGTCTCAAATAGAAGACATCTGTCATGCTAGGTTAGACACCATATTTCACTTTAAATCAATTTGTTCATGATCTTAGTGGTTTTGATATGAGGGAGGATGAAGAAGAGGTGCATGTTACAACAGAACCATAACATGACATTCTCTATTTAAAGAGGCAGGTGTAAATGAAACTACTCTAAAAAAGAAGAGACAACAACTTCAACTCCAGAGGAAGAAGCTTTAAGCCTACTAAACAAGGAACATATTCTTAGAACGACCAATATAGAACAAGGTCTCAGAATAATCAAAGTTTCTTATATGGAAACAAGAAAAGAAAATGTACCGAGTCATGTCAAATCTATGGTAGGAATAATCATTTCTCTTAGGTGAGACTACTCATATCAATCTACAGATGAACTGTCACAAACATTGGTTGGTATTAATTTACTGAATACATATAATACTGATGATACTTTATAAGTGGACTCATGAGCAAGTAGTCATATGAAAGATAACTCATGCACTTCTATCTAATCTTGAACACTACAATGGACCAGATAAAACCATTGTTGAGAATGAATAATAAATATACATAACTAGGTTAAGAACACAATTAGATCAAGCCCGAAATTACAAAAAAGTTCTTGTAGTTCTTATGATTAATAAGAATCTACTATCAGTTGGTAAAGTTGCAAAGAATCATCATTGACTCTTGAATTTGATGAAGTTAACTTTGTTGTAGAGGAAAATAAGACGAAGGCACTATTGACCAATTGGTCTAAAAAGAGTGAAATCTATGCTTTGAAAGACAACAATCTCTATGCTTTAATCGTTGCATACGATTGGAACACATCAGACAACATTGACATACTAGATTAGGACATCCTAGTTGGAAGTCATTAAAATTTTTGAGTAATATAGAATAGTTGTATCAATGTTAGTGGTTGTAATAAAATCCTAATGTTTGTTCTACTTGTAAGTTGGGCAAAAATTGTAAACTTTCATTTTGCCTGAGAAATAAAATTGAGAAGGAACCTTCATTAAAAATTCACTGTGACATGTGGGGTCCTCTCTTTGTTTATTCCTCTCAACGTATGAGATATTCTATATATAATATTTATAGTGTCAGCCTCATATAATCGGATAATTTTAATAATGAAACACTTAATCGACTTGTGACTTGTTGCAGGTAAAGAAAGAAAAAGATGAGCCAAGAAGTTAACACCTAAAGAAGGATAAAATATGTTCATCAATCAAGGGATGCAGGATATATTCAAGATAAACAAAATCATAAATCAAAACAAAGAAATCAAACAGGCAAATAATCAAAACATACTAAATCAAGCGGGAAAACCATGTGATGTAAGAGACACAAAAGGAAAACAAATATTGCATTTACTATTGCAATAAAAATATGTCTTGATCTCTAAAATCAATCAAGAAGATCATGATCAATCAGAGATTTCAGAAATCAATCAAATATATTCAAGATTACAAAGGATATTCAAGATTGCAGAACAAATCACCTAAGGAAGGAAAGAGATAATGTGCATCAATCAAAGGATACTTTCAAGACAACAAGATCAGTTAACATCCAAGACTACAAGAAAGAAATCGAAATCAAGGGATGAATTCAAGTTAACAAGATCAGCAAAAGACTCAAGACCACCAAAATCATCATACAAAGGAACAAATCGATTTGCTCATGCACATATCTTGTATGGTCATGACTCAACAAATCAATCAAAATAAAATCAAGGACCTAATCAAAGATCATTGATTCAAATTTCCTTGGGAGTTCGTAAAAGACCAAAGTCCTCCAAAGTTATATAAACCTCTCTTAGCCATAGTTGTGAAGTACACACTTCACTTGAGCTTATATTGTAATCTTCTTTTATCTTTCATAAAAACTTTGTATGCACTTGAGTGAACAATTGAAAAAAAAAGAAAAAGAAAGATTTGAGTGTAGGCTATACAAGTAGAGGTTGTTTCGAACAAGAAGATCTGATTTGCATAGCAAACAAGGCGCTCAATTATAACATTCTGTCACACCCAAGTTCTCAACAAACTCTCAAGGAAACCCTTGTAACCCAAGGAGACTAGAATAGGAACCACATCGGTAATCTGAACTAGTATAAAACACAAGGTGTTATTTACATTACTATTTATCTATCATACTAAGATGCAGGTGAGTCGACAAACCATTACTGGAAGTCGATTGAAGGAAATTTTAGTTAACCCCCCTCCCATCTTGACTTTCATATAGATGATCACACAAGGTATACTTGACTTTTATCCATTGAAAAAAAAGTCTGAATTTTTTGAAGTATTTGTAAAATTTCAGAAAATGGTGGGAAAATAGTTATCTCAAAAAATTAAGATATTCTAGTGTGATGGAGGTGGTGAGTTCATCATAACATACTTCATTAAATATTTGGAAAATTTTGGTAATCACAGGCATATTTCATGTCCTGACACACCTAAACAACATGGAGTTACAGAAAGAAAACTAGACACATTATTAAGACTGGATTGACTCTCCTACTTCATACAATCAGTTGTTAGAATCAATAGACTATCCTCCCCAATCCTAAAAATGATGACTCCATTTGTTAAGTTATATGGTGAGTAGTCGGATTACAATGGACTAAAGGTGTTTGGTTGTAGGTGTTTTTCCTATATTAATAATAGTAACAAGTTAAGTCTAAAAACCTATCCTTGTGTGTTCATTGAATATAATAACTTAACACAAATGTTGCAGGTTTTATCATCCATCAACAAGGAAAGTGTATGCGTCGAGGCATGTTGTCTTTGATGGAAACACATTATCTTTTGTGCCTCTAAGTCAAGCTTAGATAATATTGATGTCTAACCTCATCTGGCTACTTTTGTTAAATTTTTTCCGAACTACAGGCACATGATGATCCATATTCAAGTGAAGCACAAGTTTACAATACACAAGCTACTAGTAAAGATGCTACTAAAACAAACCTTATACCTCTTGATGATGATAGTGATACTAGCCCTTCGGATGAAAGATCAGATAATGGTCATAATGAACAAGTTAAAAGAGTAGGTCCAGACAATCTTGATGAGACTCAAGTTGCAGGTTCAGAATCAGTTAGTGATAGTGTTCAATAGGTTGTACGTGCAGGTCTAGATAGTGGTGGTACATCAAATCCCAATTTCTCTATGACTAGTCCACAAGGAATATATTTAGAAGTAGAGCTCTCAAGGTGGAATCTGACAAAGAACCAACAATCTGAAAATCCTACACTATAATCAGTTGCTCCAGTTGATACACCTCCTAGATACACCGTTAAGGCATCACATGATCACCATACACAAGACAAAGGAACATCACCAGTCACATATGTCTAACAACAAAGAAGAAATTTTGAGAGAACTAAAAACTACTGAGGAAGCCCTAATGTGACGTCCCGTCATCCATTCAGGCCGAACGCCACCCAACGAGGCAGCCAGCAGGCGCAGCAGGTGCAGGGGAGCAGGCTAACCATGCAGGTCAGCAGCCAAGGGGGCCTGCAGCAGCTGAAGAGGCAGCAGTTACAGCAGTTTCAGCTGTTACGGCAGTTACAGCCGTTTCAGCTGTTACACTTGTTAGTGGGGCGGCTGTTACAGGAGTTACAAGTCTTTGAGAGGCTTGTGGAGATCATGGGGCAGACTAGGAGCATCTAGGAGTCCTTTTTGGAAGACTTAGAAGCTTGTCTTGTAGGCATAGTCTTAGGAACTTGTATAGTTTATTTACTAACTCTTAGGCAGCATTAGAGTAGTATAAATAGTAGATTATTTTACTTGTAAAGCATCCAATTATTTTTCAAGTAATAGAAGTTCCTTCTTCCAAAGTTCTGTCTTACTTCTTATTTTCTTAGCGATCTGAGTTTTAGGCTTACTAGAGTTTGCAAGAACGTGCAAGAGTCATGAATAAACCGTCTAGTGCCGCACGGAACATAGTCCGAATCAAAAAGTCCGTGACAGTTGGTATCAGAGCGAAGGTTTATCGTAAGAAAATGACGAACGGAGGAAACGGTGGCGGCAACCCCAACGTTCAGGGAGGAAAGAAGAACAAAAAGGGAAAGAACAAGAAGGGCAACGAACCCAGTCTGCCCAACCCTCCACCAGGCGACCTGTCAACAGGCAGTCTTCCACCAGGCGACCTGCCATCAGGCAGTGTCCCCTCGGGCGACCTGCCATCAGGCAGTGTTCCACCAGGCGGTCTGCCATCAGGCGGTTTACCATCAAGCGATCTGCCAACAAATGATCCTCCACCAGGCGACAGACAAACATCTTTCCAGGAGAATACAGATGAGGAAAGTGAAGACGACGTCAGCGAAGACGTTATAGACGTCACTGTTGGACATGAATGGATTGCCAGCGTTGAGAGGGCAAGACTTGCTGTTGAGATTTTAGGGCAGCGCTTGAATGGTTTGGACAGCGATGTTAAAAACCTTGAAGAAAATTCCCTTGAGGAAGTTAACACCATCCGGAAGGAGTTGGATCTACGCAAGCGGACTGAATTGGAGTTGAAGGAGTCCATTACTTCCTTGGAGTTCAGGTTGTTGGACGCCACCACAACGATCCAGACCCTGAAGAACAAGGTAGTAGCCCTCGAAGAAGAGAGGGAGGTTGGAGCAACAGCATCACTTGGCCAGGAAAGGGAGACCAGGGTTGAGGTTCCCAAGCCACCAACATTTAAGGGTGTCCGAGACGCCCTAGAGGTAGGCAATTTCTTATGGCACTTGGAAAATTATTTCAGGTGTAATCGGGTCAGGAGCGATGCAAGCAAGATCAACACTGCCGAGTTGTATCTTTCCGACGTAGCCATGTTGTGGTGGAAACGCAAAGATGCCGAGATCAAGAGGGGTACACGCACCATCGACATATGGGAACAATTCCTTGAGGAATTCAAGAAAGCTTTCTTCCCCAACAATGCTGTTTATGAGATGAAGCGCAAACTTCGGGAGTTGAAGCAGACGGGAAGTATTAGGGCCTCTGTGAAAGAGTTCACAATCGTGACCCTCCAGATTCCCCAACTCACGGAAGATGACATGTTGTTCACCTTCATGGACGGGCTGCAGAATTGGGCGAGGACCGAGTTAGAGCGGCGTCAAGTAAAAACCATCGATGAGGCCATCACTCAAGCCGAGACCTTGACAGATTTCAAACATGATCGTTTGGACAAGGCGAGGGGCAAGGAGGCAAAGGGCAGTCAAGCTAAAGGTGGGGGAGACCGTGGCCGAGGCAGAGAACCGTCGGCACAACCCAAGCAGCAAGACACACCCAAGTCCGATGGCAGACGGTTCGAACGCCGGAAGTTCTCGGAGAAGCGGACGTAGTCCAGTAGAGGAGACGGGTGCTATATATGTGGCGGACCACACGGTTACGCCAGGTGCCCAGAGATGAAGAGTCTTAGTGCCATCGTCCATGAGCGGAAGGAAAAGGAAGCACAAGACAAGGCGAAACCGGCAGACACCACTCAGTTGGGCATGGTTGGAATCTGTGGTGCCATAACAAAGCAGGCTGACAACCCGGGGGATTTCAGCACACAATATGTGGATATCTCCATCCATGGGCAAGCAGTTCGGGCCATGGTAGATTCCGGGGCTGAGGCTAACATCATGACCAAGGCAGCGGCAGAGAAATTGGGACTGAAAATTGTTCCAAGCAACAATCGCCTGAAGGTGGTCAACGCCCCACCAACTCCCGTGTGTGGAATTGCTCATGGGGTCAGCATCACTTTAGGACGGTGGAAAGGTAAGACAAAATTTACCGTAGCTCCTTTGGATATATCCGATGTTATCCTTGGACAGGAATTCTTTCAACGTTGCCACACGATGATTGATCCCTACCTTCAACAACTCATGGTGATGGAGGGGGAAGGGTCTTGTATGGTGCCTCTTATTAGGGTGCCGAAGAAAGACGGATATGCCCAACTGTCGGCCATGCAGATTGTGAAGGGCCTGAAGAAAGGAGCGCCAACCTTTTTAGCCACCATCGCAAGTTCGAGTGAAGACCATGGTGCTATGCAGCCACTGCCACCTATCATAGAATCTGTTTTGCAGGAAAACAGCGATGTGATGCCGGAGGAACTGCCGAAGACACTACCTCCGAGGCGCGAGGTAGATCATATGATTGAGTTGGAGGCGGGAGCCAAGCCACCTGCGCTTGCACCTTATCGCATGGCTCCGCCTGAATTAGAAGAACTGAGGAAGCAATTGAAAGAGCTCCTCGAAGCAGGTCATATTCGTCCATCCAAGGCACCCTATGGAGTGCCGGTGCTGTTTCAGAAGAAGAAAGACGGATCGATGCGTCTATGCATTAACTACAGGGCGCTCAACAAGATCACAATCCGGAACAAGTATCCAATCCCGCTGATCGCAGATTTGTTCGATCTTCTTGGAGAGGCCAAATACTTCACCAAGATGGATCTCCGGAAAGGCTACTATCAAGTGCGCATTGCAGAGGGGGATGAGCCAAAGACAGCATGCGTGACCAGGTATGGAGCATTCGAATGGTTGGTGATGCCCTTCGGCTTAACCAACGCACCTGCCACATTTTGCACGCTGATGAACGAGATTTTGCATCCCTACTTGGACCAGTTCGTAGTGGTGTACTTAGATGACATAGTCGTCTATAGTAGCACTTTGCAGGAGCATGTAGAGCACTTGAAGAAGGTCTTCAAAGTATTGCGAGAAAATCAGCTCTATGTCAAGCGGGAGAAGTGCGAGTTCGCCCAACCAAAGATACATTTCTTGGGCCATGTGATCAGCCAAGGTGAGCTTCATATGGACGAGGCTAAGGTAAAGGCGATCCAAGATTGGGAAGCGCCTACAAAAATGACCGAGCTACGTTCTTTTCTTGGACTTGCTAATTATTATCGCAGGTTCATCAGCGGGTACTCCGCTATTGCTACACCACTGACCGAGCTGCTGAAGAAGAACAGGCCTTGGTTGTGGAGCGAGGAGTGCGAGGAAGCGTTCAAGGGTCTTACGGCTGCGGTTACCAAAGAGCCAGTCTTGATGCTGCCTGATTTCACTAAGACCTTCGAAATCCATACGGATGCTTCTGATTTTGCCATTGGGGGAGTCTTGATACATGAGAAGCACCCCATAGCATTCAAAAGCCGGAAGCTGAATGAAGCGGAACGATGGTACACTGTGCAGGAGAAGGAGATGACATCCATTGTGCATTGTCTACGCACATGGAGGCATTATCTACTAGGCTCCAAATTTGTAGTAAAAACTGACAATGTTGCCACTAGCTATTTTCAGTCGCAGAAGAAGATTACACCAAAGCAGGCTCGTTGGCAGGATTTCTTAGCTGAATTTGACTACAACTTGGAGTACAAACCAGGAAGGGGCAATGTGGTAGCCGATGCATTGAGTAGAAAGACTGAATTAGCGGCCATATCCTCAGTCCGTAGTGAATTCCAAGGCGCAATCAAAGACGGTATGCAACGCGATCCGGAAGCCAAGAAGATTATGGAGCTGGCTGTTCAAGGCCAAACTAAACGGTTCTGGGTAGAAGATGGATTCTTGCTTACCACTGGCCGGAGGATCTATGTACCAAAGTTCGGGTTCATCAGGCGGCGTATTATCAAAGAAAGCCACGACACTCCGTGGGCTGGGCATCCGGGACAGAAGAGAACGAGGGCGTTAGTGGAGGCCTTCTATTTCTGGCCACGTATGCGGGAAGAGATTGAGCAGTACGTGCAGACTTGTCTAGTGTGCCAGCAAGACAAGATAGAGCAAAGGCAACCAGGAGGGCTGTTGGAGCCACTACCCATAGCTGATCGTCCATGGGAGAGCATATCTATGGATTTCATCACTTCCTTGCCGAAGTCAAATGGGTTTGGCACTATTATGGTCGTAGTGGATAGATTTTCCAAATATGCTAAATTCATGCCTGCCACAGCCGGTTGTACTGCTAAGGAAGCTGCACAATTGTTCTTTAAAAATGTTGTGAAGTATTGGGGGCTGCCGAGGTTCATCATTAGTGATCGGGATCCTCGTTTCACAGGGAACTTTTGAAGTGAAATCTTCGAGATTCTTGGTTCAAAACTTCATTTCTCCACCAGTTTCCACCCCCAAACTGATGGCCAAACTGAACGTGTCAACGCCTTGTTGGAATGCTATCTTAGGCACTATGTTAGTGCACATCAAAAAGATTGGGCTAAGCTCCTAGACATGGCGCAATTTTCTTATAATTTGCAGAGGAGTGAATCTACAGGGCGCACACCATTTGAGTTAGCAACGGGCGAGCAACCCCAAACTCCGCACTCATTGCCAACATTGTTCGAGGGTAAGAGTTTGGGCGCTTATAACCTTGCCAAGGGTTGGGAAGAGCAACTCGACCTTGCCAAATCTTATTTGAGCAAGGCGGCAAGGAGGATGAAGAAGTTCGCCGACCGCAAGCGACGTCCCACCAACTACAAAGAAGGTGATATGGTTTTGGTAAAGTTTAATCCGAGGCAGTTTAAGGCACTTAGAGGCATGCATCACAACCTGGTGCGGAAATATGAGGGTCCGTTCAAAATTATTGCCAAGGTGGGTAAGATTTCATACAGGTTGGAGTTACCTTCACACTTCAAGATCCACCCGGTCTTTCATGCCAGAGTCCTTAAGCCTTATCATGAGGACAAGGACGATCCCAGCCGGAATAAATCACAACGGGCCCCTATCACCGTTACTGCCTCGCATGATCGTGAGATTGAAGCTATCATAGATTACCAAGCCAAGCGGAAACGAGGACAGCAGGCCAGTGCCATGTTTCTCGTACATTGGAAGGGACAAACTCCGGAGGAAGCCACATGGGAGAAGTACGAAGACTTGTGGCAGTTCAAAGACAAAATTCAGGAGTTCTTGCAGCAATGTGTCGCGGTCGTCGCATCATGGGGTGGGGGAGATTGTGACGTCCCGCCATCCATTCAGGCCGAACGCCACCCAACGAGGCAGCCAGCAGGCGCAGCAGGTGCAGGGGAGCAGGCTGACCATGCAGGTCAGCAGCCAAGGGGGCCTGCAGCAGCTGAAGAGGCAGCAGTTACAGCAGTTTCAGCTGTTACGGCAGTTACAGCCGTTTCAGCTGTTACACTTGTTAGTGGGGCGGCTGTTACAGGAGTTACAAGTCTTTGAGAGGCTTGTGGAGATCATGGGGCAGACTAGGAGCATCTAGGAGTCCTTTTTGGAAGATATAGAAGCTTGTCTTGTAGGCATAGTCTTAGGAACTTGTATAGTTTATTTACTAACTCTTAGGCAGCATTAGAGTAGTATAAATAGTAGATTATTTTACTTGTAAAGCATCCAATTATTTTTCAAGTAATAGAAGTTCCTTCTTCCAAAGTTCTGTCTTACTTCTTATTTTCTTAGCGATCTGAGTTTTAGGCTTACTAGAGTTTGCAAGAACGTGCAAGAGTCGTGAGTAAACCGTCTAGTGCCGCACGGAACATAGTCCGAATCAAAAAGTCCGTGACACTAAGGTCACCTTATTGCTTGCAACTGTGCATGAGGAAGTCAATGTTTTATATACCAACAAGACCTAGATATTGAAGCCTAAATCTGCTAGTATAAACTTAGTTGGTTTAAAATGGGTGTTCAAGACCAGTTGAAGGCTAATGAAACAATATACAGATACAAAGACAGACTTGTTGGGAATCATATTTCGCCACGATAGATTTTGTGTGATGAAAAAAATTTATCAATTAGTCGTCCCTAAATGAGGGTCACTATAAGTATACGAAGACGATTTAATACGAAATATAATTATTGTCATGAAAAGTGAACAATTAGTGACAAATTTTTCTACTATAACTAATAATTTTGTAGTTAAAGATCACATTTGTTGTAGTGCATCACAACAAATATGATTTATAGCTACAAGAAAATTTTCTAGACACAAACTTAGTCATTAATTATTCACTTCTCGTGTCAAAAATTACATTTTTGTATTCAAATGCATGACCAACATACTTTTAGTGACCACACATATAATTTTACAACACAGTTTTGTCCATCAAAATTTTTCACTAAAAAATAAATTGGTGTCATTTATTAACTATTGTTAGTGAAAATTTTAAGTTACATGTGACACATTATTTTATCGATAATAATGTATTCAATTTGTAACAAATTATTATTTGACTTTAAAATAGTTATAATTTTGGACCAAAAAAATTTCATCATAATTTTTTTTTAATTTACTAGCATAATTTAGAGTTTGTAGTTACTATTATATAAAATTTTGTAAACTTTAGCCACAAAATTAATACTAATTGTGACCTTAATGTTTGTCACTATCATTATAAGCAATTAGTGACGATCATTTATTGTTTGTTTAGTGACAACATACTTTTATCACAAAATATGCAATATGTAAATAGCGAGTTTAATCATTGCTACAAAATATTTTCTAGCTAAATATTAAAATATTTTTTGTCTGCGCTTGTTTAAATGACAAAATGTATGAAAAAAATACTAGGAGCAAAAATAAAACACAAATTTGTTTAGGGGAAAACTTAGCTTTAAAGAGCCAAAAAAAAAATATCAATAATAACTAACCCATATTTACCACTGCAACCTACTGAAGTTATCAAAGCCCAGCATTCTCTTAAAATGCAAAAAGGAAACGTGAAAAGTTTAACGATATCGCCACTAACGGAGAAAGTGAAGCGCTAGACTTGATTAGCAATCTTCCGGATGAAGTTGTACACTCGCGGACCCACGTGCCGTTCAGGGTGTTCACCCAGGCTCGATAAAAAAATACATTGTATACCTAAAGTGAATTTTCTGGATTCGTGTTTGATATATATTTTTTGAACACCCTCTGTCACAATCAAAGTTACGCGCAACGTCCCGGGTTTGAATCCCTGCTTTGGTGTTTTACTTTTTTACATTTTTAGTTTCAGTTTTACTTTTTAGTTCCATTTCGTTTTTTATATATATGTGTGTGTTTAGTTTCGTTTTGTTTTAGTTCCATTTCGGGTTACACATTTCGGGTTTCTTGTAACGAAACTAAACTTTTTGTACCTATAAACTTGTTTTATTTTTTTGAAATTTTATTTTTTTGGCTTATTTACATGCTTATAGTTTTATTTTTTAGCCTCTTGAACGAAAATTCTAGGTCCACCACAGCACTCAGTAATCTCATTTCTTCCAATTAAAGAAGTTGTAGCAACTAGCGTAATCCCAAATGCTGAAAATTTTCGTTGGAAATCCTCGTCTCGACTTTATTTTGATGTACACCAAATCAACGATCTTTGTGCAATAAGTTTCGTCAATATTATAGACAATGTTTTTTCATCACTCTCTTTCAATGTCAAATTTTTTTCACTTGCATCTCTGCACAAACTGTGGCGTACTTCGATTACATGCTCAGACAGGTTGAGTTTTTGCAAATTGAAAAAAGATTTGAAGGATTTCACTTTCTTGTGATAGAATCACTATAACGAGTTTGTCCATGTGGTTTTTAATATCAAATTCAGAAGAGCAAATTGTTAGGAAGAGCGTTATACGAGTTTGTCCATGTGGTTTTTAATATCAAATTCAGAAGGCATATCTCATGTCAAAATCTACGCATTTACAGAAATATAGAAAATTTACCTTATATATGGTGTATTTTTTGTCGATCCGAACACCCTGGACCCAACGTGGGTCCACCCCTGGTTAATCACAGCAAGGATCTAAATCTCACAACTATGTTAGAACCGAATACGATTTATTTCACTCAAGAAGTATCTCAAACACTTACAGATGGGTAAATTTTTTTAAAAAATGGAAAAGATGGGATGGAGCTAGCTGGTTATCCAAACAGAATAAATATATATTCTTTTGTTAATTCATATTTTATGTCTTCATTTTTTTGTTTAACCTTCAATCATGAAAACAAAGTAAAATAAAATTTAGCAGCAAATTGCAGAGTTATTTAAAGAAGTTATCTGTCATTCTCACCTTTTCATTAACATACCTCTATTATAGAGTTTCGCTTTAATTATTCATCTTGATAGACAAATGTACCATCTGATTTACCAGAAGTAAGACGATGGTAGAATATATGAGAATTATATATATATTTAGTAAATGCAACACTGTCACATAAACAGAGTATTAACTCTAAATCCATGGGTCATACACATTTATATTACCAATTCAGAGATGTGAAAAGAGCTTGCCTGTTGACAAAGCAGAGTGTATGCAATATCTTGAAATCTGTTTCTGCAAGCACCATCCTGTATTAACACAAAGCATTGATAACAAATTTAAAGCTTATTTGAAATGAAGACAATTTTTATCTTTGCAGCAGGCGAGTAACACATATTACCTGAAATTACTCCTTCTGCGGTTTCTCAAGAAGGACATAATGATACATGTCTAGAAGATTATCAAATAAAGAGGATGCTAATGTTGGCAGATGGAGAAATATAGAAGGCTTAAGTCATATGCGGTCATTTAAAGTTGTTCGGAGATTTCACATGGACACTTATGTCACGACCGGAATCGAGACCCCAGATGAGATCGGCGTCGTTGACCTCTCAGAGATCGCAAACAAGCCTACTTACGTCATTCTTACTTTACATAGATTAATTTTAGCGGAAAATTTGAAATTTTTGATTCATTAATCGTACTTGTTAAACATTCTTTATATTTCGTAATTGTTCATCATCAACCATCTAACATTTAAGAGATAAGCAACTGAAAGAAATAATTCATTAAATATTAATTGTATATCGGCCAAAATAGCACCAATACAAAGTCTGAACCAAAACAGGAAAGAAACGTTAGTGGAACATACTCCACTATCTCAACTCTAAAACTACGCTAGAATGTAAAACAGTAGCATCCTCGAAAGCATGAGGACCTACCAAACTCCGGATGAATGCTGACGTCCACATAGCTGCAACAAAGAAACTGTAGCTCTACCGTCCACCTGTGCCTGCACCTAAAAGTAGATGTTTGTATGGAATTAGTACACACTTGTACTAAGTATGGGTATATGCAAGCACACACCAGGGACATGCAGGAGAAAGAATAGCTCTTTCCTAACAACATGATTTTTGGAAGTCAAGTCAGTGGACTTGCCAAATTGAGATTGGGAAAGTTATGCCATGAGAGTGACATGCATCATTATAATTATCGTATGGCACACAACACATAACATATTCGTATAGCACATAACATATAACACATACTTTCTTTCGTATTATTCATTCATATACCATGAGACCTTATTATCATAGACTTAACTTTAAGACTTTCCAAAATGAGGGCTCAACATATGGGACCTCAACTAGGGAGCCTTCTTTAGCAAACACAGAGTCTGCTTCATTCATTCATACATATTTCATTTCAATTCATTCATAGGCCAGTGCGAACACCAGCTATACCTAGGATGTAGTTTAAGACTTTCATCGGGTTTGCTGTGCAATGATCAAGAATAACCTAATGTCATTACCTGAATCTAGCTCACCTCTTGATTATCCTATCCTAACACCTTCGGTATCATTCATTTCTTTATATGATTCATTTGAGGTTGACCTCATTCATTCATTGGGAACTTTAACTTTAACCGACATAGATCATGTGAGCATCATGAAATCCAGTGTCTTCCCCACACCGAAAAGAGGTGGAATCACCGGCCAAAGCGATTCAATAACATGCTAGCGTATATGGGAATTTAACCCCGCCAGATCCCTATAGTGGCAATATAGGTTCAAAGACTAGGAGATGTATGGAGACCCATACCCGGCAAGCTGGACAGTCTCATCTCATGAGAATTACGTGAACCTCCGCCCTTCCCGAAAGAAGGCATCACCACTCATAGCTAGCCTATCGGTGCTCGGTATAAAGTTCCATTACATTCAACTAATACATCATAGAAGTTGGCTTCTAGTATGAGGACATCATAGCTCAATAGATGATTTCTCATCTCATCATTAGTATTAAGTGTTTTAAACTCAATATTTTCATTAGAGTATTCATAGAGATTGGTCTCTTCATTATCTTACACTCACATTGGTAAGTACGTATTGGTAACATTTACTTAGGCTCATTTGAGATTGCTCTCATCATATACATTAGCCTCACATCATGGTTGACACCACATTCTTCATTTCATTACGTATATCTTAGGTTCACTTATTTTTGAACGTATGTTAAACTTATGTGTCTATACATACAAGCCATGGGGCTTCACTTATAATTCGTTAAGTGATTCTTATTTTCCTAAGATTATGTATTACAAAACTTATGTATCTTGTATATATATATATACCGAGATCTAAATTTTTTATCTAAGTAGATGACATTATCCTTGAATGATTTACTCACATATGAATTATGTATCAATACGGAGGTTTGGACACGGAAATCCAAATCTTGAATTATTTGGATATCATTTATATTTTTCATTGATTTTAGTTCTAATATTCATAAATTTAGAACTCTAAATTAAATCTCAACATTTTCATGACATAATAAATTTTCTATTTTAATTAGAATTCTAAATTAAATTTCAATCATTTACATGATAAATTAATTTTCTAATTTGATTAGAATTCTAATTTAAATCTCAATATTTACATAAAAGAATTAATATTCTATTGTTAATTAAAATTCTAAATTAAATCTCAAGATTTACATAAGAGAATTAATTTTCCAACTTTAATTAGAATTTTAATTTACTATTATTATTATTATTTTTAATTAAATTCGCTTGAATAGGGAGGTTGTGGGTTCGAACCCCCACAGCCCCCCTTATTTTTCTCTTAATTTCGCTGGGAATAGAGGCTGTGAGGTGGTGGGTTCGAACCCCCACAGCCTCACCTTTATTCCCTTAATATTTTATCCCCCTTCAGCCCTGAGGTCGTGGGTTCGATCCCCACGCCTCGCATCCCCCTTTTTATTATTTTTTTTGTTGTTGCGAACGGGGGTCGTGGGTTCGATCCCCGCCCCCAGCATTCCCCCTTTCCTTTTTTTTCACGAATGGGGGTCGTGGGTTCGATCCCCGACCCCAGCATCCCTCTTTTCCCTTTTTTTTTCTTTTTCGCGAATGGGGGTCGTGGGTTCGATCCCCGCCCCCAGCATCCCTTTATATTATTTTTTTTTATTTAGGCAGCTGCAGGGAGGTCCTGGGTTCGATCCCTGCAGGCCTCAAAACTATTTTTTTTATTTTTTTAACGCTCAAAAATTTCCAGATTCCTTTAAAGCCTATTTCTAAGTTCTGGAAATTTATTCCAAGATATTTTTCTGCACTTTTTCATCACATTTCACCTTAGTTCTTAGAGAGATTTCATGGTTCACTCATTTCACTATACTTTATCATAATGAACATCACATTGTACATACATTACACACATAAAATACATGATAATTACACAATTTATACACCCCAAAACAGTGCCTAAAACATTGCCCTATACACACCCATGCATCAATTTTTCCGGTCATATTTTAATGATCATTATCGTGATTTCCCGCACATAAACACATTCATATTTAATTTAAACACATCATTCATGCAAAAATCTAGCAGCACAACATACCCATCCTACAAATTCGTTAGGGAGCTAAGGACAAGGACATACGAAGGGGAACAACCTTAGTTTCAAGAGTTTTAAGAGACGTTCGAAAGAAAGTACTCTTGGAGAAAGAAATCCATGAGAGAAACCCATACCTTAATCGATGTTCTAACTTTAATGTTGCTGCCCGGAAAACTCCTCCAAACCACTCCCAATTCACTTCAACGTACCCCTCTCTCGACGAACCTCTCTTAGCCTTGACGTTTTGATTACTTTTTCTTTTACTTAAAGATTTTTGTGAGTTCTTCAAGCATGAAAACTGTTGATATTTTGGCAAAAATAATGTGAGGAAGATGGAGAACGTGAGAGAGGGAGTTAAGAAGCGTGAGAGAGAGAGGACTATTGGGATTAGGAGACTAATTCAAGAATTAGTCAAATAACATTTAAAATAAATAAATACAAATCTGTTTTTGATTTATTTATTTATTTATTCATTTAAAACGTGAAAGGACAATTATGCCCTTAAATACCTATTTATTTTTATTTATATAATATTTTTTTGAATCGTTACATTATTCCCCCCTTAGGAACATTCGTCCCCGAATGACACTACCATTACACCTCATAATGCCAATCAGATCATCACTTAATCGAATTTTAATTATTAACCAAAATTTTAAGAATCAAATTTGTTACATATGTCAAAGTTCAATATGACATTCATAATTCATACAATATTTATACATTATAAATATACATTGAATTATACTGTCATTCAAAAAAGGTTCATATAGTATCCGTACAATGTTCATACAGTATTTATACAATGTTCATATATTTATCATTTGTTTATGTTACATATATCCAAGTTCAACATGAGATTCATAATTCATACAATGTTTATACATTATATATATACATTGAACTTTACTGTCCATAAAATGTTCATATAGTATTCATACAATGTTTATATATATATACCATTTGTTTCTATTACATATATCAAAGTTCAATATGGCATTCACCATTTATACAATATTTATACATTTTTCATACAATGTTTATATATTTTTGCATAATGCAATCAAAATTTATATAAAAATCATACACATTTAATAAAGTGCATTTATTCATTTAAGCATTCTATCATTAAATACAACAGTTAATATATTATGACGTATATAGTTAAATATATTTTACACAACATGCAGACATGAGTGTTACAAGATCTCTACTGCTGGATTTTTGTGACAAGTCAAAATCATCTCTGGATTTTCCAATTGCTTTCACCATTGACACTACTTTCCTTTTAGAAGAACTAGACCTCACTAGTTCATCATTCGACTTCTTCTCTAATTCCATGGTAGTTGTATAGCCTGAGATTTGCAATTGAATTTGAGTTAAACTTAGATCAAAAGATGGTATTTCAACCATGAAGTTACCGGTATAGTTTGTACCTCTTGTGAATCTCCTTAGGGTATTTGGTTTAGACATTGTATTCAACAACTCAGATATTAAAGAATTTGACATCAACAAATATAAAATTTGAAAAAACGTGCATTATCTATACAACATAAATTTCTCCTAAAATCAAGCAACAAGATATAAAAATTAAATAATTTGACAAAAGAATCTGAGAAAAATAAAATTTTAAGAAATAAACATGTTTGATGATCTATACAACACGATTTTTTTCGAAAATCATGCAATATTGCGAATTTGATGGTCGAAAAATAAAAAACCTAATTTTCTGGAAGATTGATAGAGATGTAGTTGAATAAGGATTTTAAGCTTAATTTGATTTTGGGAAATAAGTTTAAAGCTTGAAAGGGTTTGTAGTTGAAGATGACATTAAATGTGCGAATATGTATGCTCAAATTTAATATGACATAGAAATTAGGCGTGCTGTCTTTAATTAATTAATAGAGAGAGAAACGTGTGTTGCCTTTAATTTATTAATAGAGAGAATCGTGAAAAAAGGCGTGCAAAATTAATATGGTAGAATGAGAAGTCTGTAAATAGGGGAGAGATTGAGTGTATTGGGGGAAGATAAAATAGTATTGGTTGATATTGGGGTGGGTAGTTATTGGGTAACCATATAATATGAAATTAATTAAAATCAAATCCCTAATTTTTAGATTTTATTTTTTAAAAGGTAATTATATAATATGAAGTTTAATTAATATTTAATAAATAATAATTTAGTATTTATATTAAAAACATTAAAAGGTAATTGATTAATATTTAATAATTTATTATTTATATTAAAAACTTTGAAAGGTAATTGATTAATCAATAATAATTTAAAAGGTTTTGTTGATAAAAGGAAAGTGAATAAATGAAACTAATTATTTGAACATAATAATTATTAGTTAAATAGTAAAATAAATTTTTTTATTAATATATTTTCAGTTAATATGCTATAACTTGATAATAATATGCTATAAATAGTTTATTTTTAAATATTTTTTAATTAATATATTATTAATTGATGTGCTATAAGATTATAATAATATGCTATAAGTAGTTTATTTTTAAAGAGTATGATTACAACTTGATACTTATCCTTTTAAATGTGTGTGAGATGTTAATTTTACAAAATGTATTGTGCATATCTTATAAATGTATTATTAGTATGTTACCTAAATTATTCTTGTTGATAACCTTAAAAAAAAGTGAAATGTGCAATACGTATTATAAATGTATTATTCATGATGAATAAGACATGTATTATATATGTCTTATAAGTTACTTTTGGTTAGTATCACTAAGAATGTGAGTAATGTTTGCAATATGTATTAAAAATGTATTGTGCATGTATTATAAATATATTACAAGTGTGTTACCTAAATTATTTTAGTTGATATTATTAAAAAGGGAGTGGAATTTGCAATATGCATTATAAATTAGACGTAGGATGTAATATTCATGATTTTAATACAATTATGAAACAACTCTAATACATATGCGATATAATTTCGTAAACTTCATTATTTTCGAGCATCAATCCAATATATTTTGTAAAATCAATTCTAAATTTAACCAAACCCTCTTAAAATTGAGATATAAACTCCAAACGATATTTTCAACTATTTGTAGGAACAACCTATCTAAACTAGTCGCAAACAAAAGAGCAGTCAATGATTCATAAACTGAATAAAACTTGTATCAATTATTAATTAGACAAGTAATATAATTTTAACAAATAAAGAAACATAATAAACTGTCAATAATGAATTAAACATCAATAAAAATGTATTACATACATATTAAAGTTGAATTGAAAGAAAAAATTAACAATAAATTAAAAAAAAAACGTAACTAATGAAAGAAAAGACAATAGACTGAATTAAATTTGTATTATTCATAAATAAAACATGTATCATTTGTGTCTAATAATTATTTTAGCTTGTATCACTAAGAATATGAATGATGTTTGCAATATGTATTACAAATATATTGTGCATATGTTATAAATGTATTACGAGTGTGTTCCTTAAATTATTTTTGTTGATATCACTACAAAAATGAGTGAAGTTTGTAATGTGTATAATAAATGCATTGTTCGTGATTTTGATACAATTTTAATAAAATTATGAAACATATCTAATACAACTTTAATGCATCGCAATACCGTTCCATAAACTTCACCTTTTTCGAGTTTCAATCCAATATTTCTCCAAAATCAATTATAAACTTAACGAAACCCTCTTAAAATTGGGACATAAACTCCAAATGACATTTTTAATTATTTATAGAAACAACCTATCCAAACTAATTACAAATTTGTAAAATTCTAATAATTAATTCAAAATTTGAATCTTAATAATGACTATCAATGGTGAACACTAGTTTCTATAATTTTTAAGATTTGAAATTTCGATTTTAGAGCATGATATTGTACAATTTTTTGATTTTTCTATTGCTCTTCTCGTTATGTTTTTTTGGTAAAATTAGTGAAATATGGGCAAAAAACTGATTAAAAAAATATTTAAATAAATATTTTTAAAAAAAGAGAATAAAGTAAAAAAAAGAAGAAGAAAGATGACACAGTAAGAAACGACGAAGAAGAAAAATAAAAAAAGAAGAGGAGGAAGAGAAATAAGGCAGCAAAAGAAGGGAAGAAAGAAATTAAAGCTTATAACTTTTTAATTCTAAAAAATTGTTATATTTAGTTAGAAAATTTTTATTGATATAAATGGTGAATATTTTTTAAATATTGCACAATTATGTGATTTACCCAATAATTAATCTAATTATATTAATATATCTGGTTGGTTTTAAAAGTGTCAAAAAAATATGAAAAATTGATCAAATCTAATCAGACTGAATTTATTTATGTTATTTTTAAATAAAATTATGTACTTTTATTTAAGTGTATAATCACCAAGAACAGTTGAGATAATATTTTTAATTTATGAAAAAATAAAAAAAATTCAAATCGAACCGAAAAACTTGTGTGTATGTAAATCTATATTATATATTAATAATATGTTAAATTTAATATATAAATATGTTTTATAACATTTTTCCTAGGTCATAGGCCTCTGGTGAGTAAACGATTTTGGTCTTTGCTCTTTATTAGCCTTTATTTTAATTAGGTTGAAAATTAGAAAACTTTATCAAACAATACAACAAAACATATGCGAATACTCCTATTAAATGTTTAAGATAAACAATACGGCAACAAAGTTTTACATTCTTGTCTTCTTGGTGAAGAATTAAAGTATTTTTCAAGAACATATTTGCAAAAAAAAAAATATTTTTATAGTAGTGTATTTTGGAGTAATAATTTAAAAATAAAAGACTAAAATATTAATCGAACCATACCAAATGCCGAAGAGAAATCGATATGATTGGGATGGTTTTAAAAAATCTAATTTTGGTTATACATTATGAAATACTCAAAAAATTAGGATGGTATAATTTTTCAAAAATAACCGATCAAAGTATCTCATTAAACCATAGTTGATTTTTGATGATATATTTGAGTTAAGCACATTATAAAAAAAATTTATGAATATAAATCAAACAAAATTTAAATTTTTACGTTATAAAAAATATGATCTTCAGCCAATAAGTTTGTAGTAGTTGATTGAATTCAAGGGACACTATTTTATGAATTTCAATTTTATGACGAACTTAAATTGTTTTTATAACATAATTTCTACTTAAAATTAAAGAATTGCATATTTTAAAATTCTTACTTTGAGTAAATCATAAGTTTTAATAATTTATTTCTGTATATATATAGCTTAGTATCGGTCAAAATAATAGATACATCCACTTTTATTACAAACTTAAATTATTTTCCTAACATAATTTCTAACTAAATCAAAGAATTGCATGTCTTTTTTTATAATTCGTATTTTGAATCAATCATACGTTTTAATAATATATTATTCTTTCCATATATAACTTATAAGTATTGGTAAAAATAATACATATATCAAATTTGCTTACAAATTTATATTATTTTCCTAACATAAAGTACTACAAACCTTTGAACTCTCCTATAAAACCTTAGGGTGAAGTCACTACTTTATTCATTGCTCCTTACTTCAATATAATGGCAAAGTTGAAAGCATCATTTTGCAATAAATTTTCCCTCATAGCCTACCTTTGTGGTATGTATACACTACTTTTGTATTCTCTTTTTTTCATTATTACTATACCAAAAACAGTTTTTAGTGGCAATAAATATACACAGTAGTATTAAACATACACAGTATTATTAAAGCTTGTTTTTATCAATAATAGTTAATTGCCATTAGTTCTACTGTCGTTCTAGGTATTAGATATATTTACTAAGAGTACTGTTAATTGTCTCTAAAAATCATTTTTGATATAGTATATGTATTATATTGGTCCAAATAAATGTGATTTAATATGTTGATTGATTGATTTTGCAGTTATATTTTTGGTGATAACAACTCAAATGATCAAAGCAAATGGTTACGTATGTCAATCAGAAATGGATGGTGTACCATGTTATGAAAGTGACAAGAAACATGATTGTGAACCATACTGTAAATTTGTGTATGGAAAAACATTTATTGATGCTGAGTGCGTAGTGAAAGAACTAGGTGAAGATCCTATTTGTATGTGTTCATACTCGATTAACAAACCTTGTTAATCACACATTTATTATAATGCATCACTCTTCTTATTCAAATTGTTTTTTGATGTTTATATATATATATATATATATATATATAAAGTTACAAATAAAAGTGTTTGTTTTTTGAGATATCAAATATATGCCCAAGAGTATAATTAATTACTTCTTGTTTCATAATGTTGAATTGTGCCCTTATACTCATATTGATTTCATAAATGCTATCGTTTGATTGGGAGCGATGATTGAGAGAAAGATTATAAAAATTGTGGTATAATATGATCATCTTTTCGAGACTAAATTGGATGTTTTAATATACTTTTTAATTAAAAGACGTGATTCTTTTTATTTGTCCTAACTTTGATAATTCTTAATACCTGATGCTAGTGGAAGGTGAAAAATATTCCATAAAATTAGTCGAGATGAATAAAGTTTTCATATTAAAAATATATCACAATCTTAATTAATGATACACTTTACCTTAATTAGATAAAGTTAATGTACTAACTATAAGGGTAAATCACATAAATATGTTATATTATAAAAATATTTACCATTTATGTCAACATAATTTTTCTAACTAAATATAACATTTTTTTGGAATTAAGAAAATTGTAAGGTCTTCGCCTCTTTCAAAATCCTTTTTCCTATTCTTCTGCTTCTTTGACTCTTTCTTTCTTTTTACTCTTGTGCTTTTTCGCCTCTTTCTTCTTCTTTTTTTTTTACTCTTTTAATTTTTTGTCTCTTTCACTGGAGTTATTTATTCCTCCTCTTTTTTTAAAAAAAAAAATTCTTGTTCTTTTTTTTGAACTTTTTATCTAAATAATTATATTCCTCAAATCAATTTTTTTCATGTCACTATTTTTATTCAAAAACAAGATGAAAAGAGGAACAAAAAGACTGCAAATTTGTATAAAATTACGTTTTTAAGCAGAAATTTAAAATATTTAAAATTACAGAAGTAAGAGTTCACTATTGATAGTCATTATAATGCTTCAAATTTTGAATTCATTATTTGAATTTTATAAATTTGTGATAAGTTTGAATATGTAGTTCCTACAAATGATTAAAAATGTCGTTTGGAGTTTATATCTCAATTTTAAGAGGGTTTGGTTAAGTTTAAAATTGATTTTAGGAGAAATATTAGATTGAAATGAATTATATATAACATTGAAATGGTCTTGCAACTGTAATAAAGTTGAATTACATAATACAATTTTAATGCAAATTTAATTGATTTTGAAGTTTTTTGATTGATTTGTCACTATTGGATACTTGTTTAATCCATTATTAATATAACTTATCAATTTATTGATCATGGTCATATCTTTCGTTAGTTACGTTTTCCATTCATTCTTAATTCTCTTTTCTAATTCAACTTTAAATACTGTGTAATACTATTTTAATGCAAACTTAATTCATTTCACGGCCTTTTGATTTATTTGTTACTAGTGGATACTTGTTTAATTCATTATTGATACAAGTTTAATTCATTCTACAAATCATTGTCTTGTCCGTCATAGTTACATTTTTCATTCATTCTTAATTCTCTCTTCTTATTCAAATTTAATACCGTTTAATACAATTTTAATACAAATTTAATTCATTTTACAGTTTTTTATTCATTTATTTGTTCCTATTGGATACTTGTTTAATTCATTATAAATATAAGTTTAATTCACTCTATAAACATTGTCTAATATTTTATTTATTATATTTTTTTATTCATGCTTAATTCTCTCTTCTACCTTAACTTTAATACTTGTGTAATACACTTTTGTATTTTTAATTCACTTTGCGATTAATCAATTGATTTGTTACGATTATTGATACAAGTTTTATTCAGTTTACATGCAGATCAAAGAATGCTCTTTTGTTTTCTACATTTTGCATTCAAATTTAATAATTCTCTTCTAATAATTCAACTTTAATTTGTCTGTAATACATTTTTAATTCAAGTTTAATTCATTTTGCAGTTTCTTATGTCTCTTCATTTGTTACGATTATATTACTTCTCTTCTAATAATTCAACTTTAATATGTTTGTAATACATTTTAATTAAAGTTTAATTCATTTTGCAGTTTTTATTCATCTTCATTTGTTACGATTATATTACTTATTTAATTATCTATTGAATCAAGTTTTACTCAATTTAGAATTATTGACTATTCTAAAAAAAAAAGGGAAAAAGCAATAGCAGGAGAGGAAGAAAGAGAAAAAAAAAAGCAAGAAAGAAAGGACCAGAGAAAGAAAAAAAGAAAGAAAAAAAGAAAGAAACAATAAAGAAAAAAGAAAGAAAGCGAGACACAGTAAAGGAGAAAGAAAGAAAAAGCGAGACATAGAAAGAAAGAAAGAGCGAGACAGAGAAAAGGAAAAAATTAAAAAAATTGGTATAAATAGTAATGATTAAAAAGTATATTTAAAATAAGTAATTATTTTTTAAAAGGAATTCATCCACGTAATTAATCCTAACTATAATGACAAAAGTACCTTTTTTTGCAATAAAATATAAATATTCAAACTACAAAATTGGACCTACCTCGCTCGTCAATGTACCTCCAAATTTAAACCTTAAATTCATAAAATTAGTAGTCGTATGTCAATCTTTAATCACAATAGTAATTAGTCAAAATTATAGAATAATCATGCATGACAGACAAACTTAGTAGCTAATGACTGTTAAATCTCACAAGCACACAAAAACATTATTGTAAAAGACGATTAGACAAGAGCAAAGAATTCTATCGACAGGCAAAAACATTATTGTATAATTACAACCACAAAATAAAGATTTTACCTTTAAAAAAAGAAGAAAAAAAAACTTATTCTTCAAAGAAATTACGATAAACCATAATATTTATGCATGCATAAGATGAATAATTTTAAAAGAGTACATTCAATAGTGAAACATAGTCATTAGCATAATAACTATATGTACCTCAAATCAAAACTCTAATAAGAACCGTAAAAGAAATACTATATAAACAAGAAAAACAGGCAAAAAGCTCATTATAAAGTATATAATCACTTACTTGGAAAGAATATCAGTCTTAGTGGAAGAAAACTCACTGACTGTTATTGATCAGAGCTTCGATGAAAAGAGAAAAGTAAAAAATATTCACACAAAGCTTCGAGAAGAGAAGTTCAAAATATTCACCCAAAGTTGATTGACCACTCATTAAAATTTATTATAACATGTAATGTAACGACTCACAAGGTCATTTTGTTTTTTTAGATTCATTTATCCAGTTTGAACCTCTATGTAACTTCTTTGTTAATGACCAGCAATAACAAGAGACGTGATTTTCGAGGTGATCGAATAAAGTTTGGTTGAGATTTTCAATTTTGAAGATTTGAAATTTAAAAAATTTGATTAAAATCAATATTTTGTGTTAACGAAATCTGTTATGAGTAGGGATGTTCATAGGTTGGTTTGGGTCGGTTATTGATCAATATCAAAATCAAACCAATTTAATCGGTTTTAGAATTATCAAAACCAAACCAAACCAAATATAATGCACATTAATCGATTCTTAACAATCTAAAATAAAACATGTAAAATGTAATAACAGATAGTATTAAATAAATAGTATTAAATAATACTAGTATTTACTGTGTACTAATCCTAGTCCTATTAGGATTAGTACTCCTTCCATATCTCCTATATATATCTCCCATGTATTCCCTTATTAGGTTAACACTTCAATACAATCAATATTCCTTTATGGTATCAGAGCAGGGCCCGTCTCACCCGATGTTGGGGTCCCCAAAATTAAAAATTGCCCACGCACCAGATGCTAAGCACTGGGCGTGAGGTGGGGTGTTAAATAATGACAAAAGTCCCACATCGGTGATTAATGAGATGGTGGACTCCTTATAAGGCTTGGGCAATCCTCCTCCCTTTGAGCTAACTTTTGGGGTGTGAGTTAGGCCTAAGACCTAATTTCACAGTGCGGCGGTCGGCAGGGCAGTCGTCCGCCATACGACGGTCAGCAGCACGGCAGCAACAACAACCTGCACTTCTTCGGCAGCGGCGGGCAGTGATCTTCCAGCGGCGGGCAGGGCACTTACGAGCGGGATCGTCCAACTTGTCAAATCTGTCAGAAAATAGGACACACCGCTGTTCGTTGCTGGTTTCGGTATGAGGAGAGCCGAAATAGTGATAACCGTGCCATTTATGCATCTCAAGCCGGCCCTTCCTCTGAATGACTGTTGGATACTGGGGCCAACATGCATGTTACTTCTGATCTATCCAAGCTTAACGCTCCAAATCCATATCATGGCTCCAATGGTATTACTGTTGGCAACGGTGAGTCCCTTAATATTTCTCACACTGGCACGGGTACCATTAAAACCCCCACCGCTATCTTTCACCTAGGTAACCTTACCCACGTCCTTCTATTAAAACCAATCTCCTTTCAGTTCACCAATTCACAAAAGACAATAATTGCTCACTCTTGTTCACCTCTAATGATTTTCAGATCCTAGACAATACTACCAAGAAGGTGATTTTTCAGGGCCCCTGTGAGCATGGTCTGTACGTTCTTCCTAGCACAAGTTCGTCTGCCTACCCAGTTTCAGAAAGCATTCCGGTGGCTCTTTCGGCTGATGGTCACAGTCTATTGTGGCACAGTCATCTGGGTCACCCGTCTACTCAAATAATAAATTCTTTAATGTCTCAATTAGGTTTTTCTTCCATTCATGTAAACAATTGTTACTCCTGTTCAATTGCTAAATCTCATAAATTACCTTTTACTTTATCTGAGAAGCGTACAACTGCACCTTTTCAACTTATTCATTCTGACCTATGGGGTCCTACTGCTGTTCCTTCATTTACTGGTTTTCGCTATTATATTTGTTTTGTGGATGATTTTACAAAATACACTTGGTTGTACCCACTAAAACACAAATCACCGGCATACACCACCTTTGTCACTTTTGAAAAAATGGTCAAAACACAATTCAATTCTCATGTTAAACTTTTTCGAAGTGACAATGGAAAGGAATATGTAAATAACAACTTTGGCCAGTTTTTGCAATCTCTAAGAATTATACATCAAACCTCCTGTCCATACACTTCCGAATAGAATGGGGTGGCTGAGCGTAAGCATCGCCATCTCATTGAAACGGTGGTTACTCTTCTACATCAATCTCATCTCCCTATCTCCTTTTTGGTAGAAGCTCTAGCCACCGCAAAGTACCTCATTAACAGAATGCCCAGTCACACCCACTCCAACAAATCACCCTATCAACTCCTTTACCAAGAACTTCCCAATTATACCAACCTCCGCGTCTTTGGGTGTCTTGCCTAACCTTGGCTACGCCCTCATATTACTCACAAATTACAACCCCGATCCCGTCCTTGTATTTTTTTGGCCTATCATCCTACCACCAAGGGTTGTCGCTGTCTTGACCCACAAACTCATAAAGTCTACATTTCTCGTCATGTCAAATTTGTCGAAAATGAGTTTCCCTACGAGTTTATTTCCTCCTACACAAATACATCATTCATTGGCGTCCTTCCCCTTTTTCCAACATACTCACTGGGTCCCTCACCACCTCTACCCACTACCCAACCACCCCTCATCACCCCTTCGACCGTCACCCACAATACACCCGCAACCACCACCCATACTCACAACCAACCCGAACCACCCCATACCCACAACATCTCCAGCCCGATCCGTTTTGGGTCCTTCCCGGCCACCCCCGAATCACCACCGCCCGTGCCACCCCCCAATACTCATCCCATGTTAACCCGTGGAAAAGCCGGTATCTTTAAACCCAAAACCTTTCAGGCTACCATACTACCAAGTACACCCTTTCCCGATAGTGAACCAACAACCTACTCTGTTGCCTCAAAAAATGCTTATTGGTGTCATGCTATGGATGACGAGTTTAAGGCTTTGACTGATCACAAAACTTGGGTTCTTGTACCTAAGCCCCATGGGCGGCACCCAGTGGGCTGTAAATGGGTGTACAAAATTAAACACAATGCAGATGGCAGTATTTCCAGGTACAAGGCTCGTTTGGTTGCTAAAGGCTACAATCAGGAGTATGGGCTTGATTACTCCGAGACATTCTGTCCTGTTATTTGGCAGGAAACCATTCGTCTGGTACTATCACTCGCCGTGCGCAACAATTGGTTCATCAATCAGTTGGATGTTTCCAATGCTTTTCTTCATGGCATGCTTGATGAAACTATCTACATGACGCAACCACCGGGCTATGTTGATCCCCGCTTCCCTTAACATGTTTGCAAACTCCAAAAGTCTCTGTATGGGCTCAAGCAAGCCCCCTGTTCTTGGTACACACGTCTGAAAACGTTCCTCCAGGGACTCGGCTTCACGTGTTGCGTACACAACACGAGTCTGTTTACTCGACATTCAGCACACGATACAGTCATTCTTCTTATCTATGTAGATGATATCATTATTACAGGCTCTACTGCAGCTCTCATTCAGGATGTCACTCGATTTATGCATACTACCTTCAAAATGAAGGACCTTGGCCCATTACATTATTTTCTGGGAATGGAGGTTTCTCGGACAGGCAGCGGCTTGTTTCTTCATCAGTCAAAATATGCTCAAGATCTGTTGCAGAAAGCTGGACTGGAAAAATGCACCAGTCAACCAACACCGATGGCAGTCTCTTCGTCTACGAATGGAGCCGACACCCCATTTGTTGATATCACCCACTTCCGCAGCCTCATTGGGGCTCTACAGTATCTGGCCATTACCCGTCTTGACATGCAGTTTGCTGTCAACCGAGTTGCTCAGCGCATGCATTAACCAAGTGAACATGATTACCATTGTCTAAAATGCATTCTCAGGTACATTTTTGGCACTCTTGGTCGTGGTTTACTCATTCGACCCGGGGACTTGGAGCTTCGGGGTTTCTCAGATTCAGATTGGGCGAATGACAAAAATGACAGAAAATCTACATCGGGGTTTCTCATTTTTTTGGGGCCGAACCTGATCTCCTGGTGTACAAAAAAACAACCCAAGGTCTCTCGGTCCTCGACTGAAGCTGAATATCGCGCCCTTGCTCTTCTTGCTACTGAGACCATGTGGGTCACATATATTCTTCGCGAACTCCGCGCCACTCACACTGTTCCTTCTCTCTATTGTCACAACAAATCAATCATCTGTGTGGCCAAGTATTCCGTCCTACACACCAGAATGAAGCATGTTGATACCGATTGTCCCTTTGTTCGCGATGAAGTTCAGGCCGGCACCATGACTGTGCAGTATGTACCCACTGAAGAACAACCGGCTGATATTCTCACCAAGCCTCTCCCGAGCCGACAACACGATTACCTCAGTTCCAAGCTTCCGTTCGTTTCCGCTCAGCTCAGCTTGAGGGGGGATAATAACAGATAGTATTAAATAAATAGTATTAAATAATATTAGTATTTACTGTGTACTAATCCTAGTCCTATTAGGATTAGTACTCCTTAATCCTAGTCCTATTAGGATTAGTACTCCTTCATATATCTCCTATATATATCTCCCATATATTCCCTTATTAGGTTAACACTTCGATACAATCAATATTCCTTCAAAATGTTTAGTTAGTTGGCAGTCAATGATTGACTCACTAATACACGTGGAAGCGTTTGCATTTCACGCACTTTGGCTCAAAAAACGCGTGTTTATTTATTGAAAGATAGGATAGTTAAAGTGCTTATTTGTGCACTATGAAAGTTTGAGGTCAAAGTTAAAATCTGAATAAGTTTAGGGTCCAATATATGTATTATGCCTAAATATTATGTATGTATAGTAATAAAATTTATGTATATAACTTGTTGGTTCGGTTCGGTTATTTCTTTATTTTTTTCGAACAAAACCATAACCAAACCAAATATTATCAGTTCTTAACATCTAAAACAAAATCAAATCAAAATTCAAATGAAACCGATTTATTTAATCAATTTGATTTGATTTTTCTATTTGGATTGTTTTTTATCCAAACCATGAACACACCTAATTATGAGCCGCTTTCCCTCATTCCACTCGTCCAGCCCTCTTCACGAACTTGTACAATCGATGCCACAAAGATAGCCAATTCTATTATCAAAGAAATAAGGAAAGGGGCGACAATTTGTCTCACAGTACTATTAAAATGGAGAGCTGATCTTAGACTTGATAGAATTGTTTGTATGGGTGTTCAAGAGGGATGTGTCAATCCACATAGAAATGGATGTGTATGTCAATTCCCCCTAAAAAGAAATGAATTTGTTTTGAGTTTATAATTAAGTCTTCTCTGAGGAGAGGAGTTGAATTAGTTTATCCTTTGAAGTCAAACTAAATAAATTAATCCACTAGAAATTAAACTTTACGGCAATATGTTTAATTAAATTTAAACAATTAATCTAATCATATTAACACATATAGTTGATGTGATAACATGTTTGAGTTTAGGGCATTATAAAAAAAATTATGAACATAAATCCAACAAAAAAAATTTACATTATGAAAAATTATCTTCGACCAGTCTTTTTTTAGTTTTTTATTGAATTTCAAGATACCATTCGATTCTTGAAATTGGACCGCAAAATTTGAACCTACCATAAGTTTCAACAATAACATTTTTTCCATATATGACTTAATATTGGTCAAAATAAGAAATATATTTAATTTTAATTACAAATATAAATTATTTTCCTAACATAACTTCTAATTAAATTAAAGAATTGCATATTTTAAAATTCTTATTTTGAATCAATCATAAATTTTAATAGTATTATTTCCATATATAGCTTAATTTGGTCAAAATAATACACGTATCCAATTTAATATAAACTTCTATTATTTTCCTAAGATAAGTACTAAAAACCTTTTGAATTCTCCTATAAAACCTCAGGAGAAATCACTACTTTATTCATTGCTTTGCACCTTACATCTTCAATATAATGGAAAACTTGAAAGCTTCATTTAGCAATACGTTCTCCCTCATAGCTTACATTTGTGGTATGTATACACTACTTTTCTATTATTATTATTTTTGTGCTATTACCACACCAAACACAATTTTTAGCTGCTGTAAATATTCACATTAATAAAAAGTGTTAAAATCTTCATCAACATTAGTCAATTGTCATTGAACTCAATGTTTGCAATTAAACTTTTACAATTAATTAATTATCGCTAAAGATTATTTTTTATATAGTGTAAAGGAGATGATAAGAAACATGACTGTAAACCCTACTATAAATTTGCCTATGGAAAAACATTGTTGGTTCTGTGTGTGTAGTGAAAAACACAGGTCAAAATCCCATTTGTATGTGTTTATAAATTATACTACATGATTGTAAACCCTACTATAAATTTGCCTATGGAAAAACATTTGTTGGTTCTGAGTGTAGTGAAAAAAACAGATCAAAATCCCATTTGTATGTGCTTATAAATTATACTACATTAACAAATATCCTTGTTATAATCACACATTTATTATAACATGTATTAGTACTCTTCTTATTTAAATTTTTGTTGATGTTTATTTATATAAAAAGTTACAATATCTTTTCTATTCTCACTATCGAAGAATATGATATAGTAAATGAGGTTGATTCTTCCTTAATCAAAGGTTTTAAGTTAGAATGCCCTATGCGGCACATATCTGAATTAGTTAAGCTTTAATAATGTGGATATCAGTAAATAAAATAACAATAGCATCTCCAAGTTATACTCATGTGATAGAATATATGTCTTCACTTAACAAAGTAATGGACCAGGTCCCTTACTACACTAATGAATAAAATCAGAAAGTTAAATGCAGTAAAATCAACACAATGATTTACGTGGAAACCTCCTTGCTTAAGGGAGTAAAACCACGACCTGTCTCACAGGATTTTCAATCGCTTTCACTAATCTTCAAAAGCAAAAGTAAAACACGATTACAACAAATGTGAGAAGAAGTTTTTAATCTCACGTTTAAGCAATAGTCTTTATTGCTTAACAAGCCTAAGTAGAAATGAATCTACCCACTAAGCTATCCCACTTAGATAACTTAAAATTTCAACACTACCCACTGATTCCTTTATAGTTTCAGGAATAGTTTACAATATAAGAACAAGAGAATATATTCCTAAACAGCTACACTAAAAGCTCCAGAGATTTCTATTGTTCTTGGAATGATTCTGCGTTTGCTTGGTAGTAGCCTTTGCAAGAGTTCTTGAAAAGTTTCTTCTCAAGTTGGAAAAAACTGCCAAAGATGTTTAGGAAAGTCCCTTTTATATGGACCAGTCACTTTCCCTAAACTCTTTGCCATTGGTTGGAGAAGTCTCACTTTCTGACGCCATCGGGAAGTGTGCACCTACTTTCTATACCGTCCCCAGCTGGCAGTCAACAGGCTCATCACCATGACAGTATGGTACCTCTACAAGGTCCCTGGTTTTATTTCATCTTCAACACTCAAGTAAGAAACCTGATACCTTTACAAGGTCCCTAAATTTGTCAAATCATCAAAACTACAAATAACATCATGATTTCATCAAATTTTATTTAATGAACAGAACTAGTTAACCCCTCATTAAATTTATCCTAACATGTAATGTAATGTAATGAACCACAAGGTCACTTTGTTTTTTAGGATTCATTCACTTAGTTTGAACTTTTTGTAGCTCCATTATGTTGTTTATAACTTGTAAGAATGAGCGACATGATTTACAAGGTGATCGAATAAAATTTGATTGAGATTTTCAATTTTGAAGGTTTGAAATTTAAGAAATTTAACCCAAATTAATATTTTGGATTAACTAGATCGGTTATGAGTTATGATAGTCCTATTAGAATCCAGAGGGTATTCAGACTTGATATGATTGTTTGTATGGAACCCGAGGTGTTCAAGAGTGATTTGAGCCTTTAGTTGAATGTAGAATTTTAATTAAGGAAGTTAAGTTTGACCATAGCCAACTTTTGAATAAAACAATTTTGTATGGTTTACAATTTTATAGTAGGGTTTACAATCATGTTTCTTATCATCTCTATTACTCTGCATAAAAAATAATCTTTAGCGATAATTAATTAATTGTAATAATTTAATTGTTAACATTGAGTTCAATAACAATTAACTAATGTTGATGAATATTTTAGCAACACAAACATCATCATCTTTTTCCATAGTTTTCTTGCAAAAAAAGTTCTTACATTTTGCATTTTGCTCATGCTAGTTGTTTGCAGAGGTATGCTCTTCGGACCCTCCAAAAATACTGTCACGCTCACAGTGTTAGTAGGATTCAAAACACATCCAACAATACTTTTGAAGAGTTTGAGTTATATAGTTGCAAATAATGTAACCAAGGGATGACAAGTTTTTTAGGCCCACATCCAATAACTTCTTTTGCTCCTCGTTGTAGCGTTCTAGGGATTTCACAACCAACCAAGAGCACTTGAAATCTTTAATATCCGTCCCATTCTGATAGTAAGACAGATTGTTAAAAAATCTCTACATTTTCAAGTTAAAAGAGCTATGTTTTATAAGAAAGCCGGTAGTAGACAAAATCCTTAAAATTGATCACCTAGCTCTTTTAACTTGAAAATGTAAAGATTTTATAAAGATATGTCTTACTAT
Organism: Solanum lycopersicum; assembly: GCF_036512215.1. Lineage (NCBI taxonomy): Eukaryota > Viridiplantae > Streptophyta > Magnoliopsida > Solanales > Solanaceae > Solanum > Solanum lycopersicum. Next base: position 51,978,073 of record NC_090802.1, on the reverse strand, counting down.
CAGAATGATATGGATATTAAAGTTTTTTAGTGGTTTGGTTGGTTTTGAAAGCCCTAGAACACTACAACGAAGAGAAAAAAAAAGTTATCGGATGTGAACATAAAAAATTTGTCATCCCTTGGTTACATTATTTGCAACTATATAGCTCAAACTTTTCAAAAGTATTGTTGAACGTGTTTTGAATCCTACTAAAGATATGAGCGCATCAATATTTTTAGCTCTGCAAACAACTAGCATGAGCAAAATGCTAAACGTAAGAACTTTTTTTGCAGGATGGAAAAGATAATGATACTTGTGTTGCTAAAATTAAGACGCTTTATAAGGATCTCAAACTTGAGGTTTTCTTTTTTTCTTTCTTTACTATTGTTGCTTCTCTCATTTCTCTTTGATAAGTAGTCATAAAGGTTTATTCTTTTCTTAGAAAAATGTCATCTCAAATATGGTATTTGATAAGAGTTGGATTCAAGATTTAAGCTTGATAGCGTCAACCTTTAAGGTAACTCTAACCTACTTTTCAAACTATGAGTTTAGAATATAGTATTTGTTAAATAGGGGCTTCTCACATATATATTCATGCTCCGCTCTGAAAATATTGTGTTCGATTGAACCCCTATACCTAATAAGCTATATACGTACACCATGACTTTGGTGTTTTTCTTTTGGTAATTTTGTAGGATGTATACCGAAAATATGAGAATAATACATATGAATTGCATGATAAACTCCATTGAAGATCAAGAAACCAAACTAAGCAAAGCAGTGCAAGCAGTTATATTTTTGGTGATAACAACTCAAATGATCAAAGCAAATGGATACGTATGTCAATCAGAAATGGATGGTGTACCATGTTATGGAAGTGACAAGAAACATGATTGTGAACCATACTGTAAATTTGTGTATGGAAAAACATTTATTGATGCTGAGTGCGTAGTGAAAGAACTAGGTGAAGATCCTATTTGTGTGTGTCCATACTCGATTAACAAACCTTGTTAATCACACATTTATTATAATGCATCACTCTTCTTATTCAAATTGTTTTTTGATGTTTATTTTTATATATATAAAAAAAGTTACAAATAAAAGTGTTTGTTTTGTGACATATCAAATATCAAGAGTATAATTAATTAATTCTTGTTTAATAATGTTGTTGTGCCCTTATACTCATATTGATTTCATATTTATATTCTAATGCCTCGGTAGCGATTTGATATAAAAAAAAATAAATTTATTTTTTTTATTTAAACTTTTTTTTTAAAAAAAAAGCAAAAAATAATAGTAAAAAAAATTTAAACTTAAGTCGCTGCCGAGGCAGCGACATATTAAAAAAATTATTTAACATATCATTGCCATAGCAGCAATTTTGCTTTTTTTGGCGAACAAAATTGCTACTTCGTGAGTGATCTTGCCGTTTTAGTTAAAAAGAAATTTCATATACCGTTTTCAAATTTTTATTAACATTTTTCACCTTTAGGCTCCGAACTCCTGTTATTGATCAGAGCTTGCTGAAAAGAGAAAAGTAAAAAATATTCACACAGCTTCGAGAAGAGAAGTTCAAAATATTCACCCAAAGTTGATTGATCACTCATTAAATTTATTATAACATGTAATGTAACGACTCACAAGGTCGTTTTGTTCTTTTAAATTTATTTATCCAGTTTGAACCTTTATCTAACTTCTTTGTTTATGACCAGCAAGAACAAGTGACGTAATTTTCGAGGTGATCGAATAAAATTTGGTTGAGATTTTCAATTTTGAAGATTTGAAATTTAAAAAATTTGATTAAAATCAATATTTTGTGGTAACGAAATTTGTTATGAGTAGGGGTGTTCATAGATTGATTTGAGTCGGTTATTAGTTAAAATCAAAATCAAATCAATTTAATCAGTTTTAAAATTATCAAAACTAAACAAAACCAAATATAATGCACATTAATATGTTTTGTTATTTACGGTTTTGGTTTGGTTTGATTATTTAGTTATTAACCATACATAAAAATAAAAGAAACAATTTATTCAAAACATGAAAAAAGTGACAACAATCCATTCAAACGAAAAAATACTTAGAAGAATGTCATTACAAAACTTTCGAATCATAGAATTTACTGAATAAAACTTCAAAATTCACTAATTTGGCGTTAGAAGGAAGAGACAATGACATTTTCAGTTCCACAAAGAATTTCGATAGACACTTATATACATGAAACCAACAAGAAAATGTTCTCACCTTGTACTTTTTTTTTCAAAGTAAATTATAATTAAATTGTGATGAAATATATATAAAATCTTTCAAATTGTTTATGAATATAAATATTATATATGTATGATAATAAAATTATGTATATAACTTGTTGGTTCGATTCGATTATCTATTTGTTTTTATTTCGAACAAAATCATAATCAAACCAAATACTATCGGTTCTTAACAATCTTAAACAAAATCAAATCACAATTCAAATTAAATCGATTTATTTAATCAATTTTTTTTTATTTTTTTATTTGGATTGATTTTTATCCAAACCATGCACACATCGAATTATGACTTCTCACAGTACTATTAAAATGGAGAGGTGATTTTAGACTTGATAGAATTGTTTGTATGGGTGTTCAAGAGGGATGTGTCAATCCACATAGAAATGGATGTGTATGTCAATTCCCCCTAAAAAGAAATGAATTTATTTTGAGTTTATAATTAAGTCTTCTCTGAGGAGAGCAGTTGAATTAGTTTATCCTTTGAAGTCAAACTAAATAAATTAATCCACTAGAAATTAAACTTTACTGCAATATGTATAATTAAATTTAAATAATTAATCTAATCATATTAACACATATAGTTGATATGATAACATGTTTGAGTTTAGGGCATTATAAAAAAAAATTATGAACATAAATCCAACAAAAAAAAAATTACATTATGAAAAATTATCTTCAACCAGTCCTTTTTTAGTTTTTTATTGAATTTCAAGATACCATTCGATTCTTGAAATTGGACCGCAAAATTTGAACCTACCATAAGTTTCAACAATAACATTTTTTCCATATATGACTTAATATTGGTCAAAATAAGAAATATATTTGATTTTAATGACAAACATAAATTATTTTCCTAACATAACTTCTAATTAAATTAAAGAATTGCATATTTTAAAATTCTTATTTTGAATCAATCATAAATTTTAATAGTATTATTTCCATATATAGCTTAATTTGGTCAAAATAATACACGTATCCAATTTAATATAAACTTACCTGTCTTTGCTGGTAGATAGATGCGCTTAATTAGTTACCTCAATTAAAGAGGACTCTTGAATAAGTTGACTTCGCCTGGGCGTCATCTTTCCTTTCATTCACTAGTTGAGTCTATTATTTTTCCTAAGATAAGTACTAAAAACCTTTTGATTCTCCTATAAAACCTCAGGAGAAGTCACTACTTTATTCATTGCTTTGCACCTTACATCTTCAATATAATGGAAAACTTGAAAGCTTCATTTAGCAATACGTTCTCCCTCATAGCTTACGTTTGTGGTATGTATACACTACTTTTCTATTATTATTTTTTTTGTGCTATTACCACACCAAACACAATTTTTAGCTGCTGTAAATATTCACATTAATAAAGAGTGTTAAAATCATTATCAACATTAGTTAATTGTCATTGAACTCAATGTTTGCAATTAAACTATTACAATTAATTAATTATCGCTAAAGATTATTTTTTATATAGCGTAAAGGAGATGATAAGAAACATGACTGTAAACCCTACTATAAATTTGCCTATGGAAAAACATTGTTGGTTCTGAGTGTGTAGTGAAAAACACAGGTCAAAATCCCATTTGTATGTGTTTATAAATTATATTACATGATTGTAAACCCTACTATAAATTTGCCTATGGAAAAACATTTGTTGGTTCTGAGTGTAGTGAAAAAAACAGGTCAAAATCCCATTTGTATGTGCTTATAAATTATACTACATTAACAAATATCCTTGTTATAATCACACATTTATTATAACATGTATTAGTACTCTTCTTATTTAAATTTTTGTTGATGTTTATTTATATAAAAAAGTTGCAATATCTTTTCTATTCTCACTATCGAAGAATATGATGTAGTAAATGAGGTTGATTCTTCCTTAATCAAAGGTTTTCAATTTGAATGTCCTATGCGGCACATATCTGAATTAGTTAAGCTTTAATAATGTGGATATCAGTAAATAAAATAACAATATCATCTCCAAGTTATACTCGTGTTTCATCAAATTTTATTTAATGAACAGAACTAGTTAACCCCTCATTAAATTTATCCTAACCTGTAATGTAATGTAATGAACCACAAGGTCGCTTTGTTTTTTTGGATTCATTCACTTAGTTTGAACTTTTTGTAGCTCCATTATGTTGTTTATAACTTGTAAGAATGAGCGACATGATTTACAAGGTGATCGAATAAAATTTGATTGAGATTTTCAATTTTGAAGGTTTGAAATTTGAGAAATTTAACCCACATAATTATTTTGGATTAACTAGATCGGTTATGAGTTATGATAGTCCTATTAGAATCCAGAGGGTATTCAGACTTGATATGATTGTTTGTATGGAACCCGAGGTGTTCAAGAGTGATTTGAGCCTTTAGTTGAATGTTAGAATTTTAATTAAGGAAGTTAAGTTTGACCATAGCCAACTTTTGATTAAAACAATTTTGTATGGTTTACAATTTTATAGTAGGTTTTCAATCATGTTTCTTATCATCTCTATTACGCTACATAAGAAATAATTTTTAGCGATAATTAATTAATTGTAATAATTTAATTGTTAACATTGAATTTAATAACAATTGACTAATGTTGATGAAGATTTTAGCGACACAAACATCATCATCTTTTTCCATAGTTTTCTTGCAAAAAAAGTTCTTACATTTTGCATTTTGCTCATGCTAGTTGTTTGCAGAGCTATACTACTTGGACTCTCTAAAAATATTGATGCGCTCATACCTTTAGTAGGATTCAAAACATACTCAACAATACTTTTGAAGAGTTTGAGCTATATAGTTGCAAATAATGTAACCAAGGGATGACAAGTTTTTTAGGCTCACATCCAATAACTTCTTTTGCTCCTCGTTGTAGCGTTCTAGGGATTTCACAACCAACCAAGAGCACTTGAAATCTTTAATATCCGTCCCATTCTGATAGTAAGACGGATCGTTAAAAAATCTCTACATTTTCAAGTTAAAAGAGCTATGTTTTATAAGAAAGTTGGTAGTAGACAAAATCCTTAAAATTGATCACCTAGCTCTTTTAACTTGAAAATGTAAAGATTTTATAAAGATATGTCTAACTATCAGAATGATATGGATATTACAGATTTTAAGTGGTTTTGGTTGGTTTTGAAAGCCCTAGAACACTACAACGAAGAGAGAAAAAAAGTTATCGGATGTGAACATAAAAAACTTGTCATCCCTTGGTTACATTATTTGCAACTATATAGCTCAAACTCTTCAAAAGTATTGTTGAGTGTGTTTTGAATCCTACTAAAGGTATGAGCGCATCAATATTTTTAGAGAGTCCAAGCAGTATAGCTCTGCAAACAACTAGCATGAGCAAAATGCTAAACGTAAGAACTTTTTTTTGCAGGAGAACTATGGAAAAGATAATGATACTTGTGTTGCTAAAATTAAGGCGCTTTATAAGGATCTCAAACTTGAGGCTTTCTTTTTTTCTTTCTTTACTATTGTTGCTTCTCTCATTTCTCTTTGATAAGTAGTCATAAAGGTTTATTTTTTTCTTAGAAAAATGTCATCTTTGGATTCAAGATGTAAGCTTGATAGCGTCAACCTTTAAGGTAACTCTAACCTACTTTTCAAACTATGAGTTTAGAATATAGTATTTATCAAAAACTAGGGGCTTCTCACATATATATTCATGCTCCACACTGTTCGGTTGAACCCCTATACCTAATAAGCTATATACGTACACCACTGACTTTGGTGTTTTTCTTTTGAAAATTCTGTAGAATGTGTACCGGAAATATGAGAATAATACATATGAATTAGCATGATAAACTCCATTGAAGATCAAGAAACCAAACTAAGCAAAGCAGTGCAAGCAGTTATATTTTTGGTGATAACAATTCAAATGATCAAAGCAAATGGTTACGTATGTCAATCAGAAATGGATGGTGTACCATGTTATGGAAGTGACAAGAAACATGATTGTGAACCATACTGTAAATTTGTGTATGGAAAAACATTTACTGATGCTGAGTGCGTAGTGAAAGAACTAGGTGAAGATCCTATTTGTGTGTGTCCATACTCGATTAACAAACCTTGTTAATCACACATTTATTATAATGCATTACTCTTCTTATTCAGATTGTTTTTTGATGTTTATTTTTATATATATAAAAAAAGTTACAAATTAAAGTGTTTGTTTTGTGAGATATCAAATATATGCCCAAGAGTATAATTAATTAATTCTTGTTTAATAATGTTGTTGTGCCCTTATACTCATATTGATTTCATATTTATATTCTAATGCCTCGGTAGCGATTTGACATAAAAAAATAATATTTTTTTTATTTAAACTTTTTCTTTTTTTAAAAAAAAAAGCAAAAGTAATAATAAAAAAAATTTAAACTTAAGTCGCTGTCAAGGCAGCGACATATTAAAAAAATTATTTGAAAAAAATTATTTAATAAATCATTGCCATAGCAGCAATTTTGCTTTTTTTGGCGGACAAAATTGCTACTTCGTGAGTGATGTTGCCGTTTTAGTTAAGAAAAAATTTCATATACCATTTTAAAAATTTTATTAACATTTTTCACATTTAGGCTCCGAACTCCTGTTATTGATCAGAGCTTGCTGAAAAGAGAAAAGTAAAAAATATTCACACAGCTTCAAGAAGAGAAGTTCAAAATATTCACCCAAAGTTGATTGACCACTCATTAAATTTATTATAACATGTAATGTAACGACTCACAAGGTCGTTTTGTTCTTTCAGATTTATTTATCCAGTTTGAACCTTTATCTAACTTCTTTGTTTATGACCAGCAAGAACAAGAGACATGATTTTCAAGGTGATCGAATAAAGTTTGATTGAGATTTTCAATTTTGAAGATTTGAAATATAAAAAAAATGTTTAAAATCAATATTTTGTGTTAACGAAATTTGTTATGAGTAGGGGTGTTGATAGATTGATTTGAGTCGGTTATTAGTCAAAATCAAAATCAAATCAATTTAATCAGTTTTAAAATTATCAAAACTACACAAAACCAAATATAATGCACATTAATATGTTTTGTTATTTTCGGTTTTGATTTGGTTTGATTATTTAGTTATTAACCATACATAAAAATAAAAGAAACAATTCATTCAAAACGTGAAAAAAGTGACATCAATCCATTCGAACGAAAAAATAGTTAGAAGAATGTCATAACAAAACTTTCAATTATAGAATTTACTGAATAAAACTTCAAAATTCACTAATTTGGCATTAGAAGTAAGAGACAATGACATTTTCAGTCCCACAAAGAATTTCGATAGACACTTATATACATGAAACCAATAAGAAAATGTTCAAAAAAAAAAGAAAAGAAAATGTTCTCACCTTGTACTTTTTTTTTCAAAGTAAATTATAAATAAATTGTGATGAAATATATATAAAATCTTTCAAATTGTTTATGAATATAAATATTATATATGTATAATAATAAAATTATGTATATAACTTGTTAGTTTGATTCGATTATCTGTTTATTTTTTTCGAACAAAATCATAACCAAACCAAATATTATCGATTCTTAACAATCTTAAACAAAACCAAATTAAAATTCAAATTAAACCGATTTATTTAATCAATTTTATTTGATTTTTCTATTTGAATTGATTTTTATCCAAATCATGAACACTCCTAATTATGAGTTCTCACAGTACTATTAAAATGGAGAGGTGATTTTAGACTTGATAGAATTGTTTGTATGGGTGTTCAAGAGGGATGTGTCAATCCACATAGAAATGGATGTGTATGTCAATTCCCCCTAAAAAGAAATGAATTTATTTTGAGTTTATAATTAAGTCTTCTCTGAGGAGAGGAGTTGAATTAGTTTGTCCTTTGAAGTCAAACTAAATAAATTAATCCACTAGAAATTAAACTTTACTGCAATATGTTTAATTAAATTTAAATAATTAATCTAATTATATTAACACATATAGTTGATATGATAACATGTTTGAGTTTAGGGCATTATAAAAAAAATTATGAACATAAATCCAACAAAAAAAAATTTTACATTATGAAAAATTATCTTCAACCAGTCTTTTTTTAGTTTTTAATTGAATTTCAAAATACCATTCGATTCTTGAAATTGGACCTCAAAATTTGAACCTACCATAAGTTTCAACAATAACATTTTTTCCATATATGACTTAATATTGGTCAAAATAAGAAATATATTTAATTTTAATTACAAACTTAAATTATTTTCCTAACATAACTTCTAATTAAATTAAAGAATTGCATATTTTAAAATTCTTATTTTGAATCAATCAGAAATTTTAATAATATTATTTCCATATATAGCTTAGTTTGGTCAAAATAATACACATATCCAATTTAATACAAACTTCTATTATTTTTCCTAAGATAAGTACTACAAACCTTTTGAATTCTCCTATAAAACCTCAGGAGAAGTCACTACTTTATTCATTGCTTTGCACCTTACATCTTCAATATAATGGAAAACTTGAAAGCTTCATTTAGCAATACGTTCTCCCTCATAGCTTACGTTTGTGGTATGTATACACTACTTTTCTATTATTTTTTTTGTGCTATTACCACAATTTGTTTTTTCAAAAGAAGGATTTCAAGAAGAATGACTTGAGAACTGCTTGCATTGCTTTGCTTAATTTGATTTCTTGAACTTCAATGGAGTTTATCAGTTGTTCATATGTATTATTCTCATATTCTCGGTACACATCCTACAAAATTTTCAAAAGAAATACACAAAGTCAGTGGTGTATATATATTACTAGGTAGGGGGGTTCAACCGAACACAGTATAATATATATGTGAGAAGCCCCTAGCTTTTAACAAATACTATATTCTGAACTCATAATTTGAAAAGTAGGATAGGGTTACTTTAAAGGTTGACGCTATCAAGTTAAAATTTCGAATCCAACTCTTATCAAATACCATATTTGAGATGACATTTTTCTAAGAAAAGAATAAACCTTCATGACTACTCATCAACGAAAAATGAGAGAAGCAGCAATAGCAAAGAAAGGAAAAAGGAAAACCTCAAGTTTGAGATTCTTATAGAGCGCCTTAATTTTAGCAACACAAGCATCATCATCTTTTTCCATAGTTCTCCTGCAAAAAAAGTTCTTACATTTAGCATTTGCTCATGCTAGTTGTTTGCAGAGCTATGTTCTTCGGACCCTCCAAAATTACTGTCACGCTCATAGTGTTAGTAGGATTCAAAACACATCCAACAATACTTTTGAAGAGTTTGAGTTATATAGTTGCAAATAATGTAACCAAGGGGTGACAAGTTTTTTAGGCTCACATACAATAACTTCTTTTGCTCCTCGTTGTAGCGTTCTAGGGATTTCACAACCAACCAAGAGCACTTGAAATCTTTAATATCCGTCTCATTCTGATAGTAAGACAGATCGTTAAAAAATCTCTACATTTTCAAGTTAAAAGAGCTATGTTTTATAAGAAAGCTGGTAGTAGACTAAATCCTTAAAATTGATCACCTAGCTCTTTTAACTTGAAAATGTAAAGATTTTATAAAGATATATCTTACTATCAGAATGATATGGATATTAAAGATTTTAAGTGGTTTTGAAAGCCCTAGAACACTACAACGAAGAGAAAAAAAAGTTATTGGATGTGAACATAAAAAACTTGTCATTCCTTGGTTACATTATTTGCAACTATATAGCTCAAACTCTTCAAAAGTATTGTTGAGTGTGTTTGAATCCTACTAAAGATATGAGTGCATCAGTATTTTTAGAAAGTCCGAGCAGTGTAGCTCTGCAAACAACTAGCATGAGCAAAATGCTAAATGTAAGAACTTTTTTTTGCAGGAGAACTATGGAAAAGATAATGATACTTGTGTTGCTAAAATTAAGGCGCTTTATAAGGATCTCAAACTTGAGGTTTTCTTTTTTTCTTTCTTCATTATTGTTGCTTCTCTCATTTCTCTTTGATAAGTAGTCATAAAGGTTTATTATTTTCTTAGAAAAATGTCATCTCAAATATGGTATTTGATAAGAGTTGGATTCAAGATTTAAACTTGATAGCGTCAACTTTTAAGGTAACTCTATCCTACTTTTCAAACTATGAGTTCAGAATATAGTATTTGTTAAAAGCTAGGAACTTCTCTCATATATATTCATGCTCCGTACTTAAAATATTGTGTTCGGTTGAACCCCTATACCTAATAAGCTATATACGTACACCACTGACTTCGGTGTTTTCCTTTTGGAAATTTTGTAGGATGTGTATCGGAAATATGAGAATAATACGTATGAATAGCATGATAAACTCCATTGAAGATCAAGAAACCAAACTAAGCAAAGCGGTGCAAGCAGTTCTCAAGGGTTTTTTTTCAAAAAAAGGATTTCAAGAAGAATGTTTTAGTGTCAAAAATTTATTTCAGAAAAGATTGAGGTTCAAGATGGAATACATATCTATAAAGTTCATTTGTTTCAAAAACAAACTCCTGCACACACGGTTAGATTGAACCTTATACTGAAAGATGCTACTTGTTCTTGTCGTAAGTTTGAGTTCATGAGAATCTTATGTAGGCATATGCTTATGGTATTTATAAAGAAACAAATTTACTCACTTCCACCCTGTTATCTATTGAATCGATGGACAATGTATGCAACGAAAAAAAAAGTTCATGGCATTTCAAATGACAGATCACAAGTGAATAATTTGAAGTCTTTCTCTATATGGTTCAACAATATTATGATGCATTCTTTTTGGTCTCTCTGAATGAGCAATACGGTCTGGAAAATATTTTAAATTTGTGTATCAAAGATTATTACAACTATATGAAGAACTTGATGAACTTCCTTACGAGGTCGAGAATGATAATATATGTGATGGTTTAATTAACTAATTAAATGTGGAACTAAACACAAGTGAGCAGAAACAAAACACTATCTTGATTGACCCTTTATGTGTGGTAACTGAAGGACGTCCAAATTTATTATAAATGAAAGATGGTCTAGAGATCTTTGAAGGTCAAAAAAATGTTCTTTTAAGAAACAAACAAGTCAAATCAAAAGCTCAAAAAATGGCAAGCCAAAGGACAAAGGTAAAGGCAAAGACAATGGAATGAGATAATCTCACTTTATATAATGCAACACTTTACATAATGCGATAATTATTGGTTATTATTTTTGTAACTTTGATACTTGATGTATAGTTCAAGCTCTAATGTTGAATTGGGATCTCAAAGCACATCACCACTACTTAGTACAATTCCTATAATGGTAAATTATTCTTTTGATACTTTATGTTATGTGTTTATTAAAAATTATTTTCATTTACTTTCATATATTTATCTAATAAATTGTACTTTTTTCTTTTAAAAAAAACAATCCCAAACATATTTGGAAGCATTTCAAGGAGAAATAAACCATGGATATCATACCTTTGCTCTTATCGTGTTCTTATATATTTATAACGTATTTGCACATCTATATACATGTTATAATAATCTTTAGTACTTTTTCAGGATCTGATGAAAACAACTTTATATCTGTATATGCATGATTATGATTTATGAATGTTAAACTTGTCTTTAGAACTTTGAGACTCGATCTTCAGAACTCATGAAGAGACAAACATCTATAATCTATTTTCTTTTTTTTTTCTTTTGGTAGAAAATAGTTCTAGGTTGTAAAGTACAATCTTTTTCCTTTCAAGATTTGATCTTTATGTGTTTTTGAACACGTCACATTTGCATATTGCAATATCTATTAAGAACAAAGAAAAAGATCGAAGGTATTTGAAAATGACAATGCACTTCCAATAACTTAAACTCTACAGGCAAAGTTAGCTTTCAAGATTTGATCTTTTTGTATTTTTTGTCAAGTTGTCACACTTGTATCTAGCAAAATCTATCAAGAACAAAGAAAAAGGCCAAAAGGGTGTTTGAAAATGACTAGAAAAGCAAAATTAACTTGCAAGATTTGATCTTTTTTGTGTTTTATTAAGTTTTCACATTTGTATGTAATAAAAATCTATCAGGAACAAATAAAAGGGCCAAAGGGAGTGTTAGGTTTACCTGATAGTAGTGTAAAGGTGCACAGAACTTATAAGTGATGTTTAGAGATAACTCAAATATTATCTTATATGTTCTAACTTGTGAGATTATACTGAGTATAATGTTTTTATAACATTTGACATATAATGAAGCGTAATGCAATCAAGTGAAAATTTTACTACAACTTCTGTTTTTCTAAAAATTAAAAAGTGCAAACCATCTTAGACAATTCAATTAAGCTCAATGCTTTCGAAAGTTCAGATGGAAGAATCCCAATTCCCATGAATATGGAGTCTGAGACAGAGAAATAAAATTTCGATAGTTATGGAGTTTGAGAGAGAGAGAAAAATTAATAAATTTTAAAAATAAATAAATAAGATGCTTAACTGGGTTTGGTTATTACCGTTTAACTTACCTAATAGTATAAAAAACTTTACGGTACTGTCCGTGCACACAAGTTAATCTCTTAATCTTATTGATCAACATTATGAGGGGTCAGGTAAAATTACTTTTAACGCAATTCCATCACATTTTGTTCTGCAATATACTATTCTCTAATGCTACTTCACCAACAAATTAAGCAAGTCATTAGACCTCAAATAAAAGCCAACGTAACCTTGAAAATCGTAAAAATCTTTGGATGGTGAATATACTCTCAATAGTGTAAATGATTCTTTTTGGAAAATTATGTTATAAGTCATCTTGAGGCTTTTCTTCTTCATGATGGATTTTTTTTTAATTTATGAAGAGATGCTTTTGTGAATAGAAATTTTGTCACAAGTTGGAATGACATGAAAAGTTGTATGAGAAAAATGATTGTAGATACACTTGATAAGTATTACAATTTTCAGCAAAAAAGCACGTGTGTGAAATAATAATATGAGGAGCTAGAGCATACTAATTCGACCTAATGTCAGTGATCGAGAGAAAAGTCTTATGGTAAAATTTATAAAGAAAGTACAAAAATTATCATGTTTGTATTGTTTTTGTACTTTATATGAAGCTTATCAAATGACATGTACTCAAGGTGGAGGGACAGTAAAAGGAGAACAAAATCAAGACTGTAATCTTATTTTTCTTCATGGGCTAAAAATAATTGAGCAACTTACAAAAATGACTATAGTTTTAGAGTTATTGGATTAGAATAGCAATGGAGTATTATATTTACCCAAAATAACTACAGTTTATATCTAAATCAGGCTTCGTTTGTGTTTATTAAGATTAAGATCTCTAAATCTAAATATAAAGATTTGTATTAAGAGCTAAGTGTCTAGATTTGAATACACATATGATTATTAAGTTGTAGTCTCCAAATCTAAACACTGAATGGTTATCGTTTGTTTTTAATATCTGAATGTGCATATAAATCAAATTTTATATTAATAAAATGTTATAAATAATCCATGAATAGTATTTTTTCACTCAAAAACCTTGATGAACATCAATATGCTAATAATATTATTACAACAGTTTTCTTGACAAACATTAATACACCCTAAGAAAATTATTAATATAAAAAAAAACTTGTAAAAATTATGAAAACTTATTGAAGAGAAATTTTTTTTATTTGATTGATAAAACAAAGGAAGAAAGTTTGTGGGTGTGAAAACAAAAATCACACAAAGAATGAGAGGTAATATATATTATTACTTTATAACTTATTAAATAATGATGAATGTTGTTAAAGACTCTCATGCAGATCTGATCCGTTCAGACCTTTTTAGGTCCATTAAGAGGCTTTTTTGAAAAAAGCAACAAACGGACTTAATTGGCTGAATCTGAATCATTCTGATTCAGACCTAAAAATCAAATACATTTAATGAGTTAATCTAATTGATTAAGATTCAGACCTCCATTAAATACAAACAAATTAGACCTAAATCTTGTTGTATTCAAAGTATTTATAGGGTTTTTTTAATTACAATATATGATACACTTTTAAATATATGCACTAAATAAGGAGTTTTTTTGCTATTATAATTGTCTGCCCTTTAATTACACTCTTTAAACTCTCAACTTCACATTATCAAATCAACAAGAAATAATGATCTATTCAGAGCATGTAGATTCCTATCGGTTCAATAATATAATTGGGATAGAACATACTCAAAATCTGATTTAAAACTTTAAAATCTGATTTCTTGTGTACATTAAGTGCATTGTGTGTACATTTATTTAACATGTTAATACAACTAACGAATACACACGCGAATAGTATAGGTATACAAATGATATGTATACATAAGAATACAACAATTCACTAACATACATTGGATAAAACAGGCTCAATATATCCATATTTTAAACTTATATTAATAATTCAATACATGTGAACAAAATGCAATAGAAGTATCCAAGTGTATAAGTATTCTAATGTATAATGGTGAAACAAAAACCTTCAACCAAAACCCCATAAAAATAGATGAAACGTATATACAACTATAACCTTCGATGAAAAAGAAAAAAAAATCAAAACTAGAAGAGATTCGAAGAATCTGAATCATAAAATAGCTCATGAAATCATGCAAAGGACCGTTGATTGTAAGAAATATTGGGGGATAGAAATGGTGATTTTGGGATACACTGAAAGAGAAACTTTGAAGGTGGAAACTAGGGAAGTGGAACACTAAAAGGAGGTTGGAAAAACTTAATTATATGTGTATAATTGTATTTACTATTTAATAATTAAACATATTCTTCATTAAAATATAAAGTATAATATAGCTATATGCCTTTAATATGTAATAATTGTATTTTACTATGTTATGTAGTTTTTCCATGTTTAGAAACTTGGGACAAACCTAAAGGTGTAAAGCAAGACTTACATAGGCAAATTAAAGTTAGATTACAAGGATTTAGGTAAAAGAGATAAACTTGAAACTCCATCTAAAATAAAGTGTTTTAAATGTGAAAAATATGAGCATAAAGAAAATGAATGTTCTAATAAATTAAAGACCTATCATTAAAAGATTAAGATATAGATATTTTGTATTATTCGAATTAGGCAAATGTGATAATTGATGCCCTAAATCGCAGATCGATGGACAACTTCTCATACTTATGAGCCAAAAAGAGATATTATAATTGACTTCATATTTCAGATGTTACAGGACTCAAATAGTTAATAATTATGGTGGAAGCATATCATTTTCATTATTTTATTCAATCATGATCAATGAAGACATATCATGATTTTAAGAGGATCCAAATTGAATTTGTGACTGAGTGTACCAATTGTCAGTATGTAAAAGTTAGACATAAGTGTGATGGGATAATACATGATATGACTATTCCTGATGTGGGAAGTATTCAATTATGAATTATGTTACACAATTAACCTATTTGCGAAATACTTTTGATTCTATTTAAGTGATTGTTGACAAACTAACAAAATAACCCATTTCTTGTCACTATACTTATATGAACGATGATTGTGTATAGTTGTATTTTTGATATATATAGTCAGTCTCCACGTTGTCCTAGTATTAATCATTTATGATTGAGGAGCACAATTTATATCTACTTTTTAGTAGTCATTCCAGAAGGACTCAGATGGTCAGATCGAGCACACAATAGTTAAAACATTTCAGAATATCTTATGAGTATGTGATATAAAATTCAAGAAAAATTGAGAATGATCACTTACCTCTTATTGAGTTGCATATAATAATAACTATCATTTTAATATTAGGATGAGTCATGACGCCTTATGAAGTTTTGTAGGGACGAAAATGCACATCCCCTATTAGTTGGTTATAGGCGGGTAATTCATGATTGGTTGGACTTGATTTAGTACACCTGACAATGGAGCAAGTTAAACTTATTTTGATTAGTTATTGACGAACATGATCACTAGAAATCATAATGAGGACCAAATACATAGCTTCGGTAAAGGTCTTTGGAGAAATAAGAACATCGAAGAAATGGCAAGAAAAATTGAGAAGGATATGAGATCTAGACACCCAAACCTCTTCCAAGCACTATAGTGAGAATATGCCAACCTGAATATCGTAGTCCGAGGTGAGTTACCCCTTTCAATTAAATTTTTATTATAATTATAATTTGCTTAAGACATTTGTTTATTAAGTTGCATCTTGTTGGTATGTTGTATCACTTTGTGAGACATTTAGACGGACTCCTCTACTTTTCTCATTTTATTGATATACCGTCATGAAAAGGATCATAGAAATTATTGCTAAAATTCGGATCAAATGAGATTGTCTAATTCATCCATACGATTCAACATATTCGAATCGATCAAAAATTTTAATTCTATCCCAATTATTCATTTTCAAATAATATTTACATTATTTACAAATATTTGTTATAATAAAAAATAGGTTTACCCCTCATTAATAAACTTAACAGATACAACTCTCTTTTAACAATTTTTCCAAACAAGTCATAATTATCCAATTTCAATTGAATTAATAGGCCAAATTTTACTACTTTGTGTGAACTTAAGTACCCATTTTGACCCTTGTTGTGAGTGTTTTATACATGTAATGAATGCACTTTGGAAGTATCAATATTCTTTTGCTATTTTGAGGTATGAAAAATTTTAAAAGGCATTTTTGTCATTTTAATTATTTTATCTCGAAATAAATTATTTTAATATTTATTTTTTCAAAAACAAAAATAACAAGTAAGATGCAAACAACTAATGGTAATAAGTTCTAAAAACATAGCTACCCCACCCTAAAATGGTAATAAATACCAAAATAGTTACTTCAGCATTATTGTTCCACCATAATAATAATAATTTATCTTAATTTTATTTTATTTGTCTCTAATTACTTGTCTATTTTTTTTAATCTATTTTTAGTTACTTGTTTATTTTGACAAATCAAGAAATGATAATTTTTAAATTAATCATGCCCTCATAATTATTTTAAAAAATAGAACTTTTTAAAAACCTTAAAATATTCATTAATTCACTTTATAATTAATAAGGGTAAAATGATAAATTCACTAGGTTAATAATTATTTTCTTCCTAAGTATACCATTAATTCAAAAATAAATAGATAATTAAGGACAGATAAATAAATTATTAAATTCGAGATAAATTATGTTGAACTGATCAACCAAAACAACGAAATAAGTGCACTTTAATTAATTCCAAAGACTATTTGGTCTTCACACCAAACAACCCCTTAAAAGTGGCTCCGTTCAGATTGTTCCTGTTCCCAGTTAAAACTTGACCCTGCCCCAAAACGCCTCTGGTTGAGCGGTCAAAGTTCGAACCGAAACCAAGAACGGATCCTAAAATCCGACTGATTCAGGCCCGCCAATCTCAAACGGCACCGGTCTTCTTCTTCTTCCGGCGAATCGACAGAGAGAGCACCTTCCTCCATCATCTTCGGCGAAATCCAGTTGTAGGTTACGTTCTTTCCTGTCTATAACGTGGGGCAAAATCCCTAATCCATTTTTCTAATTATTGTGAGCATTGCGACGATTTAACTTTGCATATATCCATGTTTTGCCTTTGAATTATCAGCGATTTGGGAATTCCAGTGTTAGCTGTTTTTTTTTTTTTTTTTTGAGCTTACCTGTGAAGTCTTAAGTATTGGATTTTATGGTTGTTTGGAGTTACCTAATAACGTGATGGATAAAAGGAAAGAAAGAAAGAAACACAAACAAGAAATGAACTGCTAGAATGACCCTTGTGTTCAGTTGCAATCGAGCAAAGGCGGCATTAGGTGAGTTCTTTGCATCTGCTAAGCTTTGGTGAGCTGAGTTAGTGGGTAAGTGTGCTTGTAAGAGGTACCATGTACCCAAGGTGTGTGTAAGCTGGTGCAGGAACCACAAGTATAACAAAGAAAATAATAAAGACAGAGCTAGGTTATGTGCGAAAACAATTTTTTTTTTTTTGATAATTGATGTTCTTTATTCCAACCTGAAAAACACAGGACTGGCTGTTTCGGCTGCAAATTGATTATAGTTTTCTGATTGTATAGCCCTTTTGCTTTGCAAATTTGGGAGAAATAGTCTTTTGTTGATAAATAATGGACTAGAGTATCTCTATGTCATTCATCTTAGTGAGATTTGAAAACTACATCTTTATTATGTGAATTCAGAAACTTTTCTTTATACTTAGGAACTTATTGAGAAACAGGGAGTTCTATTAGATCATAGAGGGGTTCTCAGACCTACCAAAGGTATTCCAGATTACCCTCTAGTAGGATCAGATTTACAGAGGCCAAAATATTCTTCCTTTATGCGTGTTTTGAAGGCTGAACTAAAGGAAGTTGTAGTTCAATTTGCTTAAAGTTTTTAAAGACCAAATTCAGCAATTATTTGTCCTGGAATGAATATAGTAGATGAGCTATAGATCGAGTTTGGATGGATCAATAATCCCAGTGGGTTATGTTTGTGTGGAGATAGTTTTCTCGGCTTCAAGTAAATGGAATTGCTCACTGTTGAGAAACTGGTCTGGTAAGGTGAAGGTTCATGTTGTTGCCAGACTCTTTCTTTCGTGAAGGGTTAATGGGGATTAACTATTAAGAAAGGGATAGGGAGAAGCACATATTTGCATTAGTGTAGGAGGAATATTTGGAGTGGTGCCGGGGGATGCTGATATTGGGAAGGTAAGAACTAAGAAAAAATTTGACTGGTTTTCAGATACTATCACGTGAAGATCTTTGTGATCTCCATGATTTTTTTCTCTTCTTGGTAATTCTCAGATCACTATATGAGAGAATCACCTTTTCTTGGTCAAGTCACTGCATGAGAGACTCAATTATTCATATTTTACACTAGAGACAAAAATGTTATGGATCTCTCTCTTTTGTGAATCAATCTTGATTGTTAGGGAGACAATGTTCCTGTTCTTTTTGAGTAATTAATACCGTTGAATGTATATTATGGGCAACCTATTCTTCCTTCAGTTGAACTCTAGCTTTTCGACGACTGTTGTATTTTTACCAAGCCATTTATACATGAGTTGCAACATATATTGCTGTGGTTCCCCTTGCTTTATAAAATCAAAGAACACAGATTTTATCATGCTATAGCCACTGGTTCCTTTTCCTTTATAAAATCGAAGAACAAAGATTTTATCATGCTATAGCCGCATGTGTATCCCTTTCGCTTGATGAAGAAGCTGCACACGAGTTGCCATGTTAAGCTCCATTCACATTTTGCACCTGGTAGTTCCAGTAGCTTTCTATTGGTTATTTGCTTATCAAAAAGGGTTGTAACATGGGTTGTAACATGTAATCTCAATCTCTTTATTATATCTTCTTCTTAAAATGGTTGTTTGGCTGCATTTTTTAGCAAGGCTATTTATATTCATACGTTGATATAGTGAGACTTCATGGCTATGTTTTTTCAAGTGAGATGAGAATGATTTTTCTGAATATCTCCCTCCTCCGCAACTAAAGAAAAGAGAGGAGTAGGAAAACTCAT
This sequence comes from Solanum lycopersicum, assembly GCF_036512215.1. NCBI lineage: Eukaryota > Viridiplantae > Streptophyta > Magnoliopsida > Solanales > Solanaceae > Solanum > Solanum lycopersicum. Next base: position 51,958,394 of record NC_090802.1, on the reverse strand, counting down.
GTATTATCTGAAGGAGAAAGCTGAATCAGAATTTATCAATTATATTTCTGTCCCTTGTTGCCTATTATATCAAGTACTTAATGATTCTTTTCTCACACAATTTTAATTTCTGAATTTAGTGAAGTTGAAAGAACTATGAATATACATTTGAATACTTTGTGACAAGGATGCCAGGCATACCTTTAGTGGCTCGTGAAACCACGTAAGATATTTCCTGTGCCCTGCATTTGAGGTGTTATATTTGTATTGTCAATAATTACATTTTAAGGTACTCAAATGCACCTAAGAAGCATGGATGATGATTGTTATATTATAATTTTTGGAACAGGAATTACACTTGCTACTGCAGTTACTCTACAGCCACGGATTCAATGTGCAGGCAAGATTCTGCTACACATTTGTCTGCAGAGGAGGAGATTGCTGCTGAAGAAAGCCTTTCAAGTTATTGCAAACCTGTTGAACTCTACAATATTCTCCAACGCCGTGCTGTTAGAAATGTAATGTACTTACATGAGGAGATAAATTTTGCCTATTTATCATCAATGCTAATGATTTTGGTGTCAATTTCCAAGTTGATGTTAATGTTCTTACAAATATTGTTGCTTTTATTGGTTTTGAATGTCACTTAAAGTCTTTATGGTAACAAAATAACAATATTATCATTCTTCTCAGCCATGATGTTCTAAGTAAACACATCTTATGTCAGTTCCAAGTGTTTTATGGAAAAGTATATGAAAGATTATTATCTTTCTCTCAGCCATGCTTTTGAACTGATGTTTTAGATCCGGGCTTCTTTTTTTTGCTTGTTTCCAATTGTTATGAGATTTAATTTGTTTGTTCTCATCACGTTTATGACATGCTAATTATACATTCATAATCGGCATTTTGTGTAAGATGTTTCTAAAGACTGTAAAATATCTTGCAGCCTTCATTCCTTCAAAGATGCTTACAGTACAAAATTCAAGCAAAGCACAAAAGAAGGTATATATGATTGTGATTGCTTTCACTCCCAATTTTTCCTTCATGCAAGGTTACGTCTCATGTACTCTATACTAGATGCTCTGAGGTACTTTTAGTTGTCATGTGATATTGTCCATGTTGCTTTGGAGTGAAATCTAAATTTTTGTGGAGACATGACTTTCATTACTTTATTCCATTGGGAATGTTTGTTTGAATTGTCTTAATTATGTAGTCCTTTTTTTTGTGACAATGGCTGTTCAGTCAATATTTATTGTATTAAATTTAATGAATTGTCGAGAATCCAGTGATCTAAATCAAACAAGTTCCTAGTGACAAGATGTCTTCACAGTTTGATTCAATGATTAAACTTTGTAGTACTACTAAAGTCTAAACATTTTTCCTTATAAAATTTGTTAGTAAGTGCTTACACATTTAAGACTTGTATAGTAGCTTGTATGATATGGTGGTTTCACCAGTGTTATCGAAGGCGAAAAGTGCAAAAAAGCTCTAAGGCCCGTTGAGGCTTTAAGAGCAAACACACACAAAGCATGAGCTTTAATGATAAAGGCGCAAAGGGAGAAAAAATTAAAATATATATGTGTAGTCAAAGAATTATAAACATGAATGATGAATGACAAATATATGACCAAAGAAATTGGAAAAAAATTATGATAAGTGAAATATCAATTGTTTAGTATCATTTCTCCAGAATAGGCTCATAGGCAAGGAAAAGTTTGCCTTAGAACCTCGAGGATGACACTGAAACACATATAAAGCGAGGCGAAGTGCTCAACACGTTTTGAGCCTCGCTTCATGGCCTAATCACACTTAAAGCACGCCTTTTGACTACACTGGCTTCGCCTTATGGCTGCAAAGTAACTTCTTAAAAGACAGATCTAGTTATTGCTGGCAAGTTTTCTAAATTGCATGCAAACTACTGTTTGAAATAGCTGATGAAACTACATCTCCTATGTGGTTTGCGAGCTATTGCATAGAAGAGGGGTTTTTACCCTGTGCACATTTGGATGTAGCGGCTGCGGATTTCCCTTGTCATAAAAAAAATAGCTGATGAAACGTAATATCGTTCACTATGTAGTTGGTGATCAATATCGTACGTGTTACTCTTATACCACCCCATAATTCATCAAATGTCAAAAAAATTAAAATCATATAGGTGCACAAGTTTGAAACAAAAAAGCAAAGAGAAGCCCACAACTTTTTAAGTGAATGCACAATTTACATATTATTAAAAAATAGCAAAACTTATATGAAATTTGTACACTAACAAGCAAATTTCAAGTAAAATAACTAATTTTCGCATCCAATATAAAGTACCTTTTACTTAACAAAAATATTCAGCTCCTCAAATGTGATATTCAATTACCTCGCTGCGAAGCTTGATATTTAAGTGGAGAAGGGTAGAGGGCCTAGACCTATTATCCATTAAGTTTTGAACCTTGTGCCGTTAGACCTTCGGAATTCCCAGTTTAAAAAATGTCATTTTGAATAAAATACCTTATCCCAAAAATTCCTACTTCTGAAAGGTGAAATTCAAGAAGCAACCTACAAGCCTGTTTGGATTGGCTTTCAAAAGTTAGTTAGACCTACTATTAAGTCATTTTTAGCTTTTGGGAGTGTTTGACAAAGTTAAAAGTAACTAAAATAAGTTAAAAATGACTTGAGAAGATCCTTCGGGGTGGCCCGGTGGTTTGAGCTTGGAACTTCCATGTTGGAGGTCTCAAGTTCGAAACCCCTTGCCAGCGAAAGTAAGGGATTTGCATTCTGGGTCAAGCTGTCGCACCAGGCTTGCCTAGTGCGGGTTACCTCTCCTATATGGTTTGCAAGCTATTGCATAGGAGCGGAGTTTTACCCTGTGCGCACCCAAAACTGTAGCGGCTGCGGGTTTCCCTTGTCGTCAAAAAAAAAAAGACTTGAGAGGAGTTAAAAGTAGGTATTCCCCTACTTTTCATTTTTAACTTAGAAGTTACTAAAGTTTTGACTTTTTTAAAACTATTTTTTTTTAAAGTTAAGCCAAACGGGCTCTACTTCTTGCCGGGATCAATTTGTGTGTAATTGTTTTGAAGCCCGAACTTCGCTGAAATGCATGGGTTTGCCATGAAGAGATGATCTCTCACTTCAACACTTGAAGCAAAAAGTGATGGCAGTGTCTGTATACTTACAATTAGATTGTTTCAGAGGTGATTTATTACCGTGGATAATTTTTTTAGGATTCAAATGACAATATCTGTGCCAGCAACTGTCAGCGATGAATCACAGGTCCAGAATTTGTTTCCTTTGGGTGTAATTTTGGCAAAGCCACTATCAAGTGCTGCAGCTGCTGAGGGAGTAAGTTCTAATCTTGTGCAAGTACATCCAGTGACTTTTAATCTTTTATGCTGTTGGGTACCTTGCTAATGCCATTTGGTTACAGCATTCTGCTGTCTATCAGTTTAAGCGGGCATGCATGTCTACCTCATTCAGTGGAGTTGATGGGATAAATCGCGCTCAAGCAAAATTCATTCTCCCTGAAATGAATAAACTCTCTGCTGAAATAAGGGCCGGCTCTCTTGTCATCCTGTTTGTCAGCTTTGGTAGGTAAAGTGTTTCTGGAATTTTATTTGTTGAGTTCAATATGAAGGCCAACTATGTATGGTTTTCTGCCTTTGCAGCCGAACTTGCCAGAGATCGTGGGGATATATCTTCATTTCCATGTAAGTAATGAGTTTGTGTAGTTACAGGTGTCAAATAAATTTTATCTGGCATTTATGATTGCTAGCCTTTTGAACCTCAGCAACTTTTCATTTTGTTTTCTTTTTGGCTATTTGTATTGATAATTTAGAAAAAAGTTAAGCATATGTATATTGTTTAAATATTGCAAGTCTAACCATCTACAATAAATTTTTTCCATATTAAAGTAGAAAAGTTTAACCATCTATAATGTGCCACATCTGTAAACATGTTTATTCAGTTGTGAGTGACCTATTTCACAAGCTTGAAGTAAAAGAGAAAATAATATAATGGCAATGACATAGTATTTGCAGTTTGGTAACTAAGACATAAGTTCTCTATATGTTAATTCTTTCCTATTCTTACCTTCAATAATTTAGAAAGCATTTTCTCCTGGTTCGACATGTTAAGCTGATTGAGGAAAGAGAATTTCGGAATTCCCTTCTACATGTCCCTTTATGCCCTTATAAAAGTGATTCTTCTTCACACTCTCTTCCTTGAACTCTATCTATTTACTTTTCCTTTCCTCTCAGTCTATCTCTAGGACCTGACATAATTTTAATGCTGTCAGGAAGTATCTTCTAACAAGCAAGGATTGTGTGAAACCATTCCTAAACTTACCAGCAGCACTAAATCCTTTGTGTATCTCAATCTAATGGGTTCACAGCAAACTAAAAAATATTGAATTCATAATTCTAACCGTCATTATAAATTCATGTTTGTGGTTTGTTGTTTATAATATAAGTTACACAGTTCTTTTCAAAAAAAGAAGAAAAGGAAGTACATCACAAAGTTTAATGTTGTATCTGGAATTTTGTCAATAAATGGATCTGAAATAAGTCCACATTCTTTCGTCAATGCTTGGGAAGTTTGAATAGGCACTCATTTGCTCATGAAAAGAAAAACCACATAGAGGTTGTTACTACATCAAATTGTGTAGTGTTACGTTGTCTGCATGTCTTATTGTCTTTTGCTTTGTACTTTTTCATTTTTCAGTATGTTTGGTGACCTCGCTTTTCCATATTTAGTTGATTTAAGTTTTTGATGTTTTCTTCAGGTTTCTCATGATCCATCATCTTTATTGTTCTAATCTTATTTTCGAAACTGTGGTAGTGAATCTTGAAGGGCACTGCTTGTTGGGCAGAATGCCGATGGAATTACTTCATTTGTTGTGGGACAAGTCTCCCAATTTGAGTTTAGGGGAGAGAGCTGAGATGTGGTCGACTGTTGACTTGAACCCTTGTTTCATGAAGGTACGCCTTAGCTGAAGTCGCTGAATAGAAGTCTATATGACTTGAACCCTTGTTTCATGATTGATACTTGGTGGATAATGGGCCTACCCCTCTACCTTTCTCCACTAAAAAATAGTAGTAGTATGTATTGCTAGTTTGATATTGCGTAGAGCTTGTGGTTTCAGAGCTTTCTTCAATCAAACACCAATAGAAAAAGTTCTGCAGTTTGTGCAAAAAAAAAATGAGAATACTACTCCAGAGGTGCTTCTCAGATTTTGCAAAAACTAAAAAGCTTTTCTGTGTCGGTGTTTGGTTAGTAATTACTTGAAAATAATTGAAATAAGTTTTTCCGTAAAAAGTTTGCTTCACTTTCTGGAAACAAATGCCAGCTCAGTAAATTGAAGTCCTGCGTCTGGTGTGGGTGTTGCAACTGCCCTTGGTCAATTTATTATGCTTCCCTTTTCTTAACCAAAATCAGAGCAAATAGATTTAAGAACCAGCTTTGGTTTACTTAAAAATCGGACTACTCTTCTATGGTAATATTGATACTGGATAGGATCTATCTCATCTGCTAGAATCGATATGGCTTCTCCAAAGTATTACTAAATTTTGGATTTGTCTTTTGTTGATTAAGGAAGATATGTCTCATCTTTCCGATGTTACTCATATACGTTATATTTAGTAGTCCATAGGTGAAAACAAGGAATTTCTGTCCTCTCTTTTGTTGATCATAAGTAAAGGGTTTGATAACCTAGCAGCCGGACCTTCACACATTTGGTAGAGGCTGGTTCTTCTGGATAGTCACTTTTCATATAGTGTTTAATAATTTAGAATCCATCTATAGTGGCCATTGCCAGATGTTTTGTGGAGGCTGATTTGTGGATAAATGATGCTGGATGGGCATTGCTGAAGTACCTTTAATAATTCACGCATGTTGTTCTGGTGTTGATACATGCTCACACTCACACATAATGAAACAAGTAATATTGATACATAGTCAGACATAACGATTAGGGAATATATAACTTGTTGAAGAAAGGAAGAAATAAAGAAAAACAAGAGGAACCATCTTCTCTGATAGCTATTGTGTCTTCATCTGCAGACAAGCTCTTTGGACAAAGACAGACACATTTCCTTTGAGTATCCCCGCAGTTCTGCGGCTCTGGTATGTCATTTTGTACTCGGTGCTTATGTCCCCGAGGATTTTGATAAAAGATTTTCAATCTTTTTGCTTATATAATTCAATTTCTTGGATGCTGTAATGGTTGGATTATGAAAGGCGACAATACAACAATTACAAGTTAAAATTGCTTCGGAAGAAGCTTTTGCAAGAGAAAGAACACGATATGATTCATTCTCCTATGATGACATTCCTTCAACTTCATTGGCTCGAATAATACGGTGAAGCACTATTTCTGCACACATATTTCTCTATTTTGTCCTGTGTATTGCCTTTCTTGTGTTTGTCGTTTTGTGATGCCTTCTTTCCTTGCTGTACAAGAAATTATCTGTACTCTCATTGTTGACAGTAATACTTCCATCATTGTGTTAATTCTTCATCCCAACACATACTTGCATTCAATTTATTGCTCGTTTGAGCCTGTGCTACTAGATAGATTTGCGCTTTAACTCAGATCAGCATTCAGGGGCATACTGCTCTAGCAAAACTTAGCTGAGGTCAGTTCCTTAAAGTTATACTGGTATATATCTATCTAGCTTGTTAGATTTGCTTCCTCCTTATGTTCCCAGCAAGTTTTTGTGCATGTTTGGTAAACCTTGTCATTCCCATCCTTGCTAGCTTCACTTGTTGTAAATGATTCAACCTATTCAACCCAATTGATCGACCCTGTGAGTCCATCTCGTTTTCCAATGTGAATGTAGTGATGCAACTTCAAGTCATAAACATGCTAAATATCGAATGGTCTATTGCACTCTGCGGTTTTGAAGATAGGTCAAAATGCTGTTTATGTTTTTCTGCCACATGTACCCTTTCAAGTTTCATTTTCTCTTTTAGCAAACAACATTTCCTTATTTCTTTTCACTCCTTTAGTTCTTGAAAGTGTGCGTTTAGCTTGATACTGAAATTGAAGAGGTTCATAATTCATTATGTCCATTGTAAAGTAGATATGTAGCTAATACTTTTGCTTTTCGCGCTTTCTAGGTTAAGGACAGGAAATGTTGTTTTCAACTATATGTACTATAACAATAAGTTGCAGAGGACAGAAGGTAAACTTAATCTTTCTTACTGTAGTAAAGCTGTGGCTTGTTTGATGTCATATTTGGCTCCTTTATTTATTTTTACGATATTGCTACCAATATCTGTGTTTCTCTGGGTGGTTGTTCCTTGTGCTTTTGACCTCAGGTCAGACTCAATGTTGTCTAGTTTTGTTTTGTAAAGCATTTTCTTTTATTTGGATGAATTTAAAATGATTAAAGCAGGTTTCTTTTCCAGTTTAAGAATCTGCTCCATTTTGTTCTTTTCTTGAAAATAACTCTTCTTGCCTAAACTATGTCCTGAACTCATCTGATATTTTGTTACTTGGATATCTCGCTTACTTTGGTGAACCCTCCCTTTGTTGTACATGGATGCTTCATGTTGTTGGTCATGTAAATGCAGTCAAGTTGAAATTTTAGTACTATCTTCTTAGGCACAGCTTTAGATTCAGGGCATTTAGCAAAATAGTGACCCGTATATCCATTTGAAATAAATTGTAAGAGCGATCAACTAAAGGTCTCCAACTTGCTACTTTGATTTTAGTCTGTGTCATGCATGTCAGCCAATCTGTTTGAATTGCCACCATCCTACATATATCAAGATGTATTTTGCTCTTGGTGTGAGAGCAGCTAATTGCTTTTAGAATGGTGACATTGATGACATTTCCATATGTGCGGTATTCTTTGATCAAATTCCTTCCGTACAAATATTGTTTGTGCAGTTCAAGCTACTTAGTTTTTTTTCCCTTCCTGAACTTGCAGTGACAGAGGACTTCACCTGTCCTTTTTGCTTGGTAAAATGTGTCAGTTTTAAGGTAAAGACTGGGATAATCTTAGTTTGTTTCTTTGATAAAACTGAGCTATATGGATCCAGTTTGAAGTAGTTTTGGCGAGAAATTTGTTTTGAAGTAATTAAATAATTAGTTTAATAATTTTGTATCTTTGCTTTTTTGCTTTTAGGGTTTGAGATATCACTTATGCTCATCCCATGATCTGTTCAAATTTGAATTTTGGGTTGGTAAACTTCAACACGCTTCAAATAAAATTTTAACTGCGTATTTCTAAGTTGTCAAATTAACCTCGTGCCATTTTTAGGTAAATGAAGAATATCAAGCTGTAAATGTGTCTGTGAGAAGTGAGATGTGGAGATCTGAGGTCAGCATATTTTCTTTTTACTTAGGGGTGAATCATATATGGTCTGTACTCTGTAGTATTTGCTCCTCGCACAAATCTGCTGCAATACAGAGTAGTATTCTCTATATTCCTGTAGGAGATGGATGGATGCTTAACTCTTGTAGGTATTTTGATTTCTGTGATCATGTCTGCAATTGACCTTCTAGGAAGCTTTACTTGGTTCTTGATGAAAGACAAATATGTAGTTTAATGGTGAATATCTTTAATATGGTCATGTATTTTATTTGCATGTTACTTGGTTAAATTCTAACGTCCTCTATAATTTTGATTAGGCAAAGGTCTGATTTTTTTAGTTGATTATTGGTTTGAAAAGTCAGTTCTGTATAATTTAATTAATTTCTGATACTTGAAATGCTTGACTACTCTTACTAGTCATGCCTTTTCTTCTGTGCAAATTAACTTGCTCTACGGAGTGATCTTCAGATTGTTGCTGATGGTGTGGATCCTAAGCAACAAACATTCTTCTTTTGGTATGTAACTATCATGCTCCTCCAATTTGTATTGTGGCTATTTGATGCTACTTCAGAAGTGTGTTGTGATATTCCACTGCTTTATTTGTAATTTTTGCTCAGTTCAAAGCCACTAAGACGGAGGGAACAGCCAGATTTAGTTCAAAATTCAAAGCATGTGCACCCACTTGTTTTAGATTCAGATTTCCCTTCAATGAATGATCTCAATGGAAGGACTAATGGTAATGATAACTCTTCTCTTTCTTTTTCCCATTGCATTCCTTGGATTATTTGATGTGTTGATAATTTTCCAGATGTTGGAACTCTTTATTCAAAGTAGTTATGTGTCCCTTGGTAGGAGTGGTAGAGCATGGTTTCTTAATGGATGCACATAAGTGAATATTACTTGTTGTCAAAGTTCATCAACATCCTCCTTTCTTAAGTTGAAAGGTACCCAGTTGCTGTCTGAAAGTGCAGCAATGTTTGATTGTTGTAGATGAGGAAATATCTAGATGATTTTTTCCTTGCACACTGTGCCATAAAATTATAATTGTCTTGCCTATGGCAAAAGCAGCAGATGTTCCTTGTCCACACCCCTCACTCGATGAAGATTTGGCAAATTATAATGGTGGAATTTGTGTGCTACTGGTCCTTGGGGATTCTTGGTTATCAAAAACAAATCCTAGCAGAATAATGATTTTATGTGTATATATTATTAATTTAGAACCCAATAGCTAAAAAGGGCTTGCGTTTTTCTTTGCTGAACCCATATATTTTAAATCCTTGATCTAACTCTACTTCTCCTTATAGTATTTCCTAGGAGAGTTGTGATCTTTTATGTACCTATTGACACTCTTTCAAGTTAGAAAAGGGTTTTAGTTTTTGCTTATTTATGAAAAGAAATGCAAGCTGCTTGTTCCAGCGTTTTAACAAGCAGAACTGCAGCATGCCACAGTTCAAGGTGAATGCAAATCATCTTGAGGCATAACTGGGGCATATCATGACACACATGGCTCAATTGCTTGGGCACGTCTTGATGCATTACCTGAGTTCTGTTCTACCCTTCAAAGTCCTAAGTAATCCTGGACTCAAACCCACAATAACAATCCAAAATGCAAGAGTTTTAGTATCTGCAAAATCAATTTTCGTTGTAATGCCCACCAATTTACTTACTCAGATTCTCTGTTTGCAAAGTTAATTAGCAAATTGCTTTATGGAATAGAGGAACTCAACAAGTTACTGAGTGCCATAATCTAACGGTATAATCTGTAAAACTGGTTTCATTCTGCTAGCCCAACTGTTGAATGCCATCGTTTTCTGTTTGCCTATAGCTCCACGGATAGTGATTGAGTTTCTTTTTAGGAAGGGAGGGGGAATTGACTTCCTCTGATCATGAAGAGAAAATAGGCCTTTTTTTCAAAGCAGCAGTTTGTTGTCATTTGAGACTTCAAGTAGACAGAATGTGGGTTTTATTTCTTTAAGGTGGCGAACTAGGGATTTGGCTATATATTACTCTATATAATAAGAGGAGCTTAGGATCAGCCGGTCATTTGACCGTTTGCCCTTCTCCTTCAGCTTCCTTTGTACACCTTTAGTATTTTATCCATTTAATTTATTTGTCCTATTTTTTTCTTTTTATATGTTATATGTTTATTTAAATAGTACTAAAAATCAGCTTAAACTATTAAAAATTTGGTTAGCTCTCATAATTTCACTGCATAATTGGAACTGAGAGAGTAACATATATATTATTTAGAAATTACAGTAAGAGTACAATTACAATAATTAACAACTTAGAATATTTGAAAAACGTATTAAGATGTGATTAACTTCTGAAATTTCACATGTGCTACATAAATTTGTACAAAGGGAGTAGCATATATTTTTTGAAAATTACATCAAGAGTACTATAATCACAACTTAAAGTATTTAAAAATATTAAAAATTGGATCAACTCTCCACATAAAAAGGGACAGGGAAAGTAACATATATTATTGAAAGATCAGAAAAGGGTCAAAACTACCCTTAAAGTATATTTTGGCTAAAAAATATCCTTTCTGTCTTACTATTGGATCGGATCCGCCCTTCTGTTTAACAAATGAAATGTGGTATCTGATGTGTGTACTATATCGACACAGAGACCTCCACATGTGGACACCCACCCCACATATTAAAAGACCCAACGTTTCTAATAGCCCTAATTTCACCTCTTCCCCTCATTTCATCCCTTCTCCTTAAAAGACCCAAGAAGTCATACATGTGGAGGTCTAACTAACTATTATATAACGATTCAGTGGCTAGCTACTTATACATGTGGAAATCATATAACAAATATCTATAGATGCTAGCTACTTTGAAACCCTAACGGTTACTTTGAAACGCTAACAGGGAAGAATGTTTTTGAAGATTTTGCCAGGAAGCTTTTTGGAGAAAGGGATGAAATGAGGGGAAGGGGTGAAATTAGGGTTATTAGAAACATTGGGTCTTTTAGTGGGTGGGGTGGGTGTGCATATGTGGAGTTATACCGTATATGTGGCAATATAATACACATCAGATGCCACATTTCATTCCATTAGACAGAAGGGCAGATCTGATAGTAACATTAGAAGGGTATTTTTGAGTCAAAGTATAGTTTTTAAGGGTATAATTAGTCTATCTCGAATAGTTGATGGGTAGATTTGGCCCTATTCCGTCTAAAGATTACGTTAATTAAGAGTACTACTACAAGTCACAATATTAACAATATAAAATTATTTTTAAAAAAACATACTAAAATTTGGTTAAGTTCAAAATTGATGTGCCACGTAAGTTGGGACAAAGTGAGTAACATAAATTAAAATACTTTTTAAAAATTGATCAACTCTCAAAATTTCACATGTACTATATATATCACAATAATTAACAATCATAAACTGGATCGGGCAAATAACATATATTATTTAAAAATGATGTTAATTAAGAGTACTATAAGTCTCAATAATTTACAATTTAAAAAGCATACTAAAAATTTGGTTGAGTTCAAAATTTCACGTGTGCCACATCAGTTGGGATAGAGTAACATTTTTAATTTTTTGTAACTCCCAAAATTTCAGATGTGGCACATATACTACAATAATTAACAACTTAAAATATTTTTAAGAACATATTAAAAATTTGATTAACTCCCAAAATATCACATGTACCACATATTATTTGAGAAGTACTTAAAAATCACATAAAAATAAATAACTATGTCGGGCCCAGGGTTGCCTGGGCTTTTATATGTAGTATGTATATCTGTATATATAGAATGTTATGTGATGGAATTCATTTGCTTAATCAATTCTGGTAGAATTGATTTGCTTTAATACCAATAGTATATCACACTGATAATAGGTATACTGGTGGGGGTTTGAGAGGGAACTAGCTTTTCTACTAGAAATATCATTTTATGACTGTGTAACAATACAGTGTAGTAGAATTTATTTGCTTGATTGTTTTCTGGTAGAATTGATTTGCTTATATAACAATAAATATATCTTATCGGTATATGTATACTGGTGAGGCTTTGAGAAGGAATGATCTTTCTACTAGGGAAGTCATTATATGATGGTGTAAGAATATAATATAATGGAATATTCTTTAAAAAAATAAATATGATATAATGGGATTCATTTGCCTAATTGTTTTCTGGCGGAATTGATTCTGCTTATATAATAATTGTATATCATATTGATATAGGTATACTTGTGGTGCTTTGAATTAGCTTCCTACTGGAAAATTCGTTTATGATGGTGTAATACAAAATTATATTGGGAATATATACAAAGGTTCCTCTAAACTAGCCTGCTTAAATTTTGTGGGGGTGGGGGGTCCTACGGCTCTGTAGTCGTTTATAGTGGTACAAAAATCACCTTTTGTGACTGGCACTGGTTTGAAGAAAACCAGTGCATGACACACACCAATCGCGCTTTGCCATGCCATCCACCAGAAATCATTATGAAAGCCACCAAAACTCAAATCAAAGCACCACCAAACAACAGCCTCCTGTAATCCATGTTCTCTTCACAAAATTCCCTTCAATCCCCCATTTAGTTTTCCAATTGATAAATTTATTGGAATCAGCATCCAGAATTCACCACCAAATCAAAATCTGAAAATTAAGATCGCCACAAAACCACAATCTGAAAATCTAAAACATCAATAAATCACCACCCAACCAAAATCAGAAAATCACCAGATTTACCAAAATGGAATAGTAGAGAAAATTGTTGGGGTGAGTAAAAATAACAGAAAAAAGATAATTAAAACCACCGGCAAATCAAAACTATAGGAAATCAGTTTCTTGACTTAGCTTTCTTGAGAGCGCTGCCTTTTGGTTTAAGGGTTGGGTGAGCGGGAGGTTAATCATGTCCAAGTCTGACTACCATTTCTTATTGTTTTAGCCTTTTGAGGGCGGGATTTTATTTCCTTTTTGTCTGAAACCTTGGCATACAAGTCTGTTGGGTTGATATTGAAGCACCATTGTTACTGATACTGATTTTTCTGCTGTTATATATTTATCAGGTGTTGCGGACGCTGTGGAGTGTGATCCTTCAAGTTCCAATGGTGCTAGTGTTCCCTCATCCGGTAACTTGTATACAGATCCTGATTCTGTTCAGTCAGCATCAGGAAGCACTCTTGCACCCCCAGCACTGCTTCAGTTTGCTAAGTCAAGAAAGTTATCAGTTGAGCGCTCTGATCCCAGAAAGTATGTTCAATGGCACAATGTTAAGTAGCATTTTTACATAACCAAATGATTTTGGGTGGAAAAGATTTCACTGCTGAAGACTTCAGTATTGTGTCCAATAATTCATCAAAATTATCTGATTTTGTTGGCTGCATTAGGAATTAAGCCCTTGAACTTCACTGTGGATTATTGGCTGTCTAATCTGGAGCTATTATTTCCCTTTGTTGACTACCTCATTGGGCCTATTGCAGTTATGGTGTTATTTATGGAAGGCGGGTGTAAACGTGCTCCCATGTTTTGTAAATTTGAGGTTTTTATGCCTGTAGTTCTGAGAATTTTTGGAAATACCTGTGGGAGATGTACATACTCCCCCTTTAGTTTTTCTCAATAATTCAATGGTGCCTTCCAAATCTGTCTTGCCATCTTGTTTTGTGACCAGTAGTGTCACTGTATCCAACCCGGGCCTACTGCAGTTACTTTTTGGCCTTTGTAACTCTTGGAATTATAGGAAATACCTCGAAAGATCACTACCCCTCTAGTTTTCCAAAGTATTCAACAGTGTCCCCCATATTCAAATGTGATCTTTCCCATTGATTTAGTGCCAAATAAGGCCTGGTTATGGTGGCTTTCTGTTCTGCCTTCTATATAGCCTTAATTTGAACTTTATCAAAACCTCAGCCATGATGACCATTTTACTATGTGCATCAGATGGAGTTGTTCTTGACTATCCTTTCTGCAAATGTGATGGTACACTTGTATTGGTACACTTGTATTTTGAATTTCTTGTTGGTTGGGCTTTACTTCCCTTTTTGATGATGCAATAAGCCCTTTCCTTCTCTTTCTCCGACAGCTAAACAAATCTGAGCTTATATGCTACAAAATTAGGATTGGTCCCATGTATCTAGGTTAAGTAGGGTATCATTGATTATATTGGAACTGTCCAGTGATGTATTTCTGTATTATCTATTTTCGATGTCTTGTTGTTTTGCATAATGTCTTAGATGTGAAACTAATTGTGAGAAAATTGACTACACAGTTGTATTATGGTTTAGCTTTTGTAGTTCTTAGATAAGATTTCTGGCTTTTAATACAATTTTCTTTCTCTGTTACAGTCGTGCACTCCTGCAAAAAAGGCAATTCTTTCATTCTCATAGGGCCCAGGTAATTAATCTCTTACGTTATGCTCGAGTATCTTGGAATTTCCATTTGGTTCCTCATAAGCCAATATAATGTGAAATATTAAACAAGCAGGATTATTTTGCATTTACTCTATGTATACAAATGTCTTAAAATCTTACAGAGTTGGATGTTGCACTTTAAAATCACAGTTAGTGGTCTTTATCAAAAAAAAAAAAAAAAAGAATAAAAAAAATCACAGTAAGTGGTCCAAAATGTGTAGCTCTTGGCCAAGTCAAGTTGCTTAATAGATTCTATATTGGTACGGAACCTGAGTATCCTATCAGGGATGATGGATATCCTCCTTGCAAGTATATCTAAGGGCCTTTTTAACATAATATATACAATCAACAATATATACTTGGTATTAGAAAGGATCAATTGGTATCTCAAAGTCATTATCCAAGAAGGTGTGTGCTGGATATGACAACGTATGATGATGTTCATTTATCTAGAAAAAACATGGGATGCCAGTCGAGATTTTAGTGATTATTTGATTTTAGTGTTAGAATTATTGATCATGTGTGTCATCCATGATGTTTGAAAGATGAATTAGCATAATTCCCCTTTATTTCTCAAAAGAATTAGTCATTGTCATTCTAATTGTAGAACAATTTCTGTAGCTTAAGTAGTGAAGCTTAACCTGTGGTACACATGGTAAATTTGGAAGAAGGAAAAAGAAGTTCCTGTAAGTGTCCTAGTTTGTCAAACGAATTGTGGATAGATATGCATCCATAAGATACTGAAATGACTACCATTATTGGTATTAAATCAGTAATGATTCGTACAAGCTAAATCTTCGAATCTTAAACTAGGCAAAATAAAGATTTTGAATTTAGTTTATTCAATTTTTTCCTTCTAAAGAGATCTCTTTTCATCCAAAAATTGGCTCCAGTTTGTTACATTGTTTTCTTCACATTATTGAGGTGAACCATTTTTGTTAAAAAATACGGGGGAAATTGCACTGAATGTTTCAAATAGTATCAGTAGATATATCCACTTAAAAGACATAATATTGGTATAAACTGTCTCCGTTCACTTTTACTTGACATGTTTTGCTTCTCAAGAGTCGAGTAAACTGAATTAGATTAATTTAATATTTGAAAGTTAAAATTTAGGTGTTCGAAAACTATAAGAAAAATACTATAGTTTGAATTCTTCTTATATTAATATGATGAATAAACATCTTAAATGAAAAAAATGAAAAAAATAAAATTAAAAAAGACGTCTTTAAATGTTGGTCAAAGCCCATATACAATCAAACCTAGTTATATCAACAATGATATGTGTGAGAAATATAGGAGAAAAATATTATTGAATAGTTATATCTACAATATTACATAGACCTTATTTATAGATACTACAATACGATCCTTTACCAAGCAAGATACTATTTACTATTCCTATTTCTATTACTTTTTCTATTCTAAATAAGGTTGTATAAACCTATTCTTATTCTAACACTCTCCCTCAAGTAAGTGCATGCAAGTCATATACCTAGCATGTTACAAATGTATTTAATATGAGGACCTATGAGGGGCTTGATGAAACATCTTCAAGCTGATCACTCGACTTCACAAAATTGTCCGTCAATATCAATGTGCTTGTCTTAAGAAAAACTAGGTTTGATGCATAGTGCCAATTAATATCAATGTGCTTGGTGTTTTCGTGAAATACTTAATTTGATGCATAATGTCGATAAAAAACAGAGTGATAAAATTACAGTGTTTAACTTCCCAAACCAAGCTTAAGAAGTCTGTATCAGACGATAGAATGATTTGAGTAATCAACGTATAAGGCTACTTAATTCTCCATATAGACTTCTTCACAATGTAGCGGTTGTCGGAAAGTGCTCAAAATCTAGTATAAAATATATGTACCGTCTTGCATCCAATAGATGAGTCTATCAAACAAGAAAGTCACTGAAAAATTGCCCAGAACATGCTGATGCGTCGCAAAATTAGATTTGATGGCTGAAAGTGGTCATAACTTGAGAAACAAAATTATATGGGTAGAGTCGAAATGATGGCATAACCCTACTGTGAAAGAGAATCATATAGGTAGGATCCAAATGATGACACAACCCTACTGAAAAAATAGAAATTATATGGATAGAGTCGCATTGACGTCACAACTCTATGAAAAAGAGAAATTATATGGGTAGGGTTGGAATGATAGCACAACCCTACACAAGTCAGTTTTGAGGAGTCACTGAAAAGATGAATGGAACTATGCAAATCAAATCTGAGGAGTCAATGAAAAGACACTTGCTATGCAACTCAACTATGAGAAAGTAGTTCTGAAAAATCCACGATACTATGCAAATTAAATATGAAAAGTAGTTTGGAAAGATGCATGGTGCTATGCGAATCGGATATGAAAAAAGTAGTCGCCAGAAAGATGGCATGTTGATACACAATAAATATGAAAAAGTAGTCACTGAAAGGATGGCACGGTGCTACACATATATGATATGAGAAAGTTGTCATCGGAATGACGAAACGGTGCTACACAAATAATATATGAAGTAGTCACCAAAAAGATGACACGGTGCTACAAAAATTAAATGTAAGAAAGTAGTCGTCGGAATGATGCCACGGTGCTGATACAAATTAGGTACGAAAAAATAGTTACAGGAAAGATATATACGCTATACACGTCCACCGGTAACGGAAGCTCTTTGATTGCTTACCAAGATCGTAGATGCTTTGATATCATGTGAGAAATATAAGATAAAAATATGATTGAATTCTTGTTTCTTTATTATTACGTAGAGACCCTATTTAAAGACATTACAATACAATCCTTTAACAAGTAGGATACTATTTAATATTCCTATTCTTATTCTAACAACATGGATTGTCGATACAGTTTCTTTTACAAAATTACCCTCTATAATAGCCATTTTTTTAGTATTGTATCATAATATTTTATAAGAAATATATTATGTTCAAAATAAAATATTAAAATATTTGTGGTTATCATCATTAAAGTCACGACATAGTAAATTTCAAGTACAACTTGTATTTAAATGGTGTCTATCAGTTGTGGTATTATCTCTTCATGAAGAATGACAACTAATGTTTGCGTTTTTCATATTCATAATCTTGATTGTTTTGCATACTTTTGCTTATAATAGCTAGATGAGCTAAACGTCTAATGTTAGTCTACATATATAACAACACCTAACAACACCTCACTACAACAAACCATGCAACTTTCTGTCAAATGCTGCCACTATAGAGAGGTTTGACTATAGTTGACTCTAAGAAGTGACAAGTAGAAGTGAAGGGATGGAGTATAATTTTTGGATTATACCTGGTGCCATCTTGACTGTTGGTGACATGTATGGTGAAAGTTGCTTGTGTGTGATTAAGTGGCTTCTCTGTTGCTTATTGTGTTTTGGAAGGAGCTGAAGGATTTGTATGGTTGACTAAAGTTTCCAAGTTAGCAGTTGGCTCCTTATTCTGTAGAAAACTATTACTTTTGTCTTTAATCTAAATATATTTGGTGTGGGCTGTCATGCCCCAAACCTACACCTTGGGCATGGCTTACACTTAGAACCATCGATGGTTCCATGCGAATTCGTAGCCCGACTTACTATTATGTTGAAGGCTATAACAACAGTGTGGAAGCTTTGAAAATTTGGGCATGCAACAACTTTGGGAAAACAAATTCAAACAATGTTGTAGATAGAAATTTTAAATAGTAAAGATGTTAGTAAAAAAACTGAAGCTATGACTCAAATCAACTGACTTGTCTATAAAGCCTCTAATGAACTGAAGATGGGTTTCGAGACACGATCCCAGCTACCTGAATACTCTACTGAAATGTTTGATAATTACTAAAACTTTAGATGTACTAGAGTCGCCATCAAAAGCTGGATGAAAGTGGGGTCCTAGTGATGTGTTTGCTGCCGATCCTAAATACATGAATCTGTATGGCGTTAGTACATGAAATGTAAAATATGTTAAATAACTAAATAAAACAATCAGCTTAAGACTGAAAATATTGAACTGGATAGTAAATTTGAAGATGGACTGTAAATTTAGTGTTATCAAAGGTGAAAAGCGCAAAAAAGCTCTAACGTCCGTGGGGGCTTTAAGCGCAAATTAAGTGCGTGTTTAATGAAAAAAGGCACAAAGGGAGAAAAGATTACAAATATATATGTTTAGTCCAAGACTAGTATTTAGAAATATGAATGACAATTATATGCCAAAGAATTTGAAAAAAAATCATGAAAAAGTGAAATAACAATTATTTAGTGTTACTTTTTCATAAGAGGCTCATTGGCAACGAAATGTTTGCCTTAGAACCTTGATGACAACATTCAAGCGCACATAATGCGAGTCGAAGCGCATAACACGTTTTGAGCCTCGCTTCAGGCTTTAATCTTTGATAACACCTGTAATATAATCAACAAAATAGTAAAACATGCAGGTGTACTTGAACAACAAAACTTTGTAGCTCTCTCTCTCTCTATATAATAGCAATATTAAAATAATATAACTTTACTTTTCTTGAGGAGTCTCTCTAACGCATAATTATCATGTGAGCATCGTGATAATACAATGTCTTGCCCACATTATCAGATCCTATCATATGATGGTGACAAAGTTCTGGCATATAGATTATTTGAATCCTTACACGATTCAATGCTCCATACTAGGGGTGTCAAATGGGCGAGTTGGGTTGAAATTGAAAATATTACAATGGTTGAATAGAAATCGGGTTGGGTCTTGACCCACCCAAGTTGACCTGATTAATCTCAATAATTTAACATATTGATATTTAACTTTTATAATCACAATTTGAATTTCTGCTCAAGATTTTTTTGTTAAAAAAGTAACAAATGGATAGATAAATCCTAAAAGATATTAAATAGATAATAATTCATACCTTCAATATAGGAACATATCTTAATAAAAAGTTTTAAAACGGGTTGAAATTGGAGATTGAGTTGGGCTAAATTGAGAATTCTCTTCAAATGGGTTATGTTTGAATGAGTTGAGATTGAGCCTAATTCAAAGTATCTTGAGCCCAACCCATAAAATTGTGGCGGGTTGGGCGGGTTAGCTTTGTTTGGGTTCATTTTTGACACCACTATTCCATACTACTCCCGAAATATGTACGAGTTCTCATTAACTTTGAAGTTGTCTCACTTTAGGGGAAACACTAAAAATTTCTTTCTTTGAGATCTTGTTCAAATGGTTCTTTAAAATTATACTTGCTTTAAGTTGATTATGCTTTTTTTGAAAACACGTCTTTTCTTTCTTTGAGATAATGCTTGTGAAGCTACATATACATTCTTGAATCACTTTTTTGAAATAATGCACTTGAAGCTAAATATACTTATATTAAACTCTTTCTTGAGTTAAAAATACTTTCAGGAAATACTTCTTAAAAATCGTGAAACTTGCTTTAATCATGAAAATAATGCATGTTAATACTAAAACAAGGTTTTCAGATAACTTTAACTAAAAGGGGTTTAGGTTGCAGAGTAACCATGAACCATCAATCAAGAATCACTAATGAACATGAAATACATTACCTAGTTTCAATAGTAAAGTTCAACAATAAGATTTTTGTATTAGAAAGAACTTGTATTCATGGATTTTGGGTAAAAATCCTAACTTTGATATTACTAATCGAAACTAGAGATGTAGCGCATGAGAAAGAACTAACCCACTACCTTAAATGCTCCACAAATCTTAATGAAGAACCCTAACGTGATAAATTATGACCAATTAACCTTTTCCTGAGATTCTCTTCTTGAAAACCCCATCCAAGGGTTGAGATTTCTATTAATAATTCATGATTAGAAGATGAAATTTTATTGGAAAGCTTGAAATCCTTAGAGAAGGAATGAAGAGGATGAGATGAGGAGAGAAAACCACTTCTAGGTCTTGAAAGAATGGCCAAAGAAAAAAAAGGGAGTAAATCCGACTTAAAAGAAGGTTCCCGTCGACACCTTGTGTGGAACGAAGTCCCTTTTGCACTTGGCATTGTGCGAAGTACACAATACTAAGTGTGAAACACACATGATTCTAGTGAGCGTCTGGTGTTGTGTGATCCATGTGCCTTTCACACATGGCATCATGTGAAATGCGCAATACGAAGTGTGAGCCACACCTACTTCAGTTAGTCAGTCAGATTGCTACCTTTTGGTAAAATCATCCTAACTTTCTACTTTGAGATAGGATTAGCGAGCGGTTAGTGGTGCTGGAAAGAAGACTCGAAGACCTTTAATTTGATAGGTTATGATCCATGTAACTCCCCATATTCTAAGAGATAAGATTCTTTGAAGTTGACTTAGTAACAACTTATACCGAAACTCGATTGGTAAAAGAAGCTTTCAACTCACCTTTGTGCTAGAGGATTCTTATGACCTTAATTCTTCTCCATATCACTTCACACACTAAAGAATTGACCTAACACTTATGTACAATTAGAAATTCTAGGGGTTTTGGTCTATATGCATAAAAAAATGGTTCAGATCTTAGCTTGGAATTTGCAGAGTGTTTCATGGGCTTCAGCACGTAGTGTCTTGTGTAATGGGATACTTCAAATTTCTTAATATGGAACCAGCAATGGCTTTGTGGTATCAATGTAAATACTTTACAGAATGTAGCTGAAAGCAACTCTACTTGTCACTATATTTTAAGTATATCAAATCATTAGTTGCTGCTTAACATGCCTCAAATCAATTTTAAGTTCAGAACTAACATCATGAGATATTTAATTCATTGTAATTTCTTGACAGTTATGTCCACAAATTCTAAATTCAAGCCTATTATAAATCGATAAAGTAATTTAAAATTTATAAAAACAATTAATTAGAAGAATCGTAGACATTAACAAGTTGTCAACCTTTTGTTTATGTACTTCTATTGGTATAAGAGTAAGTTATAACCCTCATATCCGGAATCCATTGGCGTTACTAATCCAGATTTGTGGCAAGCGCTCCCCACCAGGAGCTTATTCATTCCTAGGGCTTGAATCTGAGACCTTTATTTAAGGGTGGAGTGATGTTAATCCGTCCAACTCCTTGGTGTTAACTGTTAGATTGCTTGCATATCTACCAAAGGAGTGTTATAATTCAGCAACTTAAATTATTCAATGATCAGGTCTTTAGTCTCTTTAAGTTTCAATTTTATCAAAAGCCCTACTACTGAAGGCTTTGCCATTGCAAAGTACTTCTGACATTTGTAGTCTTACACTGGCACATAGGGTTCATTGTTGGGGGCTTCTTGCAATTTTAAGTTTATAAATTCTTTCCCTGTTTACTTTTCATCGTTTCTGTTTAATCAGAAAATTTTCATTTGAGAAAGGTAACTGAACTGTTTAAAAAGTGATGTGATAAGATTTCTTCACTTGCTTGGATTATCATTAATGGGATGTGTATACTCTATGATGTTACTTGAATTAATCAAAGATCTATTGTAATGGCAGTTCAATAATGGTTTCCATTGTAGTGTGTCTGGGGTGGTTTCCATTTGAAATAGCCCCAGGATTTGGAGTTTAGAGGTGAATTATCTTGCTGAATGTGACAGAGTTAAATAGATTTTGAAATGTTTGTCTACTTGCATGAATCTTAGTCTTTGGAAGAGATGAGGTAGCCAATATATGGTGTTAGAAATCTTTGAAGCAATTGAGAGTCCTTTAACTTATGTTTCTAATGAAAATTTTTATTTGGGTGAAGCCCATGGCACTGGAGCAAGTTTTATCGGACCGAGACAGTGAGGATGAAGTTGATGATGATGTTGCAGATCTTGAAGATCGAAGGGTATGCAGCATAATTATATAAATTCGTCTTTATTGTACTATTTGTTCAAGTTAATTGGCCGACTTTTTGGGTTAGTTTGTCCTGATTGTCTTGACCCTTCAAATAAATGTCAAAAACTTGTTCTTTCAACATATGTGAAGTAATCATATGTTTGCCTTAGTGTTATATCATATTGAACTTGCCAACTTTCATCCATGATAACATCTATTTTAAGAATATTGTATTAAATGAGTTTATTATGCCATTCAACATTGTACTCTTCGTTTTCAAATTTTGTTCAATTGGGTCATGCAAAATTAGAGTCGAGTGTAGTGGGTATCTTAAAAGGGTCTTTTGGTACACCAAACAGGACATAGAAAGAATAATATTGTTACAGTGACGGGGTGATTGGCTGAACTACTATCTAATTTTTGTATACCAGCTAATGACCAGATTGCTTCTGGAGTTGTGCAGTAACATCTTCTTGACAAGCGGATCAGATTTTTTCTATGAACTCCCTGTTCAACAAGTTGATATTTTGATTGCATAAGTGCTGCACCTGTTTATTCTAATAATTCCGTGGGCATCTTAACTTGATTTTCACAAACCTAAACACTAACAATTCAATTGTCCAACAATTTTTTTTGGCAAGAAAACAAGTATTGGAGAAGAAGAAATTATGGCAACAGCATTGGTATGATAATTCTGATAAATGAAGGACGACATGTTGAAAATGTACAATTTGCAGAAAGAGATTTTAGTAAAATGGTGTAAATAGAGCGAAGTGCGGCCAAAGAAAAAGAAAGAGCTACAGAAGTAGTGTTAGAATTTTTTTATTGCATCTGCGACTGCAATCCCATCTAGTCTCACTTCAATTTCTCTCCAATCATGCAACCTAAACCTGCAATGCATGTATTTAGTCTTAGTTCTACTTATTTGAAAACCCTTACTCTCTAAAATGTTTCTCTATAGTTCAAGCTTTTGGTTGACACCCTCGCGAGTTTCACCATCAACATATAACATACACCATGAGACCTCCATTTGTATGTTGGTAGCTCATCCAATATTGGGGTAAACAAGTAGGGACTCAATCCGTATCCCCTGGTGTAAACTCAACTCACTATTAAGGGAATTCCTTTGTATCACCTATCATTGTTTTCATGCTAGTGAAGGCTCCTTCGTGCATGTCCTTTATATGTCCTTTATGTCATTTATACGTAATATGGATTCCTTTCTTCTCCATCACCCACCAAAGGACTTTGCATGGTCCTTTATTGAGTTCTTTCTCTAGATTAATAACCATCATGTGTAGGTATTTCTTCTTATCGCGATAGATTAACATCAATCTTCTTAGTAAGATTATAACCTCCATAGTAGATCTACCAGGCTTAAATCCAAGTTGGTTCTCTTTCACTCTTGTTGTGTTTCTAAGTCTACACTCTGTCACTGTTTCCCGTACGTTCATCGTATGACTCTTGAATTTAATGCATTAGCTTGCACAACTTTGAATATCTCCTTGGTTCTTATAAATCAAAACCAGGGTACTCTTCCTCCATTCGCTGGGCGTCCTACCACTTCTTAGTATATAATTGAATAGTTTTGTGAGCCATTCCACTCCTACATCTCCAAGGTGCTTCCAAACCTCTATAGGGATACTATCGTGGGCATGAGCTTTTCTAATTTTATCTTTTCTTGGCATCCTATACCTCTGATGTTCTAATTCTATGAGTATACCTAAAGTTTCTATCTTTCACTAACGTGTGTAGATCTTGAATTCTCCTGGTTCGTGTTGAAATATTAATCAAAGTAATATCTCTTTGATTTCGTTATCTCCCGTCAAAAGTTGTTGAGAATCTTCATTAATACACTTCACCTGGGTTTAAGTCCTTGCCGTTCATCTCTCTTAGTCCTGCTACTTTAAACAATTCTCTCTTCTTTTCGTGTCCCTATCTTTTGATACAAGCCATTTAGAATCTCGTGCTTTACTATAGCTTTCTTAGCTTCCATTGCTCTCTTGTATTCTACAAAAGCTTCTCTGTCCACTTTTGGTAAGAGAAGTTACAGAACAACTGGAAGAAATCAAATGCAGAATATTAAGCAAGATCTTCGAATAAAAGTGGAGATTGGTACTGTGTGGCGGGGTAGGAAGATCAATTTCATAGAGGGTGAATGGAGGCAGACCCTCATCAGTAAGTTTGGGAAGGAAGATCAATGCAGGGTCTTTTTTTGGTGGGGGTGGGGGGCTTGAGACGGTTCATTGTGATTGAGGGGCTAGAGCATGAGGAAGGACACTTGGGAACCCCCTCCAAAAGGAAAATCCAAAATATGCTAATAAAAACTAATTTGACAGGCAGTCCAGGCTACTAAAACTGGAAAAAGAACCATGTATTCTATGGGGATTATCATAGGACCAAATGTCTCTTTGAATATGTTGGTATTCATTTTTCTTTTCTTCGCTTGCTCATTCTGGACGGCCATACGTATTAGATTTCTCTATAATTTTATCAGGGAGTCATATTGTCCCATGTATACTAGAGTTTTCAAAATTATCATCAAGCCGTTGCGTCCATATGTCTTGCTGCCGATGCTGTTGTAATTTTCTTAACAGTTGTGAGCTTGGATTCAGAATCTCCCCTAAATCGTAATGGCATAAACATTTTGATATGTGGTAAATTTCATTGCTCAACTAAAACCAAAGTCTAAAACATTATTCTTAAAAAAAGAAGAAAAAAAAGAAAGAAAAGATCTAAGCAGTTTATAAAGATCGCTTTGCTATCTATTCATATAAAAATGGTACTTTGAAGGGTTTGGATGAATATTGACCTCTGTAAACTAACTCGGGGAAGTGTTCTGATCTATGGTTCAGACTTGATGATAAATGTTTTCTACCAAATACTTGCTTGACACTTAAAGGAACTGCGTAGTCTCAACATGAAATTACGCAGAACCATGAAACTCCTTAAGCTGCTTTAAAATAATACATTTGAGAACTACGTAAGGTTGTGAAACTGTTCCCTCCAACTAATTCCCCTTCAGAACTGCTGCAAAATTTAGTCAACTGAAGGGGCTAGATTTTGATTGTTGTAGATATCTAAATAAGTCATTCAACTAACTTCAGACATGTTACAGATGCTTGATGATTTTGTGGATGTGACCAAAGATGAAAAGCAAGTGATGCATCTGTGGAACTCATTTGTTAGAAAGCAAAGGTACTGTCTTATTTCGTGTCTGGTTTTATTTCTAATATGGTTTTCCTTAAAATTATTAAGATTTAAGGGTACTGGGGTATGGAGATATGTGCATCTTCTGCTCTTATTTTCGGTAGGGTGAAGCGGGAGGTCTGATGAAGTAATAGATGGTGGGTTACTTAGGAATGTAGTAAAAGTGCAATTCTCTGCAATTAGCTTCTCCAACTGTTCCCGAAATATATGGAGTGATACAAATGTAAATCTCATTTTCTTCTTTAACAACCTGCTCCAGGTGAAGTAGATGGAGTGATGGACCAGTCCACTTCTCCCTCCATCCCAATTTCTGTGACGCTCTTTCCTTTTTTTAGTTAGTCTAAAAAAGAATGCCACCTTTTTATGTTTAGTAACAGTTTAACTTTATAGTTCTTATTTTACCTCTAATGGGATGAGTTATAGCCACACAAATATTTATGGCTTCTTTAGACTACAAGTTCCAAAAATCTTCCTTTCATTCTCAACTCAGTCAAACACCTTCACATAAATTGAAACAAAACGAGTATTTTTTAGTGAGTGGATGCCATTTGTTAGGATTGAGCTAGCTTTGCTAGTTTCAATACAAGAGTGACATCACCTTGTACCTTTATAGGAAAAACAAAAACAATAGAAGAGTTCGTTGCAAAAAGAAAAAGCCGTCCTGGAAGGAAAATGGTTCCAGGCTGCATATGGTGGTGGACTATTTGGAAGTAAAGGAACTCAAGATGTTTTGACAACAAAAGCAACCCCATCCAGAAGATGAAGCATAATTGTAGCATTTTTGGTGTTACGAAAAGTATATAGTAGATACAGGGATCTACAACAGTTTCTAGAGTCTCTTAAGATATTTTTGCTAACTAAATCCGGATTTGGCGTGTGATTATGACCTCTCTGGCTTTGGAATCAATGCAAATGTTGCCTTATCAAAAGAAGAAGAAAAGTCTGTCCTTGATCTGATGCCTTTTGAAATAGACATTTCATGACAACTGGAAAATTATGCAATAGTGTTTTGGGAAGCACATAACTTGCTTTCTCTGTTCTTATTAAGTTACATGAATTTCTCACTAATATAGATTGTGATGTAGTTGGGTGTCTTCCTGCTTCATGCTCAAGCAGATGGGTAAGATTATCTGATGTATGTTATATAGAGCAAAACACATAATTATATAATGCAATAAAGGGCGACGTGTGGATTTTCTCTTGTTGATTTACTTACATGCAGGTGATAAATAATAGTAAAATGATGCGTGTTGGAAAAGTTTTGTTGCTGAATCCCTTCTTGGTATAACGTGTAACATGTTTTTGTCTCTGTGTCAGGGTGTTGGCAGATGGTCATATCCCTTGGGCATGTGAGGCCTTTTCAAAGCTGCATGGTCAGAGGTTTGCCCAAGCACCAGCCACACTATGGTAACTAATCTATTTATTTACCTATGTCAAGATCTGTCATTTATATGTGATGCTATCCAGTCCATACACTTGTATTGTGCCTTTGCTTTAGTGCATCCAGGATCCTGTATATTTTCCAGAAAGAACGACCTTTGTTTTCTGTTGAACACTAATAATATGTATTGGAGAGTTGGTCAATCACAGTGCTTATTTGGAATTTCTGAGTTTCTTATTTACTTTTTTGGGGTGGCTCATTTATCTTTACTTAATGTAATGACAATATAGCGAAGTGGTTAGCAAATTTATTGTTGGCATCACATAAATGCATGTTTTCTCAGATTTGATGAAGCAGGAATAGTAATTTCAGCAAACATCTAGACATTTAATGATGAACTGGCTTTACTTCAGATTGCTGATCTGGGTTTATCTCATTACGTGATAATTGTTCACCATATACAGTATCATGTTGTCATGTACTCTAATATTGCTCATCATTAGTGTAGCTTTTATGTTTCGTCTAATGTCTACTACAGCAGGTGTTGGAGATTATTCATGATGAAGCTGTGGAACCATGGCCTTGTTGATGCGCGTACAATTAACAATTGTAACCTAATATTAGAGCAGTTCCAAAACCAAGACAGTGATTCTACTAGAAGCTGAATACCCGTTTGACAATTTGTTACCATCTAGCAATGGATTTGGTAGAGATGCAGCTTTTGTGGCTGGAGCTGCATCTCGGAATTTTCAACATCAGTTTGTCTAATGTTATTGTGGCTAGATGACTCTTCTGTCTTTTAAGAGTAAGATATGCTAAAATTAATGTTTTATAGGGCACATATAGAGGCATCTGTTGTTCTAAATTGGAAATCAATGATTCACATTGTTCAGAGGCTATGTTATATCTTGAATCTGGTTCTTTTTACAATCTCTGGCTCTCTCTTTACCCTACAAGGAGATCATGCTTTATTTATAGAAAGTGATTAAATCTTTTCTATATAAAAAATAAAATGTATACTATGGTCACATCTATTATTTATCCTCTCACTTAAACCAGTAGTGTTGTTTTCATTATCTTTATCCTTACTGATCTAAAACCCTTGTGTAGTCTGCCAATTAGATTCACAATGTTCCTAATTCTTGTTGCTAGTGTTGCTGGTGGAACGAGATTCACAAGGTGATGAAAAGTTTTGAGACCTCATAAAGAAATTTTTCATCCGGTCAAGAATAGAAGTGATCAGATTATTCGAATTGTACAGTATTTATAAATCTCGTTGACCTATTATTGATCGCAGTTTGATCACTTTACTAGTTCATATGACACCTTAAGATTCATGCGTTTTACTTTTGGATGTAGAAGTCTTGTATGACTTACATGTGAGTGATTTTGTACTTGAAAATGAACCAATGAGGACTAAAGGGGATTGACAATCTATTTGCCAAAAATTATTAGGTTTTGTTATATTAGTTTGCATGCTAGGACGTAGGCGGGCAAAAAACTATACAAACTAAGTATCTTACTAAACTATATAGCAATAGTTTATATTTTCATCAAAATAGCAATAGTAAATCCAATTCTCTCTCGATACGTTCCTAAAAATATAATTTGATTCGGGCGGATTCTTCTCCCAACTAACAAGAAATTTTGACGGTATTTGTATGTGTCTAAAATTTCGTTCCTGAAAAACAGCAAACAAGAAAGGAATAATAGCAAGCAAACAATAATATTTGAATTTGAAATTATGCGAAGTTACAATTTTTATGAAATCTTTAATAAAAAAGATGTAGAAAGAAGTTGTATCGGAAAGGTAGGTTAGTCGCCTAGTGACATCCTAAATCCAATTACTTCACTCCCCTTGAAAGCTGGGCCCTCCTCAGGGCGGGCAAAAAATAGAGTATAGAATAAAAGGGGATAGCGTAATCCTTTGATTTTTCTGTTCACGAATCATCTTGATTTAATGGAATACTTAGAGCCTGTTTGGCTCAGCTTAAAAGCTGGTCAAACTGACTTAAAAACTGATTTTTGACTTATTTAGCTGTTTGGCAATACTCAAAACAGCTTATTTTAAGTTAAAAAAAACTTATTTTAAGCCAAAAGTTAAAAGCTGGGGTAGGGGTGCTTTTTTTTAGCTTATAAGCTGTTTTAAGTTGACCACATTTTTATCTTTTTGTGCTTAATATTTTTATACAATCTCCAAATTACCCATATAACCCTAACATTTCTTTCTTCCATTTTTCCCTTTTCACGTTTGACATAACAACTTCAGCACTTTTATCCAAACGCATAACTGCTTATTTTAAAAATAAGTTTCAACACTTCTAAAAGTACTTTTTTAAAGCTACTTTTATTAAGCCCATCCAAACGGGCCCTTAATGTTCACGAATGAACTTATTTGATGGAATATTTGCGGTTCACGAATGAACACTCAACAATTGGAGCAACGACTTCTTTGTATGCACATCACCATTGAAGAGTAACTATGTATATTTTTGTATGTATGTATTTGTGTGTCTTTTTGATAGAAGACCTCTTTATATAGGCGGGCTTAATTTAGGGTTTTAGCGATAGACTTAATTTAGGGTTGTAGGATATTTTGGTCTGAGCAATTTTTTATCCCTGGACCTGAAGAACATTAGTTTGGCTCATCTTGTCAACTTAATGGACTGGACCAAGTGATTTGGACTTGGTTTAAGCCATACAATTTTGACATAGATATTAATCCGACTTTATCAACCAGTAATTTGACTTGTTCAGCGTATGATGATTTAAGATTTAATCGAAATTTAATACGAATTTATCAATAAAACTTCACTGCCTACATAATTATAACATATGAAATTGAGCACAGTTTTGTAAAGAAATAGCTCACTTGTTTCTGGAGAAGAGATGGGAAACATGCTCAATATCATTTGATTGAATAGTTGACGCAGACCCTTGTTTGAAGAAACTCTTTTTTTTAAAAAAAAAAACACAACAATTAGGAATTAATATTTAAAAAAATAGTGCAATGTTTAGATAAGCATCAAAGATTTTCCCCCTGTTTCCTGATTTTCTTTAGTTCTTTTACATTTTGCTTCTTACTCAGATTGATTACATATTCTTTCTCATCAAAAAATGTTATTCTAATCAAACTAAAACTCTCTCTCCCCATTTTTTTCGATTGTTCGATTATGGATACAAATAGTTTTTCAATTCTAATTCAACACAAAAGACGATGGGACGCAACAGGTATGTTTTCTATGATCGTTATCTTGTAATCTATATTAGGTTGGTATATGTTTTTGTTTTGAAGACAAAATTAGGTGTTTAGTAGTTGAATTTTACTTCAAAATCTTGTTATATTGGGATGAATATGATTGGTGCATTTAAGGTCCTTCCTTTAAAAAATTACTTTTATGGATTGAGTTGTATAATTAAATACAAAATATGCTATTATATTTTTGGTATTTGATGTTGTTTAATATATAGGTTTTTTTAGTTGCTTATAAAAAGCAATGTTCGAGATTCTATTTTAGTAAGTGAGTTTGTAAAAGTTATGGTCTATGTTGACTCGCGTATAAAGATAAAAATCCTTGAATAGTTTTTAGTACATTATTAGGTATAATTGATAGTTTAGTTGGTGTTTTATCATTTGGTGTAGTTGATATTGTATATTGTTTTATAATAAGCACCAAAATTCGTTGATTTTTTTGGTATAATGTTATAATTTAGTTAGTGTATAAATCAAAACTTTCGTCATAATTTTTAGGTACATCGACTCGTATGGTTGATAGTGTGTTTTGGTTTGTCTATAGACAACAAACTTGCTATATTTTTTTAATGAATTATTTGGTGGAAATGATGGTCTATTTTAAATTGTTCGTAAACTTTAAATTTCATTAATAATTTTTTCGTAGAATAATAGGTGTAATTGATATTATATTTGGTCTTAGATGATTTGGTGTAATTGATAGTGTATATTATTTTTTTAATAAACATCATAATTCGTGAATATTAGGTCTTAAACACCAAATTACGTGATAAATTTTGGG
Source organism: Solanum lycopersicum (assembly GCF_036512215.1). Lineage (NCBI taxonomy): Eukaryota > Viridiplantae > Streptophyta > Magnoliopsida > Solanales > Solanaceae > Solanum > Solanum lycopersicum. The sequence continues at coordinate 51,927,333 of NC_090802.1, read as the reverse complement.
TTCATATATTAGTGTGGTTGATGGTGCTTTGGGCAGTTTACAGACAACAATTTGAATAATTATTAAAAGACACTTATTGTTTTGTGTTGGTATACTCTATACCCAAACAATAAAAGAACTAGAAAACTAACTTTTGTTCATAAACCATTTAAAATACCCACAAGAAAAACAATATATATGTTAATCTGTGTAATTTGTTTACAATGAAAATATCATTCTGATATATGTAATTCTTATTTATTAATTTGACTAATTATCTTTTAATCTAATAGATAAGAAAGTGAATTGTATATTGAAGGAGTGACATATGATGCGAAAATCAAATATAAAGGATTAATTATTATTATAGCATCACAATTGGGTGTGGACACGATCATATTTCATGTAGAACTCAAGTATGTTCTATATCCTGTGAATTAAATGGAAAAGATGATCAGTTAATTAGTAAAGAAAAGGATTAAAAAGGAACATGTTCCTTTAAGTCAATTTTCTATGAAATGTGTTGGATTTTGTTCTGGACAAGAATGTTTTTGTTATATTTTTGGATTCAGTTTAATTGGTATTCTCGATCAGTTTTATTGTTTATATTATGTTTGATATAACTAACAGATTTATCATCAAAATAGTGTTTTATTGTGGTGGTAAACTATTTTTTTGGTTATGTTACTTAGTTGTTTTTTTAGATGGATTCAACGTGAGTTTGATATATATCCTCAAAATATTGTGTTATATTTTGTGCTTTTGTTATTAGATGATTATAAATATAGCCATAATATTGTGTTTTATTGTGATGGTAAACTACCTTTTTGTTAAGTTAGTTAGTTGCTTTATAGATAAATAGAATGTATGAAGTTTGTATATGTTACGACACTTTCAACTATTATACACCAACAATCCATTATGAATATTACGAAACAAGCACATTTATTGTGTAACACAAATGTTACGAAATTTAATAATTTTTATGCTTATATATGGTGTGTTTCATCGTGGGTTCATACTACACTTTTTATGTTTAATAGTTATATTACAAATTCACTTACTGAGGTTGGTATTTAACGCCAACAATTCACTCATTATATCACTACCTAAAATTACGGTGTTAGCGAATCACTCGTCGGTAGTAAAGTACAAGGACCTGTTGGCATAATGCACGCTGGAACGTGGGAATTCGAGGTCTCATGAACTACTACTAAAAACCAACCTTGTTTTTGTTTTGTTTGTGGACAAACGATATCCGGTCAGGCCTATGGCTGGATCCTTTTAGGGAAAGAGCCCATAAAAGAGAGATCGGATGCCCTTTCCGATGCAGTTCACGATGCGGAGCTGCCAACTAGCTAAGCTAGGTAATTTAGTAGTAGTAAAAGAAGCCTCCAAAAATTGATTTAATCTTAAAATGAGTAAGGCACAATAAGAATTATTTCACACTACCCTTTCTTTTCAATAAATTGAGGGATTTCCTCTCATTTTAAGATTAAATCAATTTTTTTTGGACTTTTTTTACTACTGCTAAATCTAGTTTTTCAAGTGTACTTTAATACTGTTCAGTGGTTCGCTGACACCGTGATTTTAGGTAGTAAAATTGTTCTATCCAGAGATGATATATTCCATTAACCTCGGATACTTGAGGGGAATGATTTCCTAAAGGAGACACCGTACTTTCAATGAGCTCGATTTTCTTCTTTAAGAAAAATATTTTGTATATTGTTTTTAATATCTTTCTAATTTATCTTTTCTACTAGTTTTAATTTTCTTATTTTGAAAATACTTTTTAAACTTTGTTGTATCTTACCAAGTTATTCAAAGTTTTGTTCTAAGTATCTTAGTAATACAAGATGAATAACAATCTGAAAAAAAATATTATATCGTTAGAATTTCTTGTATTCTACTGTTTGAGAGAAACACATCACGAAAGTAGAAGATTAATGCATTACTTCTCCAGAAATTGGTGTTTTGTTTAGCAAGGTTGAAGAGAGAATGTACTAGAAGAATTGGTGGTATTTCGCTTAAAGATTACACCAGGTAAACTTCTTATTAATTTTTCTAAGGAGGAAAATAGTTTCTAAAAGTTAACAGTTTTGATATTTATCATGTATGTTTTTGAAAAAAGATCTGCAAGTCATATGATTTTTGAATGAATTTTCCTTGACAAAAAGTGTTGCTTTTAAAATTCTTTAGTTTGCAGAATGAGAGATGCACATTTTTGTTTAATAAAATAATATGTCAAAATGTTATAGTTGGAAGACTATTTGAAAAGAAAAACATATCTATGTTATAATCTAAGAAAATGTTTAATTCTGTAGGGAGTCTAAAAAACTTTTGTAGTTTTGTACTCTGTGAAATTTGATTGTGTCTGATTCTTTTAGACTAATAATTTTTATAGTTATCTACTCGGGATAAATTAGACTATGCAATTGGTTTGAAGAATATGAAAACTTCACCTAATAAGTCAGTGTTGTACTTTTGGTTTCTACAAACTTCAATGTCAAATAAAAATAAATTATACAATTTCTTTTGTCTTTATTATTTTTTAATATTAAGTGGTATTTTTCTAACTGTGATAGAAAAAAAATGATCAGTGACTTAAAAGTGCATGATTTTGTGCCTGCAATAGGTGCCTCTATGGAAAGAATTTTGACACTATATAAAGATTGTCAAAGAGAATTGAAACATTATAATTCTTTCATAGAAATGTTGCCAATGACATTTTGATAGTTTGGTAAAATATGTGGAAAAATTATTTTCAACTACTTGAATTTTTTTTTGAGATCATATTTAAAATGTGGGGATTCTTTTCTTATGACAAAGATAAAATTTGATTTAGTGTCTAAATTAAATTTGGAGCACAAGATATGAATTTCAATGATATTTTATATTATGTTATACCCGCAAAATTCTTGGAGTATATTTGATATTGTGATTGTTGAGTTTCACTTTTACTAATATATGATAGGACTAGTATGAAACTACCAAATTATGTGTATACTTGTTCAAATGATTGAGTTCTTTATGAAAAAGTGTCACTTAAAATATTGTGATTTTTCATGAAAAGATATGTCTAATAAATATAACTATTTGTATAGATATGAATATTGATGAATAGTCATTTATCATGTTATGTAAAAGAAGCATTTGGATTATATTGCCTTTACTAGACCAGTGAAACTTTGTTCATGGGTAGTTGTATAACAATCAAATTGAAAGTTATGAAAAGGTCCTTCCAAAAAAAAAACAATTGACAAGGTGATGACTCTAAACAATGTTTGTATCACACAAATTGTAAGAAATGGGAACAAATATTTTTTAGAAAAAGCTAACTCGCGGAGAGCTTTTCAAACTCAATATTTTATTTGTTCTTACTTGCTTGAGTCAAACTGTTTGTGAAATGAACATTTGAGACGTGTCAATTACAAAACCTTGTAAGAAAAATGTTAACTTAGAAGTTTTTTTCTAAATTTAGGTGCAATAAATAAAAATGTCAAGTTTGTGCTTGAGTCAAACTGTTTGTGAAATGAACATTTGAGACATGTCAATTACAACACCTTGTAAGAAAAAATATTAACTTAGAAGTTTTTCTCTAAATTTAGGTGCAATAAATAAAAATGTCAAGTTTGTGTGGAATTTAAATATGCTGATCATTCTCATAAATTTGTTGAAAGGAATTCAAATCCCTTAGAGTAGAGTTACACTGACATTTGTGATATGAAGTCAACATCATCTCGTGGTGGGAAAAAGTATCTCATACCTTTTATTGACAATTACATTTGATACTGTTATGTCTATTAGCTGAATGGTAAGGATGAAACAATTGAAATACCGAGACAATATAAAGTTGAAGTTGAAATCAGTAGGGAAAAAGATAAGAAGTGATAGGAATGGAGAGTACAAATATCTTTTTTTTTAAAAAAAAAAATATGTTTGACAAATGAAATTATCCAGCAAACTGTTTCCCTATTCACCTCAATCTAATGGAAAATTGATTGTTGAAAGAAATGATGGCTACCTTACTTATATGTTAAGCTTTATTATGAAACACGTGGAGAAGCTATCCTTACTGCAAAATGGGAACAATAAAAAGTTATCTTTTCAGAAAGAAAATAATTTTGTTTGTTCAGGACACAGTCTATTCCATATGATAAATGAAAAGAGAGAAAATCTAACTTGAAATACTTCAAAGTATAGATATATCTAGTCAAAGTCCAAGTTCCTATTCCTAAAAGAATTAAAATAGGACCTAGAACTGTGGGCTGTAAAATTAGACTTGAGTAGTCTAGTGAAAGGTCTAAAAGACCTCAGAAAGAAAAAAAAGAAGAATGTACTTAATAAAGAGATTTAGACTCGTAAGGACATCTACTACCTTTGGATCTGATTTTATAACTTTCCTATGTCTTATATGGACTCATTCTTTTGAAAAGGTGGTATTAATAGTGAGATTGGTTTAATTTTGAGCAATCCTATTGAAAGTTGGTGGATCTTCTTCCAAGAAATATACCTTTGGATTCAAAGTGAATCTTCAAAAGGAAAATGAAAGTTGATTGAACTTTTGACAAATATAAAGCAAGATTTTTTTGTCAAAGGTTTTAGAGGAAAACAAGATCTTGATCTTGTCGTCACATATTCATCATTAACTAAAATTACATTCATTCAGATGCTACGTTAATATTATTAGGTACTGTATATGACCTTCGAATTCATCAAACAAATGTGAAATGAAGAATCGAAGAAGATATTTACATGGAACAACCCAAAGGTTTGTGGTTCCTGGTAAAGAAAAAAGAAAGTATGAGAACTTGTTAAATCGCTTGATGGACTAAAACAAGCACCCAAACAATGACATAATAAATTTTACCAAACCATGTTGACAAATAAATTTAAGAATGATGGAAGTGATAAATGTGTTTACATTAAAATCATAAGGTCAATGTTTGTTTGTATATTGATGACATGTTGACCATTAGTTGAGACACTGATAACGTAAATACTACTAAATGTATGTTAAAAAGAAAGTTTGATATAAAATATCATAGACTTGTTGATGCAATCATAGGTATAAGAATCCTTAGAAATCCATAATGTTTAGCGTTGTCACAACCTCATTTCATTGAAAAGACACTTGATTAGTTCAAATATTTGGATTTCAATATTGTCAAGACTCCAATAAATGTGAACTTTGCATTTCAAAAGATTGAAGGCGAAAGTGACTCAAAATTGGATTGTGCTAGTGTGTGTGTGTGTGTGTGTGTGTCTATATATATATATATATATATATATATATATATATATATATATATATATATATATATATATCACGAAATGTGCACAACCAAATATAATATGTGTTATTAATGAACTGAGTCAGTTCACAAGTGACCCCAATCGAGCTTATTATATGACAATGAAAAGAGTTTTGGGGTATTTAAAATATACTCAAAATTATGTCGTGCATTATAACAATATCCAACAATATTGAAAGGATATCATGATGCGAATTGGATAACCATGATCAAATGAAGTAAAATCCACGAATGGATATGTATTTACTCTTTGATGGAGGAACAATCTCTTAAAGATCTTCTAAAAAGATATGTATCGCTAGCTCTACAATGATCTGTGAACTAGGTGCTCTAGATAAGAATGGTGAATAAGTTGAAAGACTCCGGAATTTCTCGATAGGTGTTCTTTTTTGCCCCAAACCTTTATCATCAATATACATACACTTTTATAGTCAAGATATAATAGGTAGGGCATGGAGCATGATGTATAATGGAAAGTCTCGTCCTATAAGACATAGACATAATACCGTTAGAAAACTACTCTCTAGTGAAATTATCACAATTGACTATGTAAAGTCGAAACATAATGAGTTGGATCTACCTTATAAAGGTCTAACTAGAGAGAAAGTTAAAAGATAATCTAAGGGAGTGAGTTTACGACTTATAACAAGTCATCATGGCGGTAACTCTACCAGCATACTAGGGATCCAAGAGCTAGGTTCAAGGATAAAAACAAAGTTGTGATTGATGGCTTAACGTTCTCAACCAAATCAATTCATTCTCATGATGAAGACAATGATTAGGAACAAATATACAACATTAAAGCTTGTGAATGAGTTAATAAAACTTAAAGTTTTTAATAATTTTCCAAGTTTGGCAGATTTGATCAAATAGTGTATCTACGTGATAACACGACTAGAAATCACATACGTGAGTGTGAAGTGTAAGCCAGTTCAAAGAAGATAATTGTCAAAGTTCATCTCTCTATACACTTGTGAAACTAGGATGTGTTCATAGCTGAAACGAACACAACCATAAGAATCATAAATGGTAAAGAGTTGATTGTGTAACATATAGTTGTCTAGCTATACACATAATCTTGACGGTTCAAAAATATCAAATCTACCAACTGACTGAGTATATCCGATATATGTTCACTATAGAAAGTTCAAAGGGAAACCTACCTATTCAAATGTAATTAATTTTAGCTTGTAAAATACACACACTTGTCCGTTTCTTTGTCTTGGAGTCATTTCCCATTTATATGGGGGATCGTTGGGTTTTAAAATGTGTGAATGAAAAATGGAGAGTTGCAATTTTTATGAAGAGTTGCGACTTGTATGAAAAATTGTGATTTTTGTGAAAATTTTTTATTTTTATGAAAAGTTGTGACTTTTATGAAAAGTTGTAAATTTTATGAAATGTTGTGACATTTCCAGTAAAGCACAATAAGAACCTTTTTTGAAACTATCCTTTGTTTTTATGTAAATTGAGGTATTTTATCTTATTTAAGAGAATTAATTTTATGGACTTCTTCTTCTGCTAATACTAAATCTAGAATTCTAAGTGTACTTTACTGTCATTGAATAGTTCGCTAACACGGTAATTTTAGGTATCGATACACCGATAAGTAAGATCGTTCTTATATATGTAATTCTTATTTAATAATTTGGCTAATTATTTTTCAATCTAACAGGCAAGAACGTGGATTGCAATATTAAAGGAGTGGTATATGATTTGAACACCAAATACAAAGACTTAATTACTACTATAGCATCATAAATGAGTGTGGACACGACCATTTTCCATTTAGAACTCAAGTATGTTGTGAGTGTACCATCTCCAGCAATGAAAGTGAATCAAATGGGAAAGGTGATCAATTAAATTGTATGGGGCAGGATTAAAAAGGAGTATGTTCCTTTAAGACAATTTTTTTTATGAAATATGTTGTTGGATTTTGTTCTGGAAAAAATGTTTTTGTTATACTTTTGGATATAAGTTTTATTGGTATCCTCAATCTGTTTTATTCTTATATTTTATTTGTTATACCTGACAGTTTTTATCGTCAATATGTTGTGTTGTATTGTGTCGGTAAACTATCTTTTTTGTTATGTTACATAGTTATTATTTAGATGGATTCAATATATAAATTTGGTATATATTCTCAAATATTGTGTTATATTTTGTGCTTTTGTTATCAGATGCTCATAAATATATTGTCATAATGTTGTTTTTATTATGATAGTAAACTAGCTTTTTGTTAAGTTTATTATTGTGTAGAAGAAATATTACGAAATTTAATCAGTTTTGGTGCTTATATCATGTTCAGTTTACTCACTTACTTTTAATTGTTTATGTATATGTTGTCAAAGTGTTGTGTTTCATTGTGGTGTCATACTACACTTTTTAAGGTTAGTAGTGATTTTACAGATTCACTTACTGAGGTTGGTATATAACACCAACAATTCACTCATTATATACCACCAATTATTACAAACATTTGTGAATATTACACCAAAAAGTTGAAATATTGTGTTTCATTGTGGTGTTTATACTATCTTTTTAAGGTTATTTAGTTACTTTTAAGTTTTACTGTGCGATACTGTTTATAATACACAATAATCCTGCCATTACATACGCCAATTAATATAAATTCATGGTATGAAGGGGCCGCTCAATGTGATTGGGGGCATAAAATAAAATTTTAATTCGAGGCCTAAAATATAAATGAATATCATATACGTATTTATTCTAAATTTATTTTTCTTACATTATTTAGATGTAAGTTATTAGCATTTTAATATTATTTTTTTCAGATATTAATTTTAGGTAAGATTTTATCAATTCAACAATGAAAAATATATTTTCAGTGATGCAATTCATCTATGAACTGTTAACGTAATTATATAAGTAATAAGTTGACAAATATTGAATAAGGATAAGTGCTAGAACCATAGAATTTGACGTAAGAAGTTGATGACTCGGTATACCACATTTTAATATGCTTGTAGTAATATTTGAAACTAAAATTTACAAAGAAATAGAAAAGAATTTGTAATTCACTTTCTTCAACTCTTCACTATTAATTCTTATTTTTAACAAAGTACAAAAGATATTACAGTGGGTAAAATAATATATTTTTTAAAAAATTATATTTTTTTTATCATAAATAATCAATTTTTTCTATAAAAATTGTAGCTATTCTTGATAAAAATTTTGGGGCCTAAAATTTGGAAGCCTAAGGCAAAAACCTTATTTTTCAAAGCAGAAAGTCGGCCCTGATGATATTATCACAAAGATATCAACAATGTATTATCAAATTAATTGATATTATCACAAAGATATCAACAATGTATTATCAAATTAATATGAATTCATGGTATAATACCAATGTATTAAATAACACCAATTAATATGGATTCGTAGTATTTTCACCAATATATTTATCAAACTAAAATGCAATTACCAACCTTACAAATATTTCTCTTTATTTAGATACATAGATTAACTCAGAAAGGAAGAGGGAATAAAAAAAAAGAATGAATAAGAAGAAAACGTGTTACTAGTAAACTTTAATTGAAAAGCTAGAAGGTAAGGAAAAAGTAAAACCATATTTATTCATTTAATACAATGATTATCATCCCCCATAAAATAGGTACAAAATCCCAAAAGATGATATACTAAAATCGAAAATAAATAAATAATTAAAATTGAAAATAATTTAATTTGCTATATTTGTAATTTAGAAACTTTGTTTATAATTAAAAGAAGTAACTGTATATATTGTTAATTAAAGTATTAAATAGTATACTTTTGTAATTTTTATGCGAAAAAGGTAGAAGTATCCCTCTGTTAGATTCGTAGACTATGTGAACTAACCACGTGCATGCATGTCAAGGATTTGAGATTGGTCTTGGCATGTATGTGGGCTAAACAATGCAGAAAAGGTTCAAGGTTATTGGGGGTTGGCAAGACAGCTTGGACGCGCAAGAATTACGTGTGGGCAGATATCATCAGCAAGACAAGGCAGTGTGTTGGCTTGACAAGGCAAGACTGTGGGACTTGAAGATGTCAAGGCGAAGGAATTCACATGGATTGCTGAAATAAAACTAAGTGTTGGAAGATAGCTGAAATATTCAAAGTGTTGGAAGTAGGCTGAAATATTTTAACGGTTAGAATGTAGGCTGAAATATTCTAAGTGTTGGAATATTGATTTTTTCGGTTAGGATATAATTGAATTTGAATTATATTCGATGTGTTAAAAATATAGCTGTTGCAAACTTAGTTTAAATCCTACAGTGACTAGTGTTGGACAAATGTCATTTGTAATTGCCGAGTGTAACTGTCTTGTGCAGAAATTTTATATAGGTGAAAATTGTGTCTAAGGCATGGAAGATTGTTTCTGTCCTTAGACAAATTCTTGAAGCCTTTTCCTTTGTTGATTGATATTAATAAAAGGTTTGGAAGAGTTTCGTACATTGATTGTATTGTTGCTTTGTTTATTGCCTAAGAAAAAGTAAGTTAAGTATTTCTATGCTTAGATTCATGAGAGTGTAAGACTGAAGTTTGTAAAAGTTTTAGATTTCTTGGGAGTGGTGTTAGATAAAAAAAATTGATCCTCTTTCAATTGGTATCAGAGAGAGGTAGAACAATGGTGATAACACAGAACTTTGAGAAATAGTGCGCAAGTTTGAAGCCTTCGTTGGGAACACTGATGAAATAATGGATGACCCAACATTGGTGGATCTTCTGACGCAGATTATAAAGTTGAGATTGGACGCTGACAAAGTTCGAGGGGAAGTTGGTGTGTTTCACAAAGATGTTGACGAACACATGGCTGAAATCTTGAATTTTCGTGGGGCTATGAAGGTAATATTAAAGGGACCGTAGAAGGATAATGAAAATCTTTGCGCAGAGATCGTTGTATTGTGTTGGGTCGTGGCAACATAATGTTTAACTCGTGGAAAATCGTCTAAGGCTAAAATTCCAGAATCTAAAGCCTTTGGTGGCGCAAGAAGTGCTAAAGAACTGAAAAATTTCATCTGGAATATGGAATAGTATTTTAGTACTGCAAGGGTGCATGAAACGGACAAGTTGAACATTACTACAATGTATTTGACGGGTGATACTAAACATTGGTGGAGGACTCGAAATGCAGATGATGTAAGTGCTGGACGATCTGAAATTAATAAATGGGATAAGTTAGTGAAAGAATCTTCCTAGCAACGCCTCTTGGCTTGCAAGAGACAAGTTGAAGAGACTGAGGTAGGCGGGTTCGGTGCGACATTATATTAAGAAATTTACCTCTGTGATGTTAGACATTCAAAACATGTCTGATGAAGATAAATTACATAACTTCATTTTGGGTATGCAAGGCTGGACTCAAAATGAACTTTAGAGCAGAATGTCAAGTATTTTCTAGGGGCAATTGCTGCTATTGATTCATTAGTAGATTTCCGAATGACTCGAATTACTTCTGAAATTCCTTTTACATCGAAATCCAAGAAAAAGGGTGAGAAGAAAGGGGACTAGAAAAGGGAGAATTGTAATGACTATGCTAATGATAAGGGGAATGCACCATTGAAGTTAGGAAATAAAGAAAACAAGCCAAAGAACAAGGATAGAAATTCGAAAGGTTGTTCGACTTGTGGTGGTTCTCATTAGGCTAAGTCTTGTCCAAACAAAGAAAGAGTGAAGGCTTTGCTTGCTGGAAAGTTGAATCAGGATGAAGAAGGAGAGGAAGTCATGGCTGCTATGACAAATCCGTTAGGTTTTGTCACATCCCGAGCTACCCCCGGGACATGGACATGGGACCTAGGACCACAAGTGATCCCAAGCTAACCCAGTGTCCGAGTCAAAATTTTCAATAAGTGGTTTCAAAATTCGTAGAAATAGACACACAAAGTAGCCGAAGGGGGTTCGACATATACTATACTATATGTACATAAAATATTATATTAATCATGTATAAAAAGTATAATTTTCCGTCGAAGGGGTTCAGATGAACCCCCTTGTACAAAAGTGGCTCCGCCCCCTGAGCTAACCCTACTGGCATGATCAGGAGAATACTAAAGATAATAAATTGATGCGGAAGCTAAATCATAATTAAAATGAAAAGATGAGGAAATACCCATATACCATAACTGAGATATTTGAAATTGATGAGTTTAAACAAAGAACATATTAACTCAATATTAAGTTGAAACTATCTCTGAAATAAGTCTCTAACTGACCAGAAATGCTGGGACAGACCCCAACTAAGTCTAGCAAAAACTGAAACTAAAGGATTAAATATTGAAAAAAAACTCATGACTATTGTCCTCGGAGGATGAGTACTCACCACTAATTCTATTGAACTTGAGATCGGAAATTGATCTAAGCGTGATCTAGATGTTGAGAACCTTAACCTATATCACGAGAAGATGTAGCGCACATATGTGTAAGTACTTGAAAGGTATTCAGCATGTAGGATAGAGTAAAGCTGAAATAATACATAACTGAACAAGCACAAAAGCAAGCATAATATTCTGAATATGATATACTGAATTCTGAGCTAACTGGATGCAATGGCCAAATTTATAAAATGTTGAGATGGAATACTAACTGAACTGTAAATATGGTCAGTAAAATAGAGTCTGATTGAACTATGGGAGCTACTAACAATCGATAATAAAATCACATGAGCTAAATATGGAGTCCGATGTATACGCCCCATCGAGAGGACCCAATATACCTTGCCAAAGGTATAAAGGCATGTTGGCGTGATCACTAAACGGATGCCCACAGAGTGGAATTACAACCTACTTGGCTAGTAGTTTTGGGACTATTTGGGTACGTTGAACCGTAGTCCAACTCATTATTATGTTACTCTCACTGAATTTAAGTGATTAACATATTATGACTGAATTTCTGTAAATACTGAATAGCTCAAAACTGAACATGCAAATTGAGAATGCAATAATTAATCTGATAATGATGCATTAATAACTGATACATTTATATTTGAAGTAAGTGAAATATCTAACCTAGCATGTGTAATTCAAGAACTAAAAAAATACATAGCGAGAGTTCTGAAATTCATTCAATAAACTGAGTAATAGCATGGTAATCTAATTTGAAACATATAACTAACTAATTCATGGTAATTTTTTGAAGTTCTAGAAACCCTAAGTCTAATCATTATAAGGGAATCAAGAATCTGACTGATATCTTGGACCCAATGGGTGAAAGTAACTCACTAGTGAAATCCAACATACCTGGTGATGAAATCCACGAAAAAATCTTTAGGGCTGAAACTGATAGAACGTTGTTGCGTTTTTAAACTAAGGTTCTTGACCTTTTCTCCTCTCATGCCTTTTATTTTCTAAGTTTTGATAAATGATTTGACTTGAGTAAGTTTTAGTTATGTTTCTAGTCTTAACTAACTAAAATCTAATGATTTAGGATTTAAACGATGTATCTTAGGGATTAAACGAACTAGAAAAATATCAAAAGACCCATGAAATAATTGTTGTCGGAGCAATTGATGACCTGAATTGACGGGTCGTCGTTCAATCGATGTTCCGTCGTTTGAGTCTGTTCAATAGGTCTTTACTAAAATGGGCATAACTTTTTATCGGAGGTCGATTTTTAGCAACTCGGCGATGTTGCAAAGATGATTCAATTATCTATCATATCATAGGTCATAGGACATCTTATTTATTTTGTGCTAAGAGTTATGCCCATTTGAAGTTGACCCAATCAGTAATTTCCCTTAACTAACCGTTAACTTCACCTACGGTCAGACCTACGGACCTTAGATTGAATGACGACTTGTGTTGCTCATCCGTAGTTCATGTCAGAGGTTGGGTAACATGAGTCTCAATCCATGGACACCGACCATGGATCGTGGTCTGACTTACGGACCATAGGTCAGTTTGTGGGTCGAGACTTAGTCTATTTTCTAAGATGAATTTTGAGAGAGGTTGTAGATGTCAACTACGGACCTACAATTTGGGTCGTAGATCAGACTACGGTACGTAGATGGTAGTCGTAGATTGCACCTGCAATTTTTGAAAACCTAATTTCTGGTCTGTTTTGAATACGGGGTGTTACAGGTTTGTCTTTCAATCATATTATATTGGTTAATAGTGTTGAGTGGACGTCTAATAATTCAAATCCACATGCTTCATTGATTCATATGGAAATGAAAATAAAAGAAAAATTGTGATGGCTATGGTTGATACGGGGGCTACTCATACATTTATTGATGTTAATAGTGCTGAAAAATTAGGGCTTAAGTTGACTAAAAGTCCTTCCTAAGTCAAAACAGTGACTGCTAAGGCACAAGAAATTGTGGGTATGGATTATGTGGTGTCTATGTCGACTGGAAATTGGGTGGGAAAACATAATTTGAAAGTAATGCCACTAGGAGATTTTGAGATGATACTTGATATTGATTTTCTAAGAAAATTCTAGTTTGTTCCTTTTTCACATTTAGATGTGATCATGATTACGAGTGAAAGCAATGCTGGACTTGCGAAAGGTGTTCATCCGTTTGGAAAAGTCAGTAATGTTGCAAAGAAGAAGTATAGAGGAATGATGTTGTCTACTATGTCGATTGACAAAGGGCTGAAGAAGGGTAATGAAACTATACTTGTTGCCTTAGTCGAATTGAAGCCTAATAGCTGTTGGAAACTTAGTTTAAATCCTATAGTGACAAGTGTTGAACAGATTTCATTTGTAACTGTCGCATGTAACTGCCTTGTGCAGAAATTTTATATAGGTGGAAATTTCGTCTAAGGCATGGAAGATTGTTTCTGGCCTTAGACAAATTCGTAGCCTTTTCCTTTGTTGATTTGATATTAATAAAGGGTTGGGAAGAGTTCCCGTACGTTGGTTGTGTTGTTGCTTTGTTTATTGCCTAAGAAAAACTAATTTAAGCATTTCTATACTTAGCCAAATTCGTGAGGGTGTAAGGCTGAAGTTTGCAAAAGTTGTAGACTGCTTGGGACTGGTGTTAGATAAAAAAATTGATACTCTTTCACCCTCCTAGACTATGACCGAAATCTTAGAGAAATATCTTAACTAAACCAAAATCCTATTACCACTTGAATTTTTTTTTTGGTCACTTTTTGGATTGCGTGGCATCCGAATATCTCTCATGCGCCTCAACTGCGTGGAGTCACGAAATATGTCACATAAATCAAAAGGTATACAAAATTACAAAAAATGAATTCAAGGGATACTTGTGTCTACTCTCTAATTTTCACACATACAATTAGTTGATTTGCACATTTTAGTTAGTCCAACACTACTAAGCATTATGTTGAAATTTCTAAGGATGCACATCCAAGTCGGAGGAAGCATTATGTCCTCTTCTTTTTCCATGTAGTTTATTTGGAGATTCTATATTGATAACATTTTTTTTTATGATCGTATTGGATGAGATATGTGATGTGTTAGAGCTCTAATTTCTTTTGTTGGAATATGGTTGAAGTTCACTTTCGATTCTAGAAAATGTAAACTAAAGTAGTTTAGAATTTTATCAAGAAAAAGAACAAATATGATTTTTTTTCAATAACTATTTAAAATTTTGAAAAGTTCACTTATTAAATCGTAGTCTTTTCTAAAAATAATTCACTTAATATGAACTAAAGGAAGCATAGTCCAACTTGTAAATAAAATTGTTTTTATTGATTTTTTTCTCTATTAGTTTTGATAAACCTAATGGATAGCTCTAAAATTCTAAAATTTCATATTCTTTTAACTCCTTTTTAACGTTTGATGAAATTTCAAACTCTCCACTATTTTAGAGTTGGAGGTTAATGTAATAGCATAGTGAGGCTGTAGCTACCTTTACAGTTGGAGGTTAATGTAATAGCATAGTGAGGCTGTAGCAACCTTTACACTTTCTTGGTACCGAACATATTCAAATGCTATCATCAATTACTACAAGTTGGTTGGCTCGTAAGCATACAATCATTGGAGGGATCATTCAAATTCATCACTATCATCAACACTTAAACTCAACTCAACATTATGCTTCTCTTCTCCAATCTTGCATTGCTCGAAAAGCAGTTCAGCCTGGAAAGCAGCTCCATGCGCATCTATGCCTCACGGGTTTAGGCTACAATATCAATTTAGCAACAAAGCTTGTTAATCTTTATTGTGTTTGTGACAAATTGCCGAATGCCCATCACCTGTTTGATAGAATTCCTAAAGGAAATATTTTTCTTTGGAATGTTTTGATTCGTGGGTATGCTTGGAATGGACCATATGAGGCTGCAATTTCTCTGTATCATCAAATGATTGATTATGGTCATGTGCCTGATAATTTTACTTTTCCGTTTGTACTTAAAGCGTGTTCGGCCTTGTCTGCGATTGAAGTGGGGAAGGATATACATGATTATGCGAAGAGAACGAAGTGGGATAAGGATGTTTTTGTGGGTGCTGCTCTTATTGACATGTATGCTAAATGTGGTTGTGTTAGTAGGTCGAGGGAGGTGTTTGAGAATGTCGTTGAGAGGGATGTAGTTGTTTGGAATTCAATGCTTGCTGCTTACTCACAAAATGGTCACCCTGAGGATTGTTTGGCTTTATGTGGTGAAATGGCTTGCGGAGGTATTAGACCCACGGAGGCGACCTTAGTGACTGCGATTTCTGCTTCTGCTGATGTTGCAGCTCTTCGACAGGGGAGGGAGCTTCATGGGTATAGTTGGAGACAGGGTTTTGACTCTCTTGACAAAGTGAAGACAGCACTTGTGGATATGTATGCCAAGAGTGGGTCTGTGAAGGTTGCTAGGATCTTGTTCGAAGGACTCCAGGAGAAAAGAGTAGTTTCTTGGAATGCTATGATCACTGGATATGCAATGCATGGTCATGCTAATGCAGCACTTTGCCTGTTTAATGAGATGGTTGGCAAAGCTAAGCCGGATCATATAACTTTTGTAGGTGTTTTATCAGCTTGTAATCATGGAGGTCTGTTGAGTGAAGGGAGGATGTATTTTGATTCAATGGCAAAAGATTATGGAATTGAACCGACTATTCAGCACACTACATGCATGGTTGATCTGCTAGGTCATTCTGGTCGCTTAGATGAGGCTTATGGACTTATAACGCAGATGAAAGTTATGCCGGATGCTGGTGTCTGGGGTGCATTTCTTAATTCATGTAAAATCCATGGTTATGTGGAATTTGCAGAATTGGCATTAGAGAGGTTGATTGAGCTTGAGCCTGATGATGCAGGCAATTATGTGATCCTATCTAATATTTATGCCCAAGCAGGTAGATGGGAAGGTGTTGCAAAGCTTAGAGAACTAATGAACGAAAGAGGTGTAAAGAAAACCACCGCGTACAGTTGGATTGAAGTTAAAAACAAAGTACATGCATTTCTCTCTGGGGATACATCTCATCCTATGTCTGACGAGATTTATGCAGAGCTACAGAGCTTAGGAGCACGAATGGTACAAGCTGGCTATGTCCCAAACATTACGCCAGTTTTCCATGATGTGGAAGATGATGAGAAGAGCAGAATGGTGTGCAGCCACAGTGAAAGGCTAGCAATTGCTTTTGGACTAATTAGTACACCCCCAGGGACAAAGTTGTTGATCACCAAGAATCTCCGAGTTTGCGAGGACTGTCATGTTGCGATCAAGTTTATCTCAAAGTTAACAGAGAGAGAAATCACTATCAGAGATGTCAATCGCTATCATCATTTCAAAGATGGCATCTGTTCTTGTGGAGATTATTGGTGAAATGGGTTCAGGAATTTGTGTTGAGAAATCAATTGCTTCTTGAAGAAAAATTGGCTCATCTAACTGAGTAAAGTGTAAATCATGATTGTTTTGTCAAAAAGCAATAACTCTTTAATTGTGCCCATGTTCTTATTCTCAATAAAGAAGCAGCTCCAATTGGTTTCAGCAAAGAGATATTGGGTTTGGCCAATGTAAAGTGCAATCTTGTAAGGGCCATGGTAAGACGTTGAAGAGAACTCGGATCCGTTCCTGGAATTAATTTGTCGCCACTCCTCACTACACGTCAAACATCATCTATTCTTGAAGATCATACATAGATTTTCCATACAGCTTCAAAAATACATCTCTATGCGAGATAGTTAATGACCTTATCATTGGTGTCTCTCAGTGGTGAATTACATTTAGAATTTGAAACTTAGCCAGCTCGTACACGGACATGTTTTTAATAGGTTTGCTGATTCTTTTCAAGTATAGGTAGAGCCCACATGGTCAAATGGTCAAAAAACCAATTCTTCTATATTCTCATCCAAATTATACATCTCAAACAGTTGGTTATGACCGAACCTATATACTTTGAATAACATCTTCAGTCTCCAAGCAAACGACTGGCCATGTTATTTAGCATTAGCTACTAAATCAGGTATTATTTGTTCAGAACACTATTTCCTTCTTCATTTAGCCCTTTGCATAAACATCGATACATTTGTATACTTGAGAAATTTTTCATATTTACTTTTCACTTTTGCCCGTCTTGAGATGTTATTTAAGGAGTTGACATGATCTGTGTGGACCTTGCAAAGTATGATTTTTTACACATTGAGATGCTCTCTATTTATTGAACACCATATTTTTAAGTCTTTGGATTTCTACTCTGCATCATTGATAGTTTGATTTGGTGCAAGCTGGGGCTTTCTGTCCAGTCGCATTTTGATGTACATATTTCTTACTTGGTGAATAAAAAGCTTCTAAGTACCAGATAAGTATCTAGGCCGGTCATTGGGTTGCTTGCTTGTGGCATATCTCAGATATGTTTGCAGGCACTTATTGAACATAACCTATCTTCCCATCAGACAAACGGTAGAAAGATATACTGGGGTTAATATTTATCTGTAAAACAGTGAGTTCTTCCAGAATAAGCTAAGAAGAATCTTATCTTGATCAGATACTATATTAGAGGGATTTGTACCATAGATAGTCTCCTATCGAAAGGGGTGTCCACCAGACATGTAAAGCTCCCTAAATGTCTGCCTTTCTGAATCTATTCTAATTTCAACGTAAGGATAAGGTTTTGAGACTGATCTTTCTCCTTCTTTCTTATTTACTTTGAAAGCAGTACTCTGGGAAAACAGCCAGTCTCCTTAGTCCTAAATCTTGCTTCTCTTATATTCTTTTGGTCTTGTCGCGTTTTTGGCAGATTTTAATCATCCAAAGGCTGTCAAAGATATCTACAAATTCGTTAAGCCTACTTCCTAGTACTCCGAGGTTTCCATTTCAGTATCTTTTGGAATGATTTCTAGGATATAGGAACAAAACAGAGTTGTTTTCAAATGTTTTCTTTGACTTCCCTTCAGAGCTATTTTTACCCTATAACTATCCAGACTAACATTATGTAAACAGGAAAATATTTCTTCAAGACATCTAAAGCACAATTTGTTCTCCTACAATAGTTCTTAGTTGGGTTTTCTGGAACTTGGTGGAGATTTTGACTAGGTAAAATAGGGTTTAGATAAGATCATTATAAACAAGGTAGTGGTTAAACATTTTTACAGCCCAAAAAACAAAAGCATATAGAAATGGGAGTGAGTTATTAAAATAACATATTACATAGTTATAATGTGCTAACAATTTAATTATTAGCTTGCTTTAATAATGTGCTAATTAACAATTTAACATCCTTTGCTTTCCAGGAGCCTGATGTATAAGGAAGACTTTGATTTCCCAAGTTTGATCCATGATCTTCAAATCGATGCTCCCCCTTCGGTTGTTGCTACTTTCTTCACATTCCTGGTGGCGATCCACAGCGAACGTAACAAATGGTTGTACTTCAATAGTCGAGAACATTTTCTATTTATCAGGACAGAGCAACATGTTTGGATGCAGCAGTCTTTAATCAGACCAGTCCAGCAGGTACGGTTAATTTGACTTGGGACGGTGTGGTTCTACCTGAGTGTCATCCCAACAAATCCGTCAATCCTCTGACTTAGTGCAGAACTTGCATAAGCTACGTTGTTAGTTTACACACACAGCCAACTTTTTTCGGCAACAACTTTTATACATCTTTATACTTGTAAATAATGTATCTACCTCCCTTGTATCCAAGTGTATAACACGGGGAAAATTTTCAGATTCAGTTTTTGAAGATATGAACTCAACCTAAACTGAATCGAATGCAAAAAACAGGGGTGATGTAGTGCCCTATTTTTAAAGTCTCCTTGAACTGTAAATTGTATGTCCCGCCCCCATCCCCGATGCTCCATAGATGGAGATGCTTGTTATTTACCGTGATCTTTTATTCTTAGTGCCGTTTGACCATGCCATATGATATCATGATATGAAATTGACTTTTTATTTGGACATGTAATATGAAAATTTTGTATTGTGTATTTTTTCATAAACATAAAAATTTCATAAGTTGTAAAACTATTAAAATAATCTCAATTGTTTATTTAATCTTATCAAATTAATAAAAAAATATGAAATTGCATAATAAATTATTACAAATCTATTTGTTATCCATTTAAATAATTGTTCCATCTAACTTTAATTAAATAAAAAAAAATTGAACATAAATTGTAGTGTACTAGTCTTTAATATAATCCTATCACATAGTATGAACAATTTCCGCACGTTGAACTTGCATCTCGATCATGTGACCGAGAAGACGAACCAACATTCTTACTTTAAGCCATTTATTAGACAATATCATCTGCAACTATATTTTCATGTTCATAAATCATAAATATTTCATCACTTTAATAATCGATTGGTGTGAGTTGAAGTGACTATATGTTGGAGAGAATAATTAATTTTATGTCGGTGAAAATAATAGATTTTTTAAAGTAATGATGTGATTATAAATTTTATTTACATATGAAATAAATGGTTAGCAGATATAATTGTGAGATTGTTTTAATAAAATATAAACTCGTGGATCGAATTCTGTATTAAAATATTTCAAATAATGATATAGAATTACTATATAATTTAATATCATGATTTTTGAATAATATAAAATCACATTCCATGATACAAAATCACGAAATAGAATCAGCATAAAATTACATATGTTTAAATATGATTCCATTTTATAACCCTATATCGCAATACAGTATCAGATGGCCAAACGTGTACTTAGTATAGAGTGTAGACACGCTATTGTAGGTGCACAATGACTCATGAGACAGAAATCAAGACAGCTTTCAATGTAGCGTTGGGAAATCAAATTTGACTCTTACAGAGTTGACAATAAAAAATTTCTGCTCATGGCTTATAAAAACAATATCTCTGTGCCCAAACCTAACATGTGTTTTCATCCTTAAAATATTAAAAAAAAAATATTGCGTCCACATCCAATGAAATAGCTAATGTAATTGAGATATTTCTCATACTTATATAATATTTATATTAGTAATATGCTTTCATAACTTTAAACTGTCAGTACGTAAAGTTAACTTTTAGATATATTGTATTTGGAGTATTCCTTGCCTTAACCCCCCATGTGCGGCGCAGATGCTGGGTTACAACTTACAACATTTATTTTTCTCTTTATTTGAAACATAGGGCAGAGCTAATTAGTTTGTATGCTCGAATTCAATAAATTTTATTCAAACAGTGTATTTATATTGATTAATTAAATTCAATTATTTTTACTTAAAATTATTATTATAAAAGTCAGAACTCTGAAATTTTAGCTTGTTAGCACTTATCAATGCGGTAACCAGAAAACAAATTAAGCTGGTAAGCTAAATAACTCTCCTTAGGACTCATAAACAAATATTTCAGTGTTAATCAGGGAATCCAAAGTGTTCATTTTTTCAGCAGCCATTGTGTGTGTATATATATATGTAAAGAGAGAGGTGTAACCCAATCAATCTACTTGTCTGTTTTTTACTCCAACTGATGGCTGATGAAGAATCAAACTCCAATATTTCGCAGTCATCAGAAGAAAAGGATGATGCTCTAATAAACGAGCTGCCAAGTGCTCTGTTTTGGGATGCTATGGAGATTAGAAAATGGCAAGGGTTCTGGTTCGAGCCCGGCCTAATCAAATGTGCTATGAAATTTAGTTCCTCCTTCCAAGCTGGGAATGACGATGTTTTATTAGCATCAGCTCCAAAGACCGGTACGACTTGGCTCAAAGCCCTTTGTCTCTGTATCTTGCACCAGAATCATAACATCCCCGAAAATGAAGATCTGTTAACTAAAGACAATCCACAATTTCATGTTCAGACCGTTGAATCCTCCATTTACTCCACAAAACCAACTCCTGATCTGTATTCCACGCCATCTCCAAGACTTATCCACTCACATTTGCCTTTCCATTTCCTTCCAAATTCCATCATCAATTCCAACTGCAAAATTGTTTGCGTAGCCCGAAACCCAAAGGACACATTGGTCTCTCTATGGCATTTTTTCAATTCCATTTTCAGGGGAAATCAAGAACCTTATCCCCTGGAAAAGGCGGTTGACGAGTTCTGCACAGGGGTTCATCAATACGGTCCGTATTTTGAAAATGTATTGGGTTATTGGTTAGAAAGTCAGAAGAGGCCTGAGAAGATACTGTTCTTGAAATACGAAGAGATGATAAAGGACCCGAAAGAGCAGGTGAGGAAATTGGGATTGTTTCTGGGGAAGCCATTCGAGAAGGAAGAGGATTTGGAAAAAGTTGTGTGGAGGTGTAGTTTGGAGAGATTGAGGAACTTGGAAGTGAATAAAAATGGCTCTGTTATTTATGGAGTTCCGAATGCTAGTTATTTCAGGAAAGGGATTGTTGGCGATTGGAAGAATTACTTGAATCCTGAAATGGAAAATCGAATTAATCAAACAACACATCTCAAGTTTAAAGACTCTGGATTAGAGTTCGAGGAATTACTTGAATCCTGAAATGGAAAAGCGAATTAATCAAACAACACATCTCAAGTTTATAGACTCTGGATTAGAGTTCGAAGAATTACTTGAATCCTGAAATGGAAAAGCGAATTAATCAAACAACACATCTCAAGTTTAAAGACTATGGATTAGAGTTTGAGACTTGATATCCCTTTCTTTCTTTTTTCTTTCATTTCTTTTCTGTTGTTCATAAATACACGCGGAAGAAAAGAACGTAACTCTTTGGTGTCATAAGTTACCTTTCTATCTTCCTCGCGTCTGGCGTTCCCAAAGGGATGCTAGTTAAAGAGTAGGTCCCTATTAATGGGGTTCTATGCTCTTGTGAGTTGTATTTGGTTTCTCAATTTTGTAGCTTGTTATAAGTACTTGCTTCTATTTCTTTTTCCTTCTCTTCCCCCTTTTATTTATTTAAATATTAAAAATTACGAAAAAAAATAGATCCTTGTGTTACCTAATAGATTGGATATATATATATATATATATATATATATATATATATCGAAATGTCCCTAATAGATTGGATAAATGTTACCTAATATAATAATAGCTAGGCTTAGCAAGCGTTTGATCATAGATTCTTAAATAATTTTGGCAAATTATTTTTAAGTGAAGTTTTACTCTGTGTTTGACCATAGATTTTGGGAGAAATATTTAACTTTTTCAAGAAATATGTTTTATACCTATAGGTAGCCAAAATTTTTATGAAGGGTGCTCAGAAATTGTACACGAGTGCATTTTTTCTTTTGGATGAATGAGTGCACTAGAAATTTTAAAAATTAAGCTACGTAATATACATGAAAAAATTTAAAAAATATGTAATATACATAAAAAAAATTTGAAAAAAAAAAGAAGATGAAATAGTGCACTCGGAATTAAACCATTTGAAAAAAAAAAGATGAAATAGTGCACTCGGAATTAAACCATTAGGTGACAACACCTTGTTATGTTAAGGATGTCTAGGGTACATTATATAACCACTTTGTATATTATTTTACTTGTATTTACGATACAATTTCCTAACAAAGGGTATCTAATGTCCAATTGGACACCCTAAAGAGTACGTAGTTACACCCCTAAAAATATCCATAAGTTTGTATTATAGATTTATAACGAATATGTTCTGTAAAATTTATTATAATGAACACAATTAATACTTTGTAAGCATTTCTAAAAATATATATAGATATCTAACACAAAATAAGATTTTTTTTAAAGCGGAGGGTCAGTTGAGATGTTATAGTAACTATTTCTTTTTCAATAAAAAAATAATATATGTTACATTTTGGAGGTGGGGGGATGAAGTAAGAATATTTTTTTAACTTTTATAAAATAAAGGTGGGGGGGGGGGGGGGGGATACATTCATTGCTTTAATGTCCAAAACCTATTCAGATTCTTGACTCATTTATATAAAAATCTCCAGCAACATGTCATTGTTCATTAATCTGCTTCTCTTTTCTGTGCCTCATTCAAATACATCAGCCAATCCCCCCCCCCCCACTTTTTTATGTAGCTTATTTAGTTTTGTTCTCTTTATTGTGTATCTCCTTGATATTGTTATTTAACCATCGAAGCTATAGCTAGAGACAAACTGCATTTACGGTTTTCTGAACTCATCTCTGTGCTTGAAACCTTTGAGTCTTGCTTCTCTGCTTGACTACTCTCAACGGTGTTTTTGACTGGGGGATGAGCAGAGGCATCATGCTCCTTTATCAACTCACTTGCAAACTCCTTTGCAGTCTGTATTATAAGATATGTTAGGATTATGAAATGCATCACCTTAACAAGATCACCTACTATAGCCTTCAAGAAAGTTGAACGAAAAGTATGATGATGAAAAATGTCTTGAATTATTTTGAATAAGAACACAAGTAGTAATTTGTTTATGTAAAGTCAATACAGATATCATCCTATTTTAATGTATTGGATGGGCTTGTGATCTTTTTGTAGTTCTTGTAGCTAGGCATATACCTCGATCTGAAATTCATATGATAAGACATGTGAATTTTTAGTCTCCTAAGCAGATTAAGACAAAGACATTTAATTCCTTATATACTGTCCTACTAGAAAATTATCATTTTGTGGTTGAGGAAAAAGCACGGGGATGCTGCTGTAGTGCACTCTGTGTGTGTGCAAAATAGGCATTTAGATGTTCTCTTAGTGTTTGGGTTATGAAATTGAGTTGTAATATCGTTTTTATCATTTTTTTGATTTAGTGGTTCATTATTTATTTATTTTTTAATCATTTTTGATTTAGTGGGTGATTGAAATTTGTTTTTATATTGGTTATGAGTCAGTAATATAAGCAAAGAATGTCAAATATCATTCTTTTCTTTTTGGTTAGTTGTGATAATTTTTTTTTAAATATGTAAGGTGAATACAATAACAGGAAAAGCAAAAGCATTAATGTACCAATGTTCCAACCTTACACGGTGTAATTGTTTCATGTAGAAAACATACATTAGTAACATATATTTACTGTGCTTAAATTGACTCGGGGAAATTTCTTAGTCCCAAACTTATATACTAATGTCTCTGTATACATAGCATTCTGAGAAGCGGTCATGAGCTTAGTAGAGAATCATCTATCGTCGCCTTTCGTATGCACACCATTTTTCAATCTCAAACTCATGCAGAAGTCTGTTGTGATAAAGATTGCGCATTTCTTGTTTTTATGTATTCTTGTGTTTGCTATTTTGGTCTATTTTGAAGTGCTTAGACCTTGCTTCTTCCTCTCTTTTTTTGGTATAAATTTCGATCGAGTAGATAAGCTAACAAGCTGAAGATGCAACCGCTAATGCTTGCATGTAATTAACATTTGCATTGTAAATCAAGGACAAGTATATTTTTCGCATAAATTTTGTGTTTTATGAAATTCCTATAAATCCAATAATCTAGAGAAATTAATTCTACATATAGTAATTAGTTCTTCCAAAAGATCTTGTTGTTCCCATTATAATATAGAATAAATGTTACCTGTGTGACATCTCCAATATTGACCCAAAATAACCATCATCATCCGTTTTGGCAAAAGCAAAGTTGAGGTTCATATTGATGAGAATGCCATTAGCATTTACCAAGATAAGTTGAATTCTTGGCTCTTAGGAGTCTTTCTTGTGCTGTAACTCATAGATCTTGCTTAGTTCTCTTTGGAAACTTGTTGGGTACCATAAAATTTATGGCTTTTAAATTGAAATTTTCTTTGATTATTTAAATAATTTATCTTGCAAGTTCTATGTCACGGACTTAGAGTATTTGTTAAATTTTCGTGTGACCCTCGACGACTTACTCACTAATCTTTCAAGGTCTTGTAAGCTCAACGAAGCCTTTAAGACTTAGATCGCTAAGAGAATGATTGAGGAAGAACTTAGAAAGAACAAAAGAGAGCTTTGGAAGAAGGCTTTTTTATTATGCTTGGAGACTACTTATAACTTTGCTTGGTGCCTTTGCAAATGAAAGGCACCTCTATTTATACTACTTCCTAGGGACTAAAGTGCAATTAGAATTTACTTTACAAGTCCCTAGAATATTTACACTTTGGTCCATTTTCTAGAGAATTCTATACTACCTTGGGACCTTCTCTAGCCTTCTTGAGAGTTCAAAAATGTTCTAGAGTTCTCCGCACAACTCTATAGCAATATGCCCCTTTACGGATACGGAATTAGGCTGAAATTGCGGCGGGACGTCACACGCTCCCCCACCTGATGATGCAACGAGCGCGACGCATTGCTGTAAGAACTCTTGGACTTTGTCCTTGAACTACCACAAATCTTCATATTTCTCCTATGTGATCTCTTTCGGAGTTTGTCCCTTCCAATGCACAAGGAACATTGCGCTGTCTTGTTGACCTCGCTTCCATTTGGCTTGATAATCCATGATAGTTTCGATCTCTCGGTCATGAAAGGAAATGACAGTAATGGATGCCCATTGTGATCGATTCCGGCTAGGATCTTCGTTGTCCTCATGGTACGGCTTGAGGACTCTCGCATGAAACATCAGATGGATCTTAGAGTGTGGAGGTAACTCCAACTTGTACGAAATCTTTCCCACCTTGGCAACGATCTTGAACGGACCCTTATATTTGCGCACTAAGTTTTGATGGACGCCTCTTAGTGCTTTGAGCTGTCTTGGATTTAATTTCACCAAGACCATGTCGCCTTCTTTATAGTCCGTGGGACAACGCTTGCGGTCGCAAGCTTCTTCATCTTCTTGGCTGCCTTGTCCAAGTAGGACTTGGCAGTGTCAAGCTGCTCCTCCCATCCCTTGGCAAGACGGTAAGCACCAAAACTGTTTACCTCAAAAGAAGTTGTCAACGAATGCGGAGTTTGGGGTTGTTGGCCTGTCGCCAACTGAAATGGTGTGCGTCCGGTGGACTCGCTCCTCTGCAAATTGTAGGAAAACTGTGCCATATCTAGGAGTCTGGCCCAATCCTTTTGATGCGCACTAACACAGTGCCTTAGATAGCACTCTAGTAGGGCGTTGATGCGTTCGGTCTGGCCGTCGGTCTGCGGGTGGAAACTTGTGGAGAAGTGAAGCTCCATTCCAAGAATCTCGAACAACTCTCTCCAAAAGTTCTCAGTAAAGCGGGGGTATTGGTCACTAATGATATGTCTCGAAAGCCCCCAATATTTATCCACGTTCTTAAAGAAAAATTGAGCAGCCTCTTTTGCCGTGCAACCGGCTGTGGCGGGCATGAATGTAGCATACTTTAAAAACCTGTCCACCACGACTATGATAGTACCAAACCCGTCGGACTTCAGCAAGAAAGTGATGAAGTCCATGGTCACGCTCTCCCATGGGCGTTCTGCTACGGTTAGTGGCTCTAGTAACCCTTCCGGTTGCCTTTGCTCAACCTTGTCTTGTTGGCACACAAGACAAGTCTGCACATAAAACTCGATGTCGTCCCGCATGCGTGCGTCGCTGTCCCGGATGCCCAGCCTATGGTGTGTCATGGATTTTGTTTGTGATGCGCCACTTGATAGACCCAAACTTGGGTACATAAACCCTCCGACCGGTGGTGATCAAGAAGCCATTTTCTACCCAAAAGCGCTTGGTTTTGCCTTGGACAACAAACTCCATCAGTTTTTTAGCCTCTGGATAGTGTTGCATGGCATCCTTGATTGCATCTTGAATGTCACAGTGATCTGTAGTGATGGAAACAAACTCGTCCTTCCTATTTAGTGTGTCGTCCACGACATTGCCTCTTCCTGTCTTGTACTCTAAAACATAGTCGAACTCTGCTAGAAAATCTTGCCATCTAGCTTGATTTAGGGTGATCTTTTTTTGGGACTGAAAGTATCTAGTGGCACCGTTGTCAGTCTTGACCACGAACTTGGAGCCTAGTAAGTAGTGTCTCCACGTCCGTAGGCAATGCACAATGGCCATCATCTCTTTCTCCTGCATCGTGTACTGTCGTTCGACCTCATTAAATTTGAGGCTCTCGAATGCTATTGGGTGTCTATCTTGCATTAAGTCTCATCCAATGGCAAATTCCGAGGCATCAGTATGTATTTTAAAGGTCTTGGAGAAGTCGGGCAGCGTCAAGATCGGCTCCTTCGTTAGTGCGGCCTTGAGACCTTTGAATGCTTTTTGCCACTCCTCGTTCCAAACCCACAAATTATTCTTCTTTAACAACTCGGTGAATGGAGCAACTTTAGCGGAGTAACCACTTATGAACCTGCGATAGTAGTTCACAAGACCAAGGAATAATCGCAGCTCGGTCACCTTCGTGAGCGCCTCCCACTCTTGGATCTCCTTAATCTTCGCCTCGTCCATTCAACGTTCGCTTTGGATGATAACATGGCCTAAGAAGTGCACCTCGGGCTGGGTGAACTCGCACTTCTCCCGCTTGACGTAGAGCTGGTTCTCTCGTAAGACTTGAAAGACATTCCTCAAGTTTTCCACGTGTTCCTCCAAGGTGTTGCTATGGATGACTATGTCATCTTAGTACACCACCACGATCTGGTCCAAGTAAGGATGAATAATCTCGTTCATCAGCTTGTAAAAGGTTGCGGGTGCGTTGGTTAAGCCGAAAGGAATCACCTACCACTCGTATACTCCGTATCTAGTCACGTACGCTGTCTTTGGCTCATCCTTCTGCGATGCGCACTTGGTAGTAGCCTTTCCGGAGGTCCCTCTAGGTGAAGTACTTGGCCTGCCCAAGTCTATCAAATAAACCTGGAATTAGCGAGATAGGATATTTGTTCTTAATTGTGACCTTATTGAGTGCTAGATAGTCAACACATAAGCACAACAACCCATCTTTGTTCTTCTGGAACAGCACTGGCGCGCCATAAGGTGCCTTGGATGGACGGATGTGACCGGCCTCGAGGATTCCTTCGACTTCTTCCTTAACTCCTTTAACTCCGGTGGAGCCATACGGTAAGGTGCATGTGCGAGTGGCTTGGATCGAACCTCTAACTCTATCTTGTGATCTACCTTGTGCCTCGGAGGTAGATCCTTCGGCAGCTCGTCTGGTATCACGTACTCTTTCTCCTTAAGGACTTTCTCTATGAGCTGTGGCAAGGACTTCATAGTACCATTGTCTTCTCCCGAACTTGCAGTGGTAGCTAGGAACGTCGGCTCCCCTTTCTTTAGGCCATTCACAATCTGCATGGACGATAAGTGGGCGTGTCCTTATTTATTTGGAACCTTGAATAAGGGTACTATGCATGAACCTTCCCTCTCCATGACCATGAGTCATTGGAGGTAGGGATCGATCATCGTGTGGCAGCGTTGGAAGAATTCTTGCCCGAGAATGATGTCGAATATGTCTAGAGGAGTGACAGTTATGTTTGTCTTTCCTTGCCACTTTCCTAACGTGATGCTTACTCCTTGGGCGACCCCACACACGGGAGTCGGTGGGGCGTTAACTGTGTTGAGGCGGGTGTTGCTTGGCATGTAATTCAGCCCTAACCTCTCTGCCGCCATTTTAGTGATGACACCAAAGTCTACCATGGAACGAGATGGTCGTCCATTAATGGAGATGTTTTTACATAGTGCGTGCATAAGTCTCCTGGCTTCTCGGTCTGCTAGGATATCGCACCGCATAGTCCAACCATGCCCAACTGTGTCGTACCCGCTTCTTACCCTTAATATTGTGCGTCGTTTTCCTTCCGTTCACATAGGATGGCACCAAGGTTCTTCATTTCGGGGCACCTGGCATAGCCGTGTGGTCCTCCGCATATGTAGAATCCATCTTCTTTGTTGTTCTGCGCCCACTTCTCTGTGTAATTTTGGCATCCAAACCGCTTGTTGTTCGACTTGTGGAGGTCGTGCTGCTTGGGGTGTACCTGCTGCTCCTTGCCTGGACCATAGTCTCCCCCACCTTTGGCATTACTACTTCTTGCATCTTTGCCCTTTACCTTGTCATGCCGTTCATGTTTGAAGTCCGTCAAGGAATCGACTTGTGTGATGGCTTCGTCAATGGTCTTAACCTGACGCCGCTCCAACTCCGTCTTAGCCCAATTCTGTAGTATGTCGATGAAGTGGAACAACATGTCTTCGTCCGTGAGTTTGGGAATTGGAAGTATAGAGTTGTGAACTCTTTCACGTATGCTCGAATGCTTCCCGTTTTCTTCAATTCTCGGAACTTGTGCTTAACCTCGTACACGACGTTGTTAGGGAATAAGACTTTCTTGAATTCTTTACGGAATTGCTCCCACATGTTGATGGTGCATGTCCCCTTCCCGATCTCGGCCTCTTTGCGCCTCCACCATAGCAAAGTCATCTTGGCAAGTACAACACGACAATGTTGATCTTGTTCTCGTCTTTTCTTACCTGACTACACTTGAAGTAATTCTCCAAGTGCCATACAAATTTTTCCAACTCTTGAGCATCACGGACGCCCTTGACTATAGGTGTCTTGGGAGCCTCGACCCTGGCCTCCCTATCAAGGTCAGGTGATGCATATCCTCTAACCTCACGCTTTCCTTGAGTGATTTTACTTCGGCCTTCAGGGTCTTGATCGTGCTAAGTGCTTCCGTAAGCTTATGTTCCAAGGAAGTGATGGTCTTTTTTGTGTTAAGCACATCCATAAGTCGACACTCCAAGGAAGTGATGGCCTCGTTCATCTCAAACTCGGCCCGCTGGCGACCTTCCAACTCTTTATGGATGTTCTCGATCTCCTCAAGGGTGAAGTCCTCATGGGTCTTGAACTTGCTGTCTGCCACGTTCATGCGCCGGCCTAAGATCTCGACAGCTTGTATCACCACTTCAACCCTTGCAACTCATTCTTCACCAGCGGTGACGTCTATGGCGTCTTTGCGCAATTCATCATCACTTGCTTCGGCCGTAGAGGGTGGATGAGATGTTAGCGCCTCGCTAGGTGTGGGTTCGAGCATAACCTCCTCATTACCCTTTTGATGTTTCTTCCTCTTTCGGTTCTTCTTACCACCATCCATACGGACGTTGGTGGTGTAAGCGCAGTTTACGTCTCCTTTGGTAGCCATTCCCTTAGTATCAAACCTTGTTGATACCACTTTATCGTGGACTTAGAGTATTTGCTAAAGTTTCGTCTGGCCCTCGACGACTTACTCACTAATCTTTCAAGGTCTTGTAAGCTCAAGGAAGCCTTTAAGACTTAGATCGCTAAGAGAATGATTGAGGAAGAACTTAGATAGACCAAAAGAGAGCTTTGGAAGAAGGCTTTTTTATTATGCTTGGAGACTGCTTATAACTTTGCTTGAAGTCTTTACAAATGAGGGGTACCTCTATTTATACTACTTCCTAGGGACTAAAGTGCAATTAATATTTACTTTACAAGTCCCTAGAATATTTATACTTTGGTCCCTTTTCTAGAGAATTCTACACTACCTTGGGACCTTCTCTAGCCTTCTTGAGAGTTCTAAAATGTTCTAGAGTTCTCCGCACAACTCTAGAGCAATCTGTCCCTTTTCGGATGCGGAATCAAGCTGAAATTGTGGCGGGTCGTTACATTAAGGTGTGTAAGTTGTATATGTGCTTAATTAATTTAAGAGAAATATAAATATTTATAGTCAGTGAATTCCTCCATCTTTTCTCTATATTACTCATTTTTCTTGTCTCTATCTTCCTTACTGTTGCGGAATAAATATTTGTAATAGTAATTCATATATGCATAGGAACAAGTTAATTTTTACTCTCGCATAATATATTCATCACCCTATTATATTTTTTATTTTCCTTTATTTGTATATTGCCCTTTTTATATGCATTTATTTATCGCACCATATTATTTTTGATTTATATTGTTTTTTTTGTTCCATACTGTTAAAATCTCACAAATGATTGTGTTGTATTTTATAATTCAAATGATATATATAACTTGACAAAAATTTCTTTTGTCAAAATTTACAGATGACAAAATTAGTAACTCTCAAATGAGCCAAAGAAGACGAAGGGTACACATACATATAATTATTATTTATATATGTCAATTAAATATTTAAACATGATTATTTTATAACAAATAAATATTTTTATTTTATAGGTGTAGACTATGAAAATTGATAATGATCTACTAAACATCCTAAGGAAGACATATGTTGATCAAATTTCTATACAACTGTTACAGAACACCACTCTCCTTTGACGACAAGTTCTCGATATGTATGCATCTGTAAAAAGGTGGAGGGTATTCCTTAAAAATAAGGCGGAAGATTTTTAGGCATTAAAAATTTGCTTTGAATTTGTAATTTATACATCGTACATCTATATTTTATAGGCATTTATACTAATTAGCATTGTATACACGTGCATTGCACGTGTTCAAAAATTAGTAATAAAAAAAGTGTGTAGTACACACCATCAAGAGAGTAGTAAAAAAATGTATTTCTCAAATTAATGGGAGAAAGTTTAGATATATAACTCATACTCTCCATAATTTAGGTGTGAAAACTCAAATAAAGGACATAGTATGAGTTTCTGATACTTCACTCATTTTAAAAAGTTCCAAATTTAATTTGACCTAAATACTAAATTTTTTCTAGTATTTAAGAATTTAGATTATTTGCCAAAAACATTTGTTAAATAGTAATAAGTTGTAACCCCCCCCCCCCCACACACACACACACAAATATTTTTGAGAAGATCTATGGCCAAATGAGTCCTAATATCTTCATTAAAATATGAGTAAGTTATAAAAGTCTTGTAAAACTTAATCCACACGCCAATATATCATAGCTAATTTTTTCATTAATATTAAAGCATTTAGGAAGAAAATAAAATATATTTTACCAATTTCTTATTTAAATCGGAATATGCGAAATGTTAAGATAAAACTCTCAAATTTAGATCATAAGAGTTAGACACAAGACGATAAATAACCCCCTTTCTTTGCCATTTTTTCGTTGTCTTCTGCTTTGTTTCCTTCTATGTCTTTTTTTTAATTCGGCGTACTGCAAACGTGAATCGTTTTAAGAAAATTACATGTCAAATTATTTAGTCCCTTATCTTATTTACAGGTCTGATAGGTTCATTCCATCGTAGAAAAGTTGTATGCTTCCACAATGATAACAATGGTTAGAGACTTGCAGTGTAAACTACTGCTGAGGCTGCAGGAATGACTGTATTGAAGCCAGGGAGACTGGTGGTACTGTTTGCTGAAGCTGCCTCAACAGTGTAATCATGCTACTAGCAATCTGCTCTATCGGCTATTGAACAACGTTGATAGTGAACAACCTTGGCTTCAATCAGGTCAGCTTTTATTGGAAACAGGAATAACCTACCAAAAGGTGTCGAATATGAGTACAAAAAAAATCAGAACAAAGTTATTACAAAGTTCTCCTACAGGCTAAAACAAGTAAAGGAAAGACTTTTGCAAATAAGTAACACGATTCGAGAAACTACACAACATGTGATTGATAGAACATCGAAGTAGAAAAGTACTTGGGCCGAGTCAATGCTGTCACAGAGAAAATTACAGATCTTCCCTAATGCTGAAACTTCATTATCATAAGTCATTATGTTCTCAGGTAGTAGAACAATTGGATGCCTTACAAAAATTTTAGCCTTGATAGAGCCTCTGAGTAAGGGTAATGAAATGAAGTTAAAGTAGGAACATGTTACCCCTGTCCCCCATTCTTCTACTTACCAACATAGGCATTAGATATGCTAAGAGCTCATCGAAGAGGGGCAGAAAATCTGCCTTGAATATTTTTATTGATATACCCAATAATTCACCTGCCTATAAACATTTCAAAATGATAAGCCTGATAATACGAAAAACATGTTTAATGATAAAAGGATCTACCACTCATTCTTGAGAAACAATTTTTGTTAAACATACTTGGTCAAACACTTCTTTTTCTTGATCATTTCCCCGCTGAGCAATTCCCTTCTATAGGTATAAAAGTCTTTAGATTTTCTCTCTCTTGTTTTTTTTTGTTCGACTTAATCACATCCACAATACTTCAGACTTGACCTGAATTCCAAAGGAGAATACACGATAATATATTAAAGTTCATGAGAAGGAGTAACGTAAAAACATACTATATGTTTCAAGACTTAATTAGCATTAAATTGTTTAACAATCATACACATCTCTAGTAATTACTTGTCCCCCAATATATGTTCTGCCTCTCCCAAGTTTAGGTCCAACTCATTTTTGTTCAAGTGGTGTATGGACCAGATTGTTGAGTGAACTTCGAGTAATTCCACCGAGTATACTTATCCAGGTAAGGTAACTCTATTTCTAACTCATATGATCTATAACTCAGCTTATACAAATATACTATCAAATAGGCACGAGTTTTGGAAGTCTAGCATCATTCTCTTGATAAACCTGCATCTTTCATTAGTCACATGTCAAAACTTTGTATATATTGAGATGGTTCAACGATTGTCATTCATCAGATCAACCAAACTATTTGTACGAACAAGTTTTTTTCACCTTACAACATATGTATATGTTCATACAGTTATTTTTTCTTTTGGATGCAGTTAACTTTAAGTTTTGTAGAATTCTTTGATGTGATTTCATTGATCTTATTTAAAAAAAAAATCAATATACTGAATAATTAACTGTTATAGTTTACATTCTCATCCCATCCAATCGTTGATATAGCCTTTTTCTTATTTTCGGTTTGATGACTTTCTTAAAATATCTGAAGTCAAGTTTCATTCAATTAGTTAATAATTAATCGTTTTGACTGACTCTTTTTACGTAAATGATAAGTAGAAAAGAGGTAGGAACTAGAATAAATAGTTCGGTAGAAACAAATGCAAAAATTATTTATTGCTACTGAAATATTTATTCTAGTTCGTACCGCTTTTGTACTTATCATTTACCTAAAAACAATTAGTTAAATCAATTAATTACTAACTAATTTGATTGAAACTTGACTTGTGGGATTTTCATAAAGCCACTGAAATCAAAAATTAAGAAAGCCTATATCGACCACTGGATCTGATAACCTATAAGTTAGTGTTGATACAAATATTCTTTTGTAGCATTTGATAAAACCTACTTGAATTTTCCTTCAATGGATGATATCCAAATAATGTTTTTTCTGCAATCTTTAGAACTTACATGAAATCTATTATAAGTATAGTAAAATGCTTATGCTCTATTCAAAGAAAGAGATCTTTATTTACATAACTATATGTCCTGACAACAAGGAGCATTGTTCCATATGTTTAGTAAGGGGCACCTGAATTTCAGAATCATTTCTCCCCTTAAGTTTAAAAATTTACTTAATTAAGTTTGATTTAAGCCTACCTTTTTTGGTCTGTGTGTCTTTGGATGAGTATTTTAATGGCGAGGAAATGAATAAATTAATTGTGGTCATTTATTCCATATCGATTGCATTATTGAGTGGAACAAGCTTGAGAACACTTTCCCATGTGCAAGAGGAGAGTGCTGACTATGCTACCTTGAGAATTGATTCATTTGATGTTGCCTTGGCTTCAACTAACATAATTTGAGTTTAAGAATACTTGCACCCACCAAAGGATATCGATGAAATAGTGATTTCTTGTATTTCTGTTGAAATAGCGGAAGATGGTTCATCATGCTCTATCATCTCTTCCACAACTAGGCTTGTAACTTCCTTGTCCTTTATTATGAGTTCCGAAAGCTGCAAGCCTAGTTGTGGAAGAAATGACAGAACATGACGAACCACCTTCTGCTATTTCAGCAGAAGTTATAGATATCACTAATCAATAGATATCCTTTGGTGGGTGCAAGTATTCTTAAACTCAAATTATATAAATTGGGAATGGTTCGCTCAACTCTCATTATAAGCCCTATATTTGAACAACCAATGAAGAAAAGCACCACCATGTAGCCCGAACTAAACTGATTGGTTAAAGCCGAGTGAACATTGAATTCATGAATTTTCAAGGTGAAGGTAAAATAGCTGACACTATCCACTTGCATGTGGCACAAGCATTCTTGAGGTTCTTCCACTCTTTGTGCAACCAATATTGTATAAACAAAATCAAGTTTTGCACGATCTAACCTATCAAAATATTCTTAAGACATATGAATCAAAAAAAGAAGATGTTTGGAATCAAACTGAAGTAAGCTTATAAACGTAAGAAGGAGGGGATTATGGTTTTAGTGCTCTGTGCCAAGCATATGCAACAATGCTACTTGTTATTAGGACAGGTTGAATTGTCTACCTTGTACTTATGTAGACTTATGCTTAAATAAATATCTCTTGCTTTGGTTTTAGCATAAGACATTCTCAAATTTGATAGATTTCAAATATGGTGTAAAAGATTTTATTTTTTAAAAACATATAATTTAAGATTTAGGTGTTTGCTATTAGGAATCTGGTCTCATATTACTTGATGCATAACAAAGTTTAAAACAATTCACTTCCCCGCTCAATACAAAAGGTCAAAATCTCCAATTAGTTTGAATGACCATCTATTGTTACTTTTACCAATATTGTATTATAGTTAATAAATAGACTTAAATTAATAAATTTTCTTATAACTTGGTGGAGGGGGGTCAACCATATTTTACTCAAAGACCCATTTTTTTTCTCTTCACTTTCTTATCCAACACATAATCGGGATATTATAGTGGCCACACCAACCCTTTCATTCTTATTGCTTCAGATTCCTTCGGGCGGTACAAAGTAAACCTTTGTAGCATTTCTCAAAGTACCAAATTAAACCTTAGGAAAATGAATGAATTTAACTTAGCAAATTTTCAATAGCCTAGTGTCATAGACTTAGACTTTAATTAAGCACAACGAGTGACACTTGACAAGTCACTCACAAATCTTTTCCAATTTTACAAGCTCAATTAAGTCTTTTTAACACTAGATCGCTAAGAGAATATTGGATTTAAGAAAGACACAAGAGAATTTCTTAAGTAAGCTTTTATAGTTCAAGACTTGAAAGATTTGCTTGATCGTTTTTACAAATGAATTCCTTTTTATTTATACTATCCATCCAGGGGCTAATAGATAAATAGTAGTTTCCATACAATTCCCTACTTATTTACAAATAAGTCATCTTTCTAGAATATTCTACGCAACTTAATTATTCCAAGAACCATTCATGCAAATCTACGGGATTCTAAGGTCATCTAAGATATTATCCATATATTCTATAACATTCTACTAGTGACAACAAGGAGCATTGTTCCTATGTTTAGTAAGGGGCACCTAAATTTCAGAATCATTTCTCCCCTTAAGATTGAAAATTTACTTAATTAAGTGTGATTTAAGCCTACCTTATTTGGTCTGTGTGTCTTAGGATGAGTATTTGGATGGCGAGGAAATGAATAAATTAATTGTGGTCATTTATTCCATATCGATTGCAATACAAAGTGGAACTAGCTTGAGAACACTTTCCCATGTGCAAGAGGAGAGTGCTGACTATGCTACCTTGAGAATTCATTCATTTCATGTTGCCTTGGCTTCAACTAACATAATTTGAGTTTAAGAATATTTGCACCCACCAAAGGATATCGACGAAATAGTGATTTCTTGTAATTCTGTTGAAATAGCGGAAGATGGTTCGTCACGCTCCATCATCTCTTCCACAACTAGGCTTGTAACTTCCTTGTCCTTTATTATCAGTTCCGAAAGCTGCAAGCCTAGTTGTGGAAGAAATGATGGAAAATGACGAACCACCTTCTGCTATTTCAACAGAAGTTTAAGAATTCACTAATCCATAGATATCCTTTGGTGGGTGCAAGTATTCTTAAACTCAAATTATATAAATCGGGAATGGTTCGCTCAACTCACATTATAAGCCCTATATTTGAACAATCAATGAAGAAAAAAACCACCATGTAGCCCAAACTAAACTGATTTGTTAAATCCGAGTGAACATTGTTTTTATGAATTCTCAAGGTGAAGGTAGAATAGCTGACACTATCCACTTGCATATGGCACAAACATTCTTGAGGTTCTTCCACTCTTTGTACAACCAATATGGTATAAACGAAATCATGTTTTGCACGATCTAACCTAACAAAATACTCTTAAGACACATAACTCAAAAAAAGAAGAAGTTTGGAATCAAACTTAAGTAAGCTTAAAAACATAAGAAGGGGGGATTATGGTTTTAGTGCCCTGTGCCAATCATATGCAACAATGCTACTTGTTATTAGGACAGGTTGAATTGTCTACCTTGTACTTATGTAGACTTATGCTTAAATAAATATCTCTTGCTTTGGTTTTAGCACAAGACATTCTCAAATTTGATAGATTTCAAATATGGCGTAAAAGATTTTATTTTTTAAAAACATATTATTTAAGATTTAGGTGTTTTCTATTAAGAATCTGGTCTCATATTACTTGATGCATAACAAAGTTTAAAACAATTCACTTCCCCGCTCACTACAAAAGGTCAACATATCTAATTAGTTTGAATGACCATCTATTGTTACTTTTACCAATATTGTATTATAGTTAATAGATAGACTTCAATTAATAAATTTTCTTATAACTTGGTGGAGGGGGGTCAACCATATTATGCTCAAGGACCCACTTTTTTTTTCTACACTTTCTTATCCAACACATAATCTGGATATTATAGTGGCCACACCAACCCTTTCATTCTTATCGCTTCAGATTCCTTCGGGCGGTACAAAGTAAACCTTTGTAGTATTTCTTAGAGTACCAAATTAAACCTTAGGAAAATGAATGAATTTAACTTAGCAAATTTTAAATATCCTAGTGTCATAGACTTAGACTTTAATTAAGCACAATGTGTGACACTTGACAAGTCACTCAGAAATATTTTCCAATTTTACAAGCTTAATTAAGTCTTTTTAGCAGTAGATCGCTAAGAGAATATTGGATTTAAGAAAGACACAAGAGAATTTCATAAGTAAGCTTTTATAGTTCAAGACTTGAAAGATTTGCTTGATCGTTTTTACAAATGAATTCCTTTTTATTTATACTATCTATATAGGGGCTAATAGATAAATATTAGTTTCCATATAATTCCCTACTTATTTAAAAATAAGTCATCTTTCTAGAATATTCTACGCAACTTAAATATTCCAAGAACCGTTTATGCAAATCTATGGGATTCTAAGGTCATCTAAGATATTATCCATATATTCTATAACATTCCACTAGTGAATAGTGTTCTTCCAATGTTATTGTTCCACATGGACAACATTGTGCCACTTGGTGCCTACGTAGTGTGATGACATGGAAAGTCATCAATCTCTCCCCCAACTTATATTGCGACGACCACGGGGCACTGTTGCTGCATGAACTCTCAAATTCGGTCTTTGAATTTCCACAAGTCTTCATATCATTCCCATATGTCTTCTTCTGGTGATTGTCCCTTCTAGTGGATGATGAAAATGGTAGTAGTATGCTTCCCTTTTTTCTGTCTAGCTTGGTAGTCAAATAAACCCTCAATTTCCCGATAATGCAAACTAGTGATGGTAATTGGGGCAGACTTGACAAACTTCGGTTTGGGTCATCCTTGTCATCAAAATATGGTTTGAACCCATTGGCATGAAAGATGGGTTGACCTTGAGATGAGGTGGTAACTCTAACTTACATGATTTTTTACACCTTGACGACGATCCTAAACGACCCCTCATACTTCCCTACCAGATTTTTGGTGCATACCTCGTAGATCCTTGAACTTCCTTTTCGTAAACATTACCAAAACTATGTCCTCAATCTATGATCAGAGGGAATGCGCTTGCAGTTGTAAAATTTCATCATTTCTTTGTCTAAGTAGGACATAGAAGTGTCAAGTAGCTCCTATTATTGCCATATGGTAAGCCCTCAAATGCGGTCGTTAGTGATTGTAGAGTTTGTGCTTGCTGTCATATGGCAAGTTATATGAGAATCAGACTATGTCTAATAGCATTTTTTAATCTTTCTTACGTGAACTCACAATGTGCCTCAGACAATACTCAAATAAGACATTGATCCATTCTATTTGTCCATCCTCTGTGAGTGATAACTAGTGGAGAAATGCAACTGTGTGCCAAACATATCAAACAACTCTCTCCGAGAGTTTCCTGTAAAATATGGGTCTCGATCGCGGATGATTGCCTCGAGAAAACCTAATATTTTACCACAATCTTGAAGAATAATTTGGCAGCCCCTTTAACAATGCAACCTGCTTTGTCGGGCATAGAGCTAACATACTTCAACAACCTATCCACCACGACCATGATTGTCCTATATATGATAGACTTTGTAAGAAGGTTATAAAGGTCATAGTCATACTCTCCCATAGGCACTCCACTAGGGTAGTTTTTCTAATAGTTTTGTACATTATTGTTGATCTATCTTATCTTATTGGCACACAAGAAAAGTCCGTACATAGCAATCTAGGTCTTGTCACATGTGGGACCTTTAGTAGATTGAATCGATCACTTCCCTTATGCGACGCTGCCCTGAGTGTCCCGCCCACAACGTGTTGTGGTTGTCCATTATAATATGCCACCTAATAGTACCAAACTTGGGCACATAGTTTCTTCGTCTGACGGTGTAATAGTCCATATTCCATTCAGAAGTGTCTTCGAAGGTCAACCTTGGTGAAGTACTTGGAATGTCCAAGTGTTTTTAACAAGTCGGCACAAAGAGGGATGGGGTATTTGTTATTTATTGTCACTTTGTTGAGCATGTGGCAATCTATGCATAAACGTGACAACCCATCTTTGTTCTTTCTAAACAGGATCGACATTCCATATGGTGCTTTAGACGACATATATAAATGGCTTCGAGCAATTCCTTCAACTTCTTCCTCAATTCCTCAATCTCGATTGGATCAATGCGATATAAGGAATATGTGGGTGGCTTCGCTCTAGGCTCTAGTTCGAAATCATTGTTTACCTCGCACCTAGGATATAAGTGCCTTGAAAACTCTTCCAACATTGCATCTTTGTTCTCTTCCAGATTGTTCTCTATGCATAGTGACACTGTCTCCTTAGTACCATTATCTTTACCTAAACTCACACTGGTGGCTATTATCGTGCCCTATTTTTCTGAAATGGAGTTGTGCAATGACATGACAATTGTTTTAGGATTAATAAAAAATAAGAGTCGCTACCTACAGAATCAAAGGCACGTTAGGACACTATTTTATCCTAATTACAAACCAACTTAATTAAAAGGGTCTGCAAAATCATAGACCGGGTAAGAGTTCATGTTATTTTAAAATAAAGGTATTAAGAACCCTTCGAGGTCCATAAATGTGGGTCCGGACAGGATCTTGGGAATTATGTGGGGATTTAACATGGAAAATAAGGTCCCTATAAAATATAGAATATAAAAAGATATATTTGATATCACCAGTATGAATCCATTATTATTTAATTAATATAAGCCTCGGTGAATAAGATATTTAAAAATGGAAACTTATTTTTTTATACAATCAAATCAAATCTATGCGAGTTAATAAAAATTGGCACATAAATTGCTAATGAAGCTACAAAAATTACAAATTCAATAGACCAAATCAAGGTATTGAGTATCAAACGCATTAATAAGATATTTCAAATATTAACAAATAAAGAATGAGAGACTGACCTGATCGCTTCTAATAAAATGTTTAAAATGTATGGATAATATGAAATAAAAGGAAAAATTATATAAGTAAAATAAACACACGGAGAAGAAAGCAGTGATAAACTTACCTGATTGATTCCAAACCAATAGAATTAAAATATATCATGCAAGTTGAAATTTAAATAAACCAACAACATCTAAAGTTAAAGTTGCTAGAGAGAGAGATATATATATTTGACAAAGCTAAAAGGGGCCGAATATGATGTTACTCCCTATTTTTTATGATTGACTCTCCTAAATGACTTATGGAAAGACAAAAAATATACGTTCAAAAATTTTCCAAGAGTACTAAATATAATATTTTGATATTTAAAAAATCACGTGAAGCTAAAATATAAGTATATTTTATTTATATTAAGATTGTATGGAACTATGTTGATAAGTTAATAATAAATTTTTCATGTTTTTAAGATTTCTAAGGGTGATTTAAAATTAGAATGGGAGGAAATAACGAGTTGCCTTATTTTTGTAAAGCTATATGTGCGCTTCATAAAAGAAGTTAACGTACTATAGCTTATCTGTGTTTCATTATTTCATTAAATGTACCAGATACCCCTTTTGGGGTGACGACACTTCCACTTTAGCCTGGATTCTCGCGTTGACTTCTCCACTTGCCATGATTGAATTCCAAGGAACGCTGTTGCAGTATAGTGTGCATGTAAAGAATAACCATCCGAGTTGTAAAGATCCAGTTAATCAAATATGATACTACGTTTAAGTTTTTTCAAAAAAAGAGAGAAAGTAATAGCAAACATTAATGCATGAATTTTACTATAAACTAGGGTATTGAAATAGTGTGATTTAATAAGTAAAAGAGTCAATTGACAATTAAAGATTACCATCGATGAATTTATCATAATAAATAAATCGAAGGAAAGAATCATAAATGATCTTCTAATTTTGAAGGAGCCATGTTAATATAGTCAAAGATTTCAGTCCAAAATAACATGATTTAGATACTGTCATATTTGAAGGTCACATGTGTATATTTACTTACCATAACTAGCAAAAGTTTGCCAAGAACAATTAAGTTAAAGTGGTACACACTAACTAAAAGAAATAAAATTGGAAAATAAAATAGAGTCTATCAAAGAGAAGAATCATGTCAATGTTTATCAAGAATTTATAAATATTAGGTGTATCAATCGATTAAGGGAACAAAAATGGAAAGAAGCGTGAATTATGAATATTTCAAGAATAATCAATCCATTCATTAGGCAAACAAAATCAAATACGCATATTAAGACTTGCTATAGTTGAATCAAGAAACCACAACTCAGTCACTATTTTTAAAAGAAAGCTCAAGGGTTAGTAAAACCTAGATACAAAAGGGGCATATTACATTAAAACAAAAATAGAAAGACACAAAGTAGAAAATGCAAAAGTTTAGAAACTCAAAATCATTCTAAAAAGAGATTTCATGATAATTATAGAGTTTTATAGAGTAAAAATGCAATAGTAAATATAAGGTGATTTAAGAAATTTGTGTAAAAGATGAGATAATCTATAAAATGAAACTGGATCTGTCATGATTCAACTTCATTAGCCCCCCAAAACCTTAAGACTCTATCGGGTCCTCGCTTGTCAGAGTGGCGGAGAAACAATGATCTTGTTATCATAGTTGTTGTTCAAGTCGGGAAAAGGATGATTGTTGGCTTGACTCATCGAAGTCAAATGGCTTTTCACGGTGGCTATCTTGCTAGAATGTTTTGTCAGAACCAATGAAAAGAAGAGTAGAATACATATAAAGGTTGAATGGTGCGGCACTTCACATGCCAATGGGGATGAGAATAGAGTCAAAGGGAAAGAGAAAGGGTAGGAGATGGGCAATTGGCTTGGATGTTGAAGTAGCTGCTATCCACCTGTGGGTGGAGGAGTGTCTATGAGAGAGAAGAAGGAGAGTGGCTCGCTTGGTGGTTGGCCCCGCGAGTGAGGGTGGAGTAGGGGTTTTGTTATTTTTTTTGCCGGCTATGAACGGTGTTGGGAGATAGAGGAGCGGCGCCTAACATTTTCAAAGAGAAGGAGGGTAAAAAAATGAAAATAGGGTTAGGATGTTAGGAAATTTATATAGGAAAGTTGTTGGAGACTCAATCTAAGCCGTTGAATAAAGATGAGTTATGGGGTTGAGATTTAAAAGAATGGAACAGATGGTTAAGATT
This sequence comes from Solanum lycopersicum, assembly GCF_036512215.1. Taxonomy (NCBI): domain Eukaryota; kingdom Viridiplantae; phylum Streptophyta; class Magnoliopsida; order Solanales; family Solanaceae; genus Solanum; species Solanum lycopersicum. The sequence continues at coordinate 51,884,067 of NC_090802.1, read as the reverse complement.
AAAGATGGGATCTAGAGATTGGGATTGAATTAATTGGTTCAAAATGGGCGAGAATTGTGACAAAATTGAGTATAAAATGCTACAAATTAAATAGATTGAATACAAAAGGCTACAATTTAAAAGATTTGGAGAAAGATTTAATAAATTGTTATCCAATAGATGGTTATACTACACATATTAACTAATTTCAAATGTCAAATATTATAGACGTAAATAGAAAAGTTAATTTATTATTTCAAATGTAGCAACGAGAAATACAACAACAAGACCAAAAAATAATAACATTTTTTAAAACTATGAACAATAAAGTGTAGATCAGTTAGATAAAAATTAACAAAATTTTAAAGAAATAGGCTTTAAAACATATTTAAAAAGCAATTCAAAAAGGCTTATAGGTTGATCAAATTTGGGTGTCAAACGATTGTCCCTCTTTGCTCGATAATGAATGATGAACTCGTGAGAAGATACGTTGACTACATAGCCAATTTTGTCCAACCAACAGAATGATGTTAAGTGGGATTAATGAAACGATAACTAACTGTGAAAAGAAGGTGTGGCCGAGACTTAGGCCTTAAATCATATACATATCTTCGGTATTACGAGAATGAGGTTGTGTGTTATTCTAGATTGAGGAACAGACTAAGCTTCTAAAAAATGAAATAATGGTAAAGATCCAAATAACGGTATAGAAGCAATAGTAACTTGAGTAGATAATATTATCTCTAAAGGCGGTATAAATATTTTAACGAAGATAAGAATGACTTAAGTTATGAGAGGAAAAGATCATATGATTAGTGCGAAGGGTGAGAAATCTTTCATTGCGGTAGATATATGAGTACTCTGAAAGAAAAATTGATCTCTTGTACAATCTATTAGTCTCTACACACTTGGATATTGTGATATGACTAAATAAAATTATTAGGACATATATAGTGATTAAATGGTAAAATAACTTATAAACATGATGCAATTTTCCATTGAGATCATGAAAGTTTAGCTCAAGACAATAAGGATGACATCTTATGGCCATGATACAGGAAAATTTAATCATTAGGTCATGGAATAATTGTTGTAGGCCATGAAATTATTGCATTTAGTCTATGATACCTTCAAAACATGATATGTAGAAATCAAATCCTTAGATTATGAGATGATGTCCGCGGGCCATGGAAATAGTGTCTATATACGATGACGCCTTTGAAATATGATAATCATAAATTTAATCATTAGGTCATGAAATGATGTCCACAAACCATGAATTAAAGAATTTTTACTATGGCACCTTTAATATCAAAAGAATGACAAAAGAGTGTGTATCTATTTTACTTAATGCAATTCAGTCATATTGAAATACTTTATGCTTGATCCAATACATATTTCTGTATGTTTTTTTAGGGCTATATGGTTCCCATAACTTGATTGAATCGTAGCTCAGTGTTAACGTGATTCTCGGACTCAATATTATTCTTGGGCATATATATAGTTCTCGAGCTTCATGTAGTTTTCAAGCACAAAGTTATTTTATAGCACAATGTGATTCTTTCGCACGATGCAGTTCTAAAACACATAGCAATTCTCAAACACAATGCAGTATGCGCCTCATCATGCAATTCTCTGGGATAATGCAATTGCTCAGGTGCATGCAAATTCTCAGGTATTATGCAATTTCTTAGGCATAATGCAATTCTAAGGCACAATGTAATTTTAGGGCACAATGCAATTTCTAGGACTCAATGCAATTCTTGGGCTCAATGTAATTCTTGGACACAAATCAAACTTCCAAACTCAATACAATTGATCGAGCAAAATGTAATTCTAAGGTTTATTGCAATTATGGGGTACATTGTAAATTTTTGGACAAAATGCAATTTTTTGGACACAATGCAATTCTCAGGCTCAATGCAATTATCAAGCTTAGTACGATTTTTCGGGCATAAGGAATTCTCCGAAATATGAAAATTCTCGAGCACAATAATATTCTTGGGCACAAGACATTTCTCAAAACGATGTTATCGTTGAGAATATAAGGTGGCTTAGACTATCGTTTATCAAAAGGACAAAGTGTCTCTTCCATGGTGATTGCCGGGCTCAATATTATAGTTGTGAGTATAAAGTATCTTAAATCCTCATCTTATTGGAAGGACAAAGTGTCATTTTTTGGTTGTTGTTTGGCACACAATAACAGTTGAGGGTATAGAGTAGCTTTGACCTTTGTTTTATTGGTAGAATAGAGCGTTATTTCATGGAGATTACTTGGATGATATTGGAATTGCTTCTTGCATTTGTACCTGTCTTTTCTTTGTTCAAAGAAAAATGTTAGTTTATAAAAAGGGAGGTTGATATGTATCTCTGTTTTGACTAGCACACTTCATTTGTCCTTTACATGTAGGCCTTATTCGGAAAAAAAAAAGGCTTGTATTTTACCAACCAAAACGAATTTATTAGTAATTGCAAGTATGTTATACCTGCTTTAGTCATAGACTTACTTCCTTAATATCTCTATAGATTAATTAATACATTAATCATATTTCATACCAAATACTTTTGACATGTTTGAGCATTTCCATTAATTTTTTCAACAAGATTGCGAAATGCATCAATAGTAAGTGGCTTCTGATAATAATAATAATAATCAAGGCCATTATTCTTGAATGATTTTTACTCTTCTTCTTTTTTCGCGTGAAGTCAAGCTATCAACATGCATATCTGAAGTTCGTTAGTTGCCTGTATAATATAGAAAATATTTCTAATGTTTTTTACCTGAACTACATCTAAATTATGATTTTCAAGCAGAAATTGAATTACGATTTATAAAACCTTACTTGACGACCATTCCTTACTGACATATCCAAGTCCATCATAATCAGATTAGAGCATGCACCATTATCATGAGAAAGAACCGCTTCTTGATCATTTTTTGCCTCATGAGTTTACACAGCGGATTTCCATTTTGTGGACCATTTGGACTACATTGTCATCATCTACTATAAGAGCTGCAAGTTTTTTCACTACTTTCGTGTTGTTTACTGAAGAAGATGGTCAGAATGATGATATTTTTTTCTGTAAGCTTGTGGATCATTCGAACTACAAGACATATGTATATTATATAGAGAAATAAGCATGTAACAATACTTTCTCATCAGTCACATATGGAAAAGTACATTACAGAAGAATTACAACTATGATTTTTGATCACACACTAGATATTGTTCTTGTTTATTTTGGTACTATATGTAAATAAGTTATGTAAAATAGTAAAGAAGCATTTAAGAATATGCAAAAAGTTTTACTTTCTCTATCCCAAATCATATGACATAAATTTGAATTTTGAAAGTCAAACTTCTTGATTTTTACTGTAAATTTTGACTGACAATCAGTACATTAAAATAAACAGCTTAATTGCCGCTATATATGTCACTTAAGCCTTTAGCGACATTGGTTATAATGACGGTATAGACTTTAACACTCTTTATTAATGTCAATATTTATTGGCGCTAAAAGGTATTTTGTTGTAGTGAATCTTTGGTTCTTTTTGTTTTTTTACATATTTAGAAACTAAATAAAGGGTACTATAAGCCACAAGAATTAAAAATAAAAATGTTAAAAGAGCACATATATAAATCATTCACAAATATTTTCTTGTTTGACTTTTGAAATTCAAACTATATCAGGTAAAACAAAATAGCATGCCCCTATGTTCTTGCTCAACTTTTTCTCTCTGCTCGTTTTCTTGTTCAACTTGAACTAGATGTGATGATTTGCTTAATATCATTCACAATGTCCAAGAGTAGTCCATATATCTGAAGTCTGGAGAATAATAATGTTGGCTTACACGAGTCCACCATGATAGAGACCAGGTCCCTTCACAGAAATAGTTAATAAAGTATTGAAGTTAGATGTTGGAAGGTAGAAGACTTAAAGTGTTTTACGTATAACCTCATTGCTCAAAGGAAGGAAAAACCACGAATTGTTATCTCGCAAAAATTCTCAAGGATCCACCAACTAACTCTAGCCAATATAAACTTCATCACTACACCACAGCTAAAACTAGACACTTTTTCTCTTGAGTAAGTTAAGACATGAAACATAACTAAAACTTACCTAAGTTAAATCATTAATCAAAACTTAGAAAATTATAAGCAAGAGAAGAGAAAAAGGTCAAGAACTCTAGTTCAAGAATGAAACAAGGTTCCATCATTTCTAGCCCCGTAATCTAAAGATTTCTCAATGGAATTTATCACCAGGCATGCGGAATTTCACTAGTGGGTTCCTTTCACCAATTAGATCCCTAGATATTAGTCAGATTGTTCATTCCCTTACCGTTATTAAACCTAGGGTTTCTGGAACATCATTAGATTATCATGAATTAGCTAGTTAAATGTTCCAAATAAGATTACGGTTTTATTACTCGACTTATGGCATGAATTTCAGAATTCTATCTATGTATTTGTTTAGTTCTTGAATTACATATGCTAGGTGAGATATTTGAGTTACTTCATATATACATGCCTCATTTATTAATGAATCATTATTAGATTAGTTGTTACATTCTTAATTTGCATGTTCAGTTTGAGCTATCCAATATTTACAAAAAAATATTCATACTCAGTTAACCACTAAATTCATTGGGAGTAACATAATACCGAGTTGGACTAGGTTTAACGTACCCAAATAGTCCTAAAAATACTAGCCATGTAGGTTGTAAGTCCCCTTAGTGGGCATCAATTTAGTGATTACACCAGCATGCCTCTATACCTTTGGCAGGGTATATTGGGTCCTCTTGATGGGGCGTATACATCGGACTCCACATTTAGCTCATGTGATTTTTTATCGGTTATTAGTTACTCCCGCAGTTCATTTAGACTTTATTGCAATTACCATATTTACAGTTCAATTAGTATTCATTCTTATCATGTTATAGATTTGGTCATTGCATCCATTTACCTCAACATTCCGCATATCATCTTCAGAATATTATACTTGATTTTGTTCTTGTTTAGTTATGTTTTATTTTAGCTTTAATCACTCTACCCTACATGTTCGGTACCTTTCAAATACTAATACATAAGTGCACTACATCTTCTCGTGATGTAGGTTTAAATTCTGAACATCCAGATCACGCTTAGATCAATTCCCGATCTCCAATTCATCAGAATCAGTGGTGAGCCCTCATTCTCTGAGGACAAGAGTCATAAGTTTATTTTAAATACTTTTAGTCCTTTAGTATCAGTTTTTTCTAGAGTTAGTTAGGGCTTGTCCCAACATTTTTAGTCAATGGCAACTAGGATTCGACATTTGGTTAGGAAGAATCCACCTGATTTTAGGGTCCCAAGTTGTGTGAGGACCTAGAGAAGATCATTGATAAGGTCATGAAAATATTTGGTTTGATGACAGTTTCTGGTAGTGATAGGGTGAAATTGGAATTAAAGCAACTTAAGGATGTGACTCACATATGGTTCACTTAGTGGAAAGAGAACAGAGACTACTTTGTCTTTTGTAAATCAATATAGTAATAAACTTTAGTGTTAATCTAGAAACTCTCTTAGAACCTTTATGAGTCTCTATTCAAGTCGATGACCCAATTATAGCTAGACGGGTATACAGAAATTGTCCTGTCACAGTCACTCAGAAAGTCACCTTAGTAAACTTTGTAGAGTTAGAAATGGTAGACTTGGATGTCATTCTAGACATGGATTGGTTACATTACTGTTAAGTCTTAGTCAATTGTAGAACTAGTATTGTTCATTTTCAGTTTCCAAATGAACCAATCTTAGAGTGGAAGAGTAGTAACTTAACACCTATGGGTCGATTAATTTCTTACCTTATGGCTAGAAAGATGATCTGTAAGGGTTATCTTTATCATCTAGTTCAATTTAAGGATTCTATATCTGAAACCCCAACTCTTGAGTCAGTTCCAGTAGTTAGTGAGTTTCCTGAAGATCTTCTCAGAATCTCTCCCGAAAGGGAAACCGACTTTAAAATGGATCTCCTTCGAGATACCCAGCCTATTTCTATTCCTTCTTACGGAGTGGCTCCACCAGAGCTTAAGGAATTGAAAGATCAATTGAAAGACCTTTTAGATAAGGGTTTCATAAGACCTAGTATTTTTCCATGTGGTGCATCATTGTTGTTTGAAAAGAAGAAAAATGGTTCTCTCCGTATAGGCATTGACTATAAACAGTTGAACAAAGTCACAATCAATAATAAATATCTCATCCCTAGGATAGATGACTTGTTTGACCAACTTTCGGGTGCTAGTCATTTCTCGAAGATAGACCTAAGATCAGGTTATCATCAGCTTAAAGTCAGAGATAGTGACATTCCAAAAAACCACTTTCAGAACTCAGTATGATCATCATGAATTTGTAGTTATGTCGTTTAAACTAAATAAAGCTCATGCAATTTTCATGGATTGAGGAATAGAGTGTTCAAACAATACTTGGACTTGTTCATTATCATTTTTATTAATGATATCCTGATCTACACCAGAAATGAGAAAGAACATGCGAGTCATTTAAGATTTGTTCTGCAGACTCTAAAAGATCACCAGTTATTCGCTAAGTTTAGCAAATGTGAGTTCTTACTGCAATCTGTTTCTTTCCTTGGTCACACTGTATCTAGTGAGGGGATTTGAGTGGATTCGCAAAAGATAGAAGCAATGAAACAATGGCCCAAACCTAGCTCTAATACTGATATGAGAAGTTTCTTAGGTCTAACGGGTTATTAAAGAGGGTTCATGGAAGGATTTTCATCCATAGACTTACCATTGACTAGGTTGACTCGAAAGATGGTCAACTTTCAATAATTAGATGATTGAGAGAAAAACTTTGTAGAATTGAAAACTAGATTGACTACAACTCCTGTATTGCATCTATAGAGGGTTCAACTGATTGTATGATCTATTGTGATGCATCTAGAGTTGGCCTAGATTGTGTGTTGATGGAGCGAGAAAAGATTATAGCTTATGCTTCTAGACAACTTAGGTGTACGAGAAGAACTATCCAACTCATGCCCTCGAGCTTACAACAATGGTGTTTGCACTCAATATCTGGAGACACTAATTGTATGGTGTTCATGTATCTGTGTTTAGTGACCATAAGATCTTTCAATATGTGTTCACCCAGAAAGAGTTGAATCTTCGCCAGAAAAGATGGCTAGAGTTTCTTAAGGATTATAATATGAGTGTGCAATACTATCCTGGTAAGGCAAATATAGTAGCAGATTCTCTTAGCAGGTTATCTATGGGTAATGTAGCCCATGTTAAGGAAGAAAGAGGAACTAATGAAGGATGTTCAAAGTCTTTCTCGCTTGGGAGTTTGCCTTATGATCATATAAGAAAGTGGTGTAATAATTTAGAATGGGGAAGAATCTTCTTTGATAGTGGAGGTTAAGGAAAAACAAGACAGTGATCCAATTTTGCTTGAACTTAAGGGTGCAGTCCATAATCAGAGAGAGGTTTTTTCCCAACGGGGAGATAGTGTAATTCGATACCAAAGGGTAGATTGTGTGTTCCTGGTGTGGGCAAGTTGAGATAGCATATTCTTGTAGAAGCCCATAACTCCAGATATTTCATTCATACAGGTGACACTAAGATGTACGCGATCTGCGGGAAGTCTATTGGTAGAATTGCATGAAGGGGGATATAGCAGATTTTGTGAGTGAGTGCCCTAATTACCAGCAAGTCAAGGTAGAACATCAGAAAGCAGTGGGTATAACTCAAGAGATCGACATTTCTACTTGGTAGTGGGAAGTGATCAATATGGATTTCATCACAAGGTTACCTCGTACCTGCAGACAACATGACTTCATTTGGGTGATAGTTGATATGATGACTAAGTCTTCTTGCTTTTTGGCGGTCAAGACTACAGATTTGGTTGAGGACTACGCAAAGCTTTACACTAATTAATTTGTGAGGTTTCATGGGGTTCCTTTTTCTATCATCTCATATAGAGGTCCTCAATTTACCTCTCATTTTTGGAAGTCATTTTAGAAGGGTCTTGGTACACAGTTTAACCACAACATTTCTTTCGCAAACGGATGGACAGGTAGAGTGTTCTACTCAAACCCTAGAGGATATGCTGAGAGCTTATGTGATCGACTTCAAGGGTATTTGGGATGATAACCTTCCTCTTATTGAGTTCACCTACAATAACAGCTACCATTCCAATATTCTAATGGCCTCTTATGAGGTGTTGTATGGGCGTAGATATAGATTTCCTATTAGTTGGTTTGAAGTAGGTGAAACAACTTTGATAAGGCCAAATTCATTCATTTATGTATGGATAAAGTGCAACTCATAAGAGAGAGACTTAAGACAGATTAGAGTCGTTAAAAATCTTATGGAGATCTAAGAATAAGGGAACTAGAGTTCCATGTTAATGATTGGGTTTTCTTGAAAGTGTCACCTATGAAGGGATTGATGAGATTTGGAAAGAAAGAGAAGCTCAATTTTGATATGTAGGCCTTCACAAGATCTTGAAAAGGGTTGGCAAGGTGGCGTATGAGTTAGAGTTGCCAAACAAAAAACTCGCGTCAGTCAAGGATCTGTGGAGGAGTCAGTCCGTAAAGGGAGCTACTTGGGAAATAGAAGCATCCATGAAAGACAAGTATCCTCACCTCTTTTCTTCCAATTCAACTCCAGGTTGAAGTAATATTTCCTCTTCAATTTTTCAGTCATTCATGCGTGAAATCAACCTTAGAATCATGTCCCCTCAGTTTGAACTTGCATTTTCAGCGTAATTGCATGTTCTTGGAACTCAATCTAGTCAGAAACCTAGTTATTGATGTTTAGTAGAAGGGATTGTAGATCTCTCCCTATATTTTAGCTAGTTTAGTCTTAATTCGAGGACGAATGTTCTCAAAGGGGAGATAATGTAACACCCAATATAAAAAACAGATCAAATTTCAACTTATTAAAAAATTTGCAGGTGCAATCGATGGTCACCATCTACAGATCATAGTTTGATATATGTCCCGTACTGTGGGCTATAGATTATCATTATAGCCCCTCCAAAACGTAGCTCAGAAAAATCAGCTAAGTCTTGACCCATGGAGAGACCTATGGTCCGTATATCAAACTATGGTCCGTACTCTGTTTTTGTGGATCTAGACCATATCACCGAGCCTTTGACATAAACTATGGATGACCAGCATGGACCGTCATTCGATCTACGATCTGTAGGTATGACCGTAGGTGAAGGTTGTCAGTTAGTTAGGGGGAAATTGTTGTTGGGTTAACTTCAAATGGTCATAACTTTTAGCAAAAAAATGAATTAGGTGTCCTATAACCTACAAAATGATAGATAATTGAATCCTCTTTCTAGGGCCACCAAGTTTACTAAAATCCAACCTTCGAGTAAAAACTAATACCTATTTTAGTGAAGGAATGTCGAGCAGAACCAAATGACGGACCGTCAATAGTTGGACAGCCCATCAGTCCAGGTCGTCGATTATTCCGACAATAATTATTTTAGGGGTCTTTGGTCTTTTCCTAGTTCGTTTAACCCCTAAGATACATTGTTTAAACCCTATATCATGATATTTTAGTCAGCTTAAGCCTAGAAACATAACTAAAACTTACCTAAGTCAAAATCATTAATCAAAACATAGAAAGTTAGAAGCAAGAGAAGAGAAAGGACCCTAGTTCAAGAAGGCATCAAGGTTCCATGAGTTCCAGCCCAAAATCTAATGATTTCACCATGGATTTAATCAGCAGGTATGTGGGATTTCACTAGTGGGTTCCTTTCACCCAATGGGTCCCTAGTTTTTTGTTAGTTTCTTGATTCCCTTATCATGATTAGACCTAGGGTTTCTAGAACTTCAACGGAATATCATGAATTAGTTAGTTATATGTTCCAAATCAGATTATCATGTTATTACTCAGATTATTGCATGAATTTCAGAACCCTAGCTATGTATTTCTTTAGTTCTTGAACGACACATGCTAGGTCAGATATTTTAGTTATTTGTTATGCATGCCTCAGTTTTTAATTCATCATTATCAGATTAATTATTGCATTCTCAGTTTGCATGTTCCGTTTGAGCTATCCAGTATGTACATAAATTTAGTCATAATATGTTAATCACTTAATTAATTAGGAGTAGCATAATATCGATTTCGACTAAGGTTCAACGTACCCAAATTGTCCCAGAACTACTAGCCATCTAGGTTATAAGTCCCCATTAGAAACATCCATTTAGCGATCACGCCAGCATGCCTTTATACCTCTAGTAGGGTATATTGGATCCTCTTGATGGGGCATATACATCGGACTCCACATTTAGCTCATGTGGCTTTATTATCAATTATTAGTAGCTCTCACAATTCTGTTAGACTCTATTGCATTACCATATTTATAGTTCAGTTAGTATTCAGTCTCAACATGTTATAAATGGTCATTGGATCCAGTTAGATCAGAATTTAGTATATCATGTTCAGAATATTGTACTTGTTTTTGTGCTTTTTAAGTTATGTTTTATTTCAACTATACTCTATCCTACATGCTCAGTACCTTTCAAGTAATGACAATTACGTGTGTTACATCTTCTCATGATGTAGGTTCAAGTTCTCAGTATCCAGATCGCACTTAGATCGATTTTCGATCTCCAGTTCAGCAAAATCAGTGGTAAGTCCTCATTCTCCGAGGACAATAGTAATGAGTTTTCTTTCATTATTTTAGTCCTTTAGTTTCAATTTTTGCTAGAATTAGCTGGGGCCCTTCCCAGCATTTCTGATTAGTTAGAGACTATTTGTAGCAGTTTTCAAATATCTTAGTTATAGCATATGGTTATTCCCCATCATTTCATTTTAATTATGATTTAGCTTACGCATCAGTTTATTATCTTTAGTATGCTCATGATCATGCCAATAGAGTTAGCTTGGGATCATTTGTGGTTGTAGGTCCCGTGTCCGCGTTCTCCGAGGTAGCTCGGGGCGTGAAAACTTTTTTCATTCCGTCTCATTCTATTGTTGCATATACTGGTACATTTTGTACAATTTAGTGTATGCTTATATTATTAATCATGTTTTTGAATGTATACTTTAAACTTTGTTGTTTATGTTAATGTATATGTTAAGTTACTGTTATAAGTATTTATTGGTAGAGATTAAATAGCAAATATTAATTGAATATTCAAGCAAGTTTTCTATATTGAAATTGTTGAAAGTACATTAAAAAAGCCCAAACAAGTCTCAAGTTCTTCATCAACAATGTTATTCCTTCACAAACAATGATGTGATTTTGTGTTTTTCAGAAAAACCTCTGAGAGTTAATGACTATGCATGCCCATAGTTTTTGGTTTGTATGTTGTTGTCTATTCTTAAAGTTTATTAATGTATATTATGAGTACTTTAAGGATTGAAAGTTGATTGAAGTGTTATTCAATGTTTTGAGGTATCTTATATCAAAACATAGGAACTTTTTTTGTTAGAGTGATTTGTTATTGTCATTGGATATCTCATAGTTTAATTTAAGGGAAAATTATATGGAATGACAAACATTCCTAAGTAATTATATAATAGGGGTATAGTTTAATTTATTTACTTTCTATGATTATAGTTTTTTTACTATAATTAATGGGATCCACCACCTATTATATAACCAATAATATAAAAACCTTTTTTTTTTAATTTTGTATATAATTTTACACAAAACAATATTATCTCTCCTATTAATATTCCACCTTTTTCTCCTACAAATAATGCTTCTATTCGATTTGAATTTCAAATTGTCCAAAATTCAATTACTCCCTCCCAAAGTTGAATTCAATTTTTGTAGGTACTCCTAAATTTTAGTCGTTTTCTTTTTTCTTTTTCCTTATTCAACAATTGTATATGTATTGTGTTTCTTATGTTTTTTCATATTTTTTCATGAAATAATCAATTGTTTGTTCTTATTAGATCTCAAATTAGTCACAAAATAAATGAATCATCTTCGTCTATGAGGATTATCAGAGGTATTCTATTGCATGTCAATTTTGTTGACAATTTACCATCGTTTTCAATGAGTTTAACTCAAGATTTTGGGATTGATGTAGGGTCTATGGTAAAATCAAAACAAGTTCAACATGAACAAACAATGGAAGAATTGAGATCAAATAAAAACTATGACCCTACGGCAGTTCAAGAAGTTATTAACAATGCTAAAGCTAGAGGCATTAAAATTGTACAAGGAGGAAGAAAGAGGAAAGCAGTAAACATTGATTTAGAGGAAAATGCATGTGAAGTTGACGGTTCTGAAGAACATCATAATTATGAGGTAGTGGCTTAAAACATAAATTTAGATACAATTTTTTTGCTACTTAGATGCCAAAATACAAAAAATTATGTTTAAGTAAATTTTGTATTGACGTAATTCTATATAGTATATTGCATGTTTAGTACACACATATTTTAGTTATATATTTGTAGATGTGTCTGTGGATTTGATTACTTTATATATACTTTATATAATGTATAATGAATAATATACTAAGTCTTAATAGAGGTAGTAGCATATTGTATATTAAAGGCTCATTATTATTTTTGTTTTTGTATATATATATAAAAAGTAATTGGACTTAGTTATACAGATGAGAAAATTTCATATATGATTATAATTTGTATATTTTATTAGTTATATACAAATTATTGAAGTTAGTATATATTAAGTTTATATACATATAAAAAAATTGATTTGTCCATGATTGTTTTCAAAATTAACTGTTTTTGTATACATATATACTGAGTTTTAATAGTGGAAGTAGCGGATTGTATATTAAAGGCTCATTATTATTTTTATTTTTGTATACATATATACACAATGTAGTTGGATTTATTTATACAGATAGAAAAATTTCATATATGATTGTAATTTGTATATTTTAGTAGTTATATACAAATTATTAAAGTTAGTACATATTAAGTTTATATATTATTGGAGTATATACAAAGTCATTTAGACACTTGTATATATTGCCATGTTTAACTACTATATTCATGTACACATATTAACCAGAATGCATACCCAAAATAGCCAATGAAGCCATTATCCGTACAATTATAAAAAATATATATATATATATATTTCAAATCATTCAAAGAGATCATATATACAATTAATACAACACTATTATACAATCAAATTACTGAATTGATTTTACACTGATATTCTTTTTGATATACAAATACTACATCAATAAAAGTATATAATTTTATCAAAAGCAAAACACTTACTTTATGGCTATATACAATTATCACCAACAATTACTTGTATTCGCTTATACTGATCTTCTTTATAATATACAAATACCACATCAACAAAAAGTATATAATTGTACCATATGAAATATCTGCTTAAAATAATCATATTTTGAAACCAGTTTTCAAAAAAATAAAATTACGACACCACAATAACGAACGCACATAAATCAAAATTTGTAAATCCAATAGAACATTGTATAATTATTGCAATAATAAACATAAATATTCATCCAAAGAACAGTTACCTGAATTCGATTACAAAGAAAAAATAAAAAAAATTGATGAACTGTTGTTACATAAACAGCAAAAACAAGTTTATCTTTTATTTCAATTGTTGTATAATTCTTATTTTTTTTAAAAAAATAAATGAATTTGAACGTTTACCTTAAAATAGGGACGTTTACCTTAAATTATGGCATTATCTATATTTATTGTTAGCATATTTAATGCTTTAGTTACAAACCACTTTTTAAAATAAAATTATATAAATAAAAAACAAAAGAAACCTTATATACAAAATTAAAGATACCTAAAATAACTAAACTATACCCATAGAATGTAATTAGGTAAACTATACTCATATAATGTTATTTAATCAAATAAGTTTGCCATATATGAAATTTTCCCTTAATTTAACCCCTTTAATGTATGTTTTTTCTCGCTCTTTGTTTTCTCCTTGCAATTGTATTATTTATTTTTTGTTTGATATGTATATAATCTCACTATGACAAAGATCTTCGTGTTTTAAATGTTTTTTTTTTGCCTTTCTCATTCAACTCTTCTAAATATTATTGAGGTAAGATATGACTATTTTAGTCAAGCTTAATTTGAAGAATATGAAACAAAACCTACACTAAATCAAAGCAATATTTTAAGCTACAAAATATATGTCTATTAACATAGATTAATTGTCCTTCATGTCCCATGTCTTTGCTGAGAGTTCGAATTATCTAGGTTAGACTCATTTTTTATTTTTTAATGTTCGAGAATGTTTCTTTAACATGAGTCTAGAATTCAACATTTTAATCTATGTGTACTTTCATAATGCAACAATCATACATAAATATTCCTAAAAAAGTCGTAAAGTTGCATTGATGAAGCATGTAGAAGGGCCTTCCGTAGTTCAATGAAAAATGAATTTCTATAAGGGTCAAAAATATTATTTTATTGTTGTTCCAAATATATATTTCTCCTTTTATATTTTTTTCTTAGAATAACAAAGTAATAATAACGAAAAGTGGTGAACATTTAACCTCCGACAAGTAGATGAGTACTTTAAGGATTGAAAGTTGATTAAAGTGTTATTCAATGTTTTAAAAATGTTGGTAAAGTTTTTCAAAAGGTTAGAAAGATTAACTATGCCTACGCGAAGCGCGGGTAAATTACCTAGTATATGAGTAATTTGCAATATTACCAAACAAACAAACAAACAAACTTGAGGTGTATAAAATATGAGCCTGTTGCTAGGTGAGTTTAACACTTCAAAAAAAATGAAGGTGACCTGAGAGAAGCTGAAGGTGATATAACATATATATTTTACTGATCAGAGTAACGATTGGTTATGCTTTGATAACATATAAGTTAGTGTTGATACAACATAGTTATTCCTAATATTTGATACCACATTCTTGAATCTTCTTACAACGGGTGACATCCACATAATGTTTTTTAATAATATTTTAGGCCTTATTTAAAATCTATAGATTAAAAGAATTGTTTTTTCTCTATTCAAAGAAAGATCCTTATTTAAGCATTAGTTTGCATAATTATTAGGAAACAATTCAACGTATCCTGACAACAAGGAGCATTGTTGCATAAGGGGCACTGAAATTTCTGAATCCCGTCTCCCTTTAAGTTTTATTTCAGCCTACTTAGCTTCTGTTTTTGGCCAGTGTGCCTTAAGTTAGTATGTTGGTGGGATAGATTATGATTTCAGTGCCCCTTGCCAAGCATATGCAACAATGTTCTTTGTTATCAGGAGATGCTGAATTGTTTGTCTCGTACTAATGTAGGCTAATGTTTGAATAAATATCTCTTGCTTTTGATTGAGCATAAGGAATTTTCAAATTTTATCGATGTCAAACAAATATCTCTTGCTTTGGATTGAGAACAATGAATTCTTCAAATTAACCTTCATTTTTCTAAAATTTTGAACTCACCTAAGAACGGTCTCATTGAACACTACACTGATTAAAAATTTCAATCACAAATATATAAGAACAAAGAATTCTACCCTTACCTTATGGTCATCAAAGTGAGGAAGGATGAATTTCAGGGTCTTCAGTAGGGTAGCATATCTGAAGCATATCTTGTCTCGCTACGCTGCTCAACTTGGGGGAACTGAGGAGGAAAGGATTTGTCTTTATGTTAAGGGAGTAGACACTGATTTGTAGGTCTTATCTGTGCACATGACTTCTACAGGAAATAACTCAATAAGGTGACTGATTGTGTGAAGAAATTGGGCAGGACAAGGCATTGGCTAAAAGGTTAAAGAATGTGGGAACTTCACCGGTTCTTATTCCAAGGTTTATGGTTAGCAGGTGTATTTAGCTCGTCCCATTGAGTTTGCTTTACTAGCTTCTATGGGTGGTTATTCCAAGGTCACACAACAGTCTCAAGCTAAGGTTGGTCATGGAACTTCTTATTCGTCAGCGACCAGGTCCTAACTTGACCGAGGTTGGTTCAACTGTGGTGAGCTGGGTTACTTGAAGAGGGAATGGCCTTAAAGCAGGTGGGTGGCCAAACGCAGCAACATGTAAAAGATCATCCCTAACGCTGAAACAACATTTTCATAGGCAATTACATTCTCAGGTATTACAACAATCTGATGCCTTAAAGCAGCATCAAGTCTTGACAGAGCCTCGAAATAAGGGTAATGAAATGAAGTTAAAGTAGGAACATATTACACCTATCCCGCGTCCTATTTCCCCACCAATTCCATAAATAGAAGCATGGATAAGACATTGGTGGGTTCAGATAAATGATGTAAATTGATATTGTCCTTGCTTCAACTGTTTTATCCTTACTCTTAGTATATGCAGGTGGGGAAGTTGATAAGAATGAGATATAAGACAAACTAAAAGAATTTTTACTTGCAAGAACTACATTAGAAACCATAAGGGACATATTAACGTAAGCCTTGAAAATTTCAAGGCTCTTCTACAACAAGCAAACGTTGTATGTTATTGATACAGTGCTTATATGGTTAGAAATATTAAAAAGTTTTATTGTTTCTCATTAGTCACAAAAACAGTTATCACTGTTCACTGTTTTTAGAATTTGTTAGAAGCGGTTATTTCTTTAGTTTAGATTTATCTTCCATTTCAATTCTATAAATAAACATGTAATACAATTGTTAAGACATTGAATGATATATTATAAGGTATTCACTTTTCTCTTTTACTCTGTTCTTCTTAGCTTCTATCTCAGATTCCCTTGTTATAACTATCTTCTTCTTCGAGGTTCATCCTCCTAGTTGATATTATCCCTTCGATTACTGGTAATTGGATCAATTGGTATCTGATCAGATGGTCCTCAGCTGAGATTTTATGGTTGCTCGAGACAAAAATTAAGACAGAACTTTATAGGAAATGGAGGAAAAATTGTCTTAGATTCAGGAACAATTGCAGAAGTTGATGGAAGGTATGGTGAATATGAATGATAGAAATGTACAGAAAGATATGAAATTAATAGAGATCAAGCAAGACCTAGGAAATGCGAAATAAAAGTACAAAGAAATGGATCAGAATAGAGCAGAATCATCTAGGGGTGGAGACAGCGCAGGGTTTTGTGATACAACAGGGGATCTCTAAAATTCTAATGTTAACTTCTTACCCGATGTTCTAAACTTGATTTTCCTAGATTTTCTTGGTCGGATTTGACAGCATGGGTGTAGAAGGTGGACCAGTTTTTTGACATGGATGAAGTCCCATATGATCAGAGGTTGAGAGTAGCTTCTATTATTTTGATGGTGAAGCTATTGCTTGGCATAGATCATACTTGAATTCTAGGTACTCAATTTTAGATCCTTTTTGGACTGATATTTGTTGGCTGCTAATGAAAGATTTGGGGAGGAATTTGAAAATTCCATGGAAGCTATACAAAATCTACAACAAGCTGAGGATGTTAGAACATATCAGCTGAGTTTGATAGGTTATTGAACAGGGTTAATTTGTCAAACAAAAATGCTATCAGCTATTTTCTAGAGGGTAAAAAACTGAGATCAACAAAGTTGTTAGAATGCAAGCACCCAAAACGTTAATCCAAGCTTACAAGTTAGCTAAGTTGCATGAAGAGGTTTTTGATGCTCAAGCTAAGTCATGGGAATTCGTAGAAACAACATGAATCAGACTGGTCTTTTTCCTACTCCAAATAGGTTTCAGGGTGTACAAAAAAACCTACTTTTTCAAGCACAAATGTCAAGAAACCTTATGAACCAAATGCTAACAGATTCAGTAATGGTAATATTCGTAGAAGGTTATTGACTCCTGCTGAGATGGATGAGAAAAGGTCTAAAAGACTTTGCTTCTTGTGTGATGAGAAGTATGTGCCTGGGCATGTTTGTAAAATCCAAAAAATAATTGTATTTTGTTAAAGTTTTGGAAGATGGAGGTAATCATGGAGGAAAAAGTGTTACAAGTAAATGAGTGCATGAAAATTTCCTTACAAGTATTTACTGGAAGTACAAGTTATTAAACAATTGAGTAACTGTATACCATGAAAACAACCCTTGCGATGCTTATTGACATAGATAGTACTCAAAATTTCATTGATGAGTCAATGACAAGGAAGTTAGGTTGTAAAGCTTTGCCTATACATGAACAATCTGTAAGTGTGACTAATGTTAGGAAGGTTCAAACTGTTGTTGTGTTTAAGAACTTGAAGTGGTTACTGTAGTGTACAACTTTTTCTTCCGATTTCCTACTACTACCATTGGGAAATATTGATATAGTGTTGGGAGTGCAGTGTTTAAACACTTCGAGAAGGATTTTGTTTGACTTTAGAAATAGAACTATTGAGTTGTGTACTTGGGAAGAAAACATGTTTTAAGGGGAGCCAGTAACCAAATCAAGACCACCGAGGCAAAATCCTCGAACAAAAAGAGTGATGAATCAGTTCAGGTCTTCATGCTTACCTTTGTGATTGATGCAACCTCTGCTTGTCAATGCAACAATATATAGGTATATAAAGGTACTGATATTCATCCTGCCTTAACTGTTTTAATGGAACAATACACATGCATCTTTGATATGCCTACTACATTTCCCCCTTATAGGTGCATCGTTGATCACAACATACCACTCATTGACTCAGCTACTCCTGTTAACAAAAGGCCTTATAGATATCTAGGAATGAAGAAAAATATTATCGAGAACCTAGTACATGAAATGCTAGGTCAATGTGTTATACAACCTAGTTCTAGTCCCTATGCATCACTGTAGTCCTTGTTGAGAAGAACTATGGGAGTTGGAGGCTTTGTGTAGATTATAGAGATCTAAACAAATTGACAGTAAAGGACAAGTTTCCTATTCCTATCATTGAGGATTCGTTAGATGAACTAAGGGAAGCTGAAGTGTTTTATAAAATTGATCTTAGAGCCGTTTACCACCAATTAAGAATGAAGGAAACAAAAACATATAAAACAACTTTTAAAACTCATGAACGACACTATGAATTTCTTGTTATGACATTTGGTCTTACAAATGAACCTTCTTCTTTTAAGAGTCTTATGAATTATGTATCCAAACCACTTCTTAGGAGGTCAGTACTAATTTTTTTGATGATATATTGGTGTATAGCAAGCATATGTAAATTCATGTGAACCATTTACACGTTGTGTTTGATTTAATGAAGCAACGTCAGTTGTTTGCCAAAGGTTCTAAGTGTTCTTTTGGGGTACTTGAAATTTAGTACATATATCATTTTATCAGTGAAAAAGGGGTAGTAGCTACTGATCCTAAGAAGAATTCTGCAGTACAGGCTTGGTTTGTTCCTACAAATATCAAACAAGTGAAAGGGTTTCTTGGTTTAACAAGATATTGTAAGAGGTTCTTTCTGAATTTTGGATCCATTGCTAAACCTCTCAATGAATTATTAAAGGATAACTTTGTGTGGAATGAGGGTCCCACTACAGCTTTTCATGTTCTCAAAGATGCACTAGTGATTCCACCTCTCTTAGCATTACCAAACTATGATAAACCATTTATAATTGAGAATGATGCGAGTGGTTTAAAAATTGGTGTTGTCTTAATTCAACAAGGGCATCCAATTGCCTATATAGGTAAGTCATTGGAACCTAGACATCAGGCTATGTGTGTATATGATTGGGAGCTGTCAGCCATCATATTTGCAGTTACTAAGTGGTCTCATTATTTGTTATGAAGACATTTCACTGTGAGAATTGATTAAAAGGCACTAAAAGAGCTCTTTGAACAAAATACTCACACTGATTTTAAGATTGTTGGTATTTCTAAATTGATGGCCTTTGATTTTACTATTGAGTTCAAGAAATGGACTAACAATAAGGTTGTTGGTGCTTTGTCAAGAAATCAAAGCGTTGAGTTGTTGGCGAGTTTTTAGCCAAAAATATCCTTCAACTATACCCCAAACTTAAACTACATCCTTAAAGTATCCTTTTTAGCAGAAAACATCCTTTAACTATACCCCAAACTTAAACATGCTTAAAGTATCATTTTTAGAAGAAAACAACCTTTAAGTATTTGAGTGAACAATTTTCATCCTTTTGTTAGATATTGTAAAAAACTAAAGGATCTTACGAAAACATGAGCAGTTAACGTGACTATGAACAAAAGTTATTATGCATAATTTCATTACATTCTACAATAATTTCTTGAACAATATAAAAAATCTTAGACATTGTTACTTATGGAAACTAAAAATGATTGGAAGGTGTGAGTGTACATGATTTGCCTTTTTCGTAATGGAAAGAAGTTGGAGATCTAACTGTCTGCTAACTTCTACCTACAGCCAGACCTATGGTCTGTAGGTCCATCTACGGGCCTTGCTGGTCAATCATGATTCTTGTCAGACAGTAGGTGAATGGAGTGTTGATCAACGGATACAGACTACGGATCGTGGTCTGACATACGGACCGTCGGTCCGTCCATCGTTTGACACTTAGTCAAATTTTCCTGGGCTGAGATTTTGGGAGTCTTTGACTCCATCGACGGATGTGCAGGACGGATCATGGGCCAGGCTACGGCGCGTTGATGGCCACCATCTGTTGCACCTGTAGATTTTTTGAAAAACTGGTTTTTGGTCTTTTTTGGATATGGGGTGTTACAACTCCTAACTCCTAATGATACACTTTTAGAGAGAATTAGACTAACATGGGAAACTGATGCTGAGTTGAAAGCTATTATTCGTAAGCTGCAAGCAAGGTCTTATAAATTCTCTACCTGGATTGGTTCTCAGCTAAGAGGACAAGGCAGGCTAGTAGTAGGGTCTGATTTGCAGTTAAGACAGACCATTATTCAGTTGTGGAATTCAACACCACAAGGTGGTCATGCAGGCATGGATGCAACTATTAAGAGGCTACAATCCCATTTTTTTTTACTGGAAGTCACTGTCAGCTGACATTAGAACTTTTATTTTAAAATGTGATATTTGTCAAAGGCATAAGTATGATGCAACAACTTACCCTGGACTACATCAACGATTAGCTATTCTTGATGGTGTTTGGATTGATATTAATTTTGATTTCATTGAAGGTCTTCCTAAATCGAAATGGAAAGATATTATTTTTGTAGTGGTGGATAGATTCAATATATCTGGTTATTTCATTGCTATTGCACACCCTTACACTACTGAATTTGTAGCTCATCGTTTTTTAGACAATGTTTTCAAATTGCATGTATGCCAACTTCTCTAGTAAGCAACAAAGATCCCATTTTCTTGAGTTATTTTTGGCTAGAGTTATGTACATTATAGGAGGTCTTAATACATAAATCGATAGCATACCATCCCCAAAATGATGGTCAAACAGAGGTTCTTAACTCAACCTTGGAGACATATTTGAGATGTTTTTACTCAGATAGTCCTCAACTTCTCATACTTGGGCTACTCAACTACCACTTGTAGAAAGGTGTTACAACACCACATATTACTCTACTTTGAAATGTACACCTTTTAAAGTTCTGTATGGTCAAAAATCACCAATACACTTTCCTTACTTAGCTGGTGAGTCTTCTAATGACATGGTTGATGGATCCCTGTGTAGGAAATATGGAAGGAAAATAGTATCTTTAGAGAATCCTCAAGTTTATAATAGGATACTTAAGGCCACTTGAGATGACAAAAATTATCAACTACATCACTATTTATAATACTCAAAATAGAAAACAAAAAGTCTTGCACAAATAACTAAATACATGTATCATAATTTACTAGATACATGTACTACGAAATTCTAAAGACACTTCTTGAAAAACTAAGAGACAATTTTGGAATACTAAATGATGTTCCCCTTAATGTATTTGCTTGATAACTCCAATGTGTTCTTGAAGATAGAAAAAATGTTCTCTAGGAAGTTCTTTGGTGAAGATGTCAGCATGTTGTTTTCCTGTTTGACAATAATGCAACTAAATTTTTCCGTTCTCTTGTGCTTCTCGGATTAAATGATACTTGATGGAAATATGCTTTGATCTTTCATGGCTGACTGGATTCTTGACAATTGCAATTACTAATTTGTTATCACAATTAGAACAATCCCTCTTTTTTGTTTTTCACCAATGTCTTCAAATATTCTCCTAAGCCAAATAGCTTGAGAAGTAGCCTTGGATGCTGAAACATATTCTGCTTCAGCATTGAATTGAGCAACAACATTTTTCTTTTTTTTATAACCAAGAAGAAATACTTAACCCATATAAGAAAGCATGACCAGAAGTACTCTTCATGTCATCTATATTTTCAGCCCAACCATTATCAGGATAACCAATTAAGTTCAAATTTCCACCAAATTTGTATATTATACCATAATCCATTGTTCCTTGCAAGTAGCATAGAACGCTTTGCAGCTCCAAAATGCACTTGGCTTGGTCTTGCATGAATCTGGATAATAAACTAGCAGCACACATAATATGTGACCTTGTTGAAGTAAGATATAGCAAACTTCCAATCAAAAAGTATTCTCGCGACAAAAATTTAAATATAACTCCGCATCATGGATTTTCCCTCAAAAAGTGAAATTTTGATCTTTTCTCATGTTTAATTATCTAAAAACACTCCTAAACATCATAAGATCTTCCCTTTCACAAATCACGATCCTTAAATCCATAATTCAATTTAAGGAAAGTTAAGAGTCAAGTTTGAAGTCAAGAAGAATGTCAAAAGAAGCTTATTAAAAGTTTACAAAAGTCTTTCACAAATTTTTTAACTTTGTTCAAAGACATAAGTTTAAAGTCAAGCAAAGAGTAAAGAGTTGAGTTCATTTTTCCAAAATTTATAAGGGAACTAAGTATACCCAAGATTTTAAAATGTTTTCACATTTGAACGAGAAAGATTGATTCCAAAAGAGATTTTAAGATAAGTTTTGAGTAATTATCTCAAACAAAAGAAAAAAGTTATTTTAAGAACATATGAGCTAAGTATGTTTTCGGAGTATTATTGAGAACCGATATGGGTATATGATTTCATCTTGACTTAGGTATCCATGAACCATGTAGTCATCATGTGTAGTAAAGGATCGCACTTTTTAGATGACTCCATAAGATGCTTTTAGCATAGACTAGTGGATCCACTTAGTTAGGGTGTCCTATATGATGGAAAAGTATAGGACAGTTCTGGCAACGTGGGAAATACCATATATAACCACTTAGGCTCATAGTGGTGGTTGTCAATTAGAGAATCTCTCACAGATACTATATTACTTTGATATATGAGTAAAGTAAAGTTTGTTAGCGCATATGTTTAACCAATATAATTGTTATATACTATTCTAAATTTTTTTTTGAATTGCACTATTATTGTTATTCGACTCTCATTTGGAGTTGAGTTATTAATGAGTTGAGTAAATCAAAGGTAAGTGTTACTTTTGAATCCTTATTAGAATTAAGTTGTGCTTAGAACTCTAGCTGCATACTCATATATTCAATGTAGTGATTTCAATTGGCCTACATCATCTTATGATGCAGTATCATGTAATCAGGATTAACATCCAGGGCCTCGTTGATCAGGTTAAGCACTCGGAGTCAGTTGGTGAGCCTCCTTGCATTTCAGAGGACTCTTTTATCATTTTCTTTTCTAATTTTCAGTTGTTAGGATGATTAGGCGTACTGTCCTGTCATCTCTTTTTCCTTTAGGGGATTCATATTGTAACAACACTAAAAATGGATATGCTAAGTAATTCTTAATGTGTCTAGAATGCCAACGATTAGACCGGATTCACACAGATTGATGCGCGTAGAATTAGACTTCAGAACCCTTGCTACATCCAAGACAACTAAATTGGAGAGTTACTTGATCTAGGAAAGATTGGGTCAACCCATGTAGGACTCTCGAATACGAAGATTTAGTCGAAGGAGTCTTTACGGGACTTAAAAAGAGAATATCTTAGGTTTGGAGGGTCTAGGGATAAAATGGTCTTTTTTCAGGCTAAGGATAGTATTGTAATTACCCTTAATATATAATAAATTATTTAATTAAAAAGATGGAGGAGAATTTTGGGGAGAGAGGGCCGAAGTTGGGCTCTTGAGGTGAAGTCTTGCTCCACCCGAGTTCGAACATAAGTGGAAGCAATGAATTAAATTATTTTTAATTTATGTTCGTAAATTAATGTAATTAGTTTATATTTATTAGTTATTAGATGATTTAAAATAAAAGGAAATCATATTTTTAATAATTAAATAAAACCTTATTTGACTAAGTCTTAAACTAGACTCCTAAGCCTAAGAAAACTCTTCTCTCCCACGCTCATATCTCTATCACGTCTCTATCACTCTCATTCGCGTTTTTCTCTACCAAATAACGTAAAAAAAAGTAGGTAAACCAAAGTTCTTCACACTTGAATAACTCACAACGAAAATTATAAACAAACAACTAATCGTACACGTTAGGCAAAGAGAGAGTTTTTCCGTCAAGTTGGTGTTGAAGCTCTTGGATTTGGACGTGTGTTTGGAGGGGTTCTTTGGGCAGCAAGTCAATTTTGAACGTCGAAAAGGTATGGGTTCTCTTCTCTCTTGGTCCCTTTCCCAAGAGACCCCTTAAGGTTCAGAATATTCATTTCGAAAACTAGGATTGTTCCCCGTTGCATATCCCTGTCACTAGCTCCCATTGAATCATAGGTTGTTTATGTTTACTGGTAGAAAACTAGGGATGAAACGTGTTTACGTGATGATTATGTGTTTATATGTATTTTTGGAATTATGTGACTTATGTTGATGTTTTCAAAACTGTAACAACGTATGTATGTGTGTGTTGCCGTGGCTATTGTTCATGGTTTAGAACTTGAAATGGCATGATAGTTCTTTATATTTCATGTACACATGTTAATGTAAATGTGATGTTAATATGAGTCAAAATGTAACTGATTTGAGGGATAATCTCTTGGCTAAATGAATCCATGAAAATGCACCTAAAACATTCTAAATGCACTACGAAATTCCCCTAAGAACTAAGGTGTAACTTGATGAAAGGATGCTGAAAAATAAAAAGAAAATTTTCAGCTTCTAGTGATGAATTCGGTCAGCAAAGAGGGTTCAGAATGTTGAAAAAAATGAACCAAAACAAGTGAGGTCATGGAAGATTGACCTGTGACCTTACCATGTTAAAAACCATGAAAATAAAGAAGTAAAAAGAAATGTAGTGAAGGGGATTCGAACCATGGTATTGGCGGGAAAATGTAACTTAAAAGAAAAAAAAAAGAAATGAGAGGAGTGGGATTCAAACCCACCACCTCTCAATCAGATTTAAGGAAGAGTAAAAGAAAAAATAAAATAAAATGTGAGGCATGGGAATCGAACCCACGACCTTTAGGCAGTGAAGCAGAGTAAAGAAAATGAAAGAAAAGAAATGTTAGGCGTCGGAATCGAACCCACGACCTCTAGGCAGTGAAGGAGAGTCAAAATAAATGAAAGAAAAGAGATGTGAGGCGTGGGAATTGAACCCACGACCTCCTAGGCAGATTTAAGGAGAAAAATTAAAAGAAATTAAAGAGGGGTTGTGAGAATTCGAACCCACAACCCCTCAGCCAAAGGAGAGAAATTTAAAGGCTATGAAAATAAAAAGTAAATGAGGTTGTGGGGGTTCGATTCCACATTCTCTTAGTTCCATTAAGCGAAAAATGAAGAGAGAAAATAAGGGGAAAATAAAATGAAGGCATTGGGGCTCAAACTTAGGTCCCTAAGCAGTATGAATCAAACCAAAATGAATAAAAAAATGTGAGTGTTGTTCAAGAGATTTAAAAATCGGGTTCCCTTGCCCAAATTTCGTATAGATGCATAAGTCATACGTGAGTTAAATATTCAAAAATAATGCTGCTTACTTAGATGAAATTGAGATCTTGGCATATATATACAATATGCAAAAGTCTTGAACTATATAATCTCAGGAAGATATGAATCACTTAAACGATCTATGAAAGAAGCCTCATGGCTTGTTTGTATAGACCCATAAGTCTAGCATACGTTTAAAAATAAGTGAACCTAAGATGTATGTAATGAAATGATGTAACCCTAGAAGGGTTAAGTATGAGTGTAAAACAACTAAATGGCCAAGTGCATTGGCATACGAGAATTGATTATTATGTAATGAAATGATGAAACCCTAGAAGGGTTAAGTAAGTGTGTGAAATACACAAATGGCCAAGTTCATTAGCATATGATGAAATGAACATTCACATAGAAAGGGGTGAGTAATTATGAAGAGCAAATGTGCAAATGTTGATGAATGTGGTGACAACATGATATGAGGTTAATGTAAAATATGAGATAAATATCAAATGAATCTAAGTAAATGTTACCAAAATGTACTCACCTATGAAAGTGTAAAATTAATAAAGAGACCATTCTCTATGAACACTCTAATGAAAGTATTGAGATTAATACACTTAATACTAATGATGATATGAGAAATCATATATTGAGCTATGATGTCCTCATACTAGAATCCAGCTTCCATGACCTATGAGTTGAATGTAATGGAACTTTATACTGTGCACCGATAGACTATCTATGAGCGGTAATGCCTTCTTTCGGGAAGGGCGGAGGTTCACATAACTCTCATGACATGAGATTGTCCGGCATGCCGGGTATGGGTCTCCTTATATCTCCTAGTCTTTGAACCTATACTTCCAATATAGGGATGTGGCGGGGTTCAATTCCCATGTACTCTAGCATGTTTTGGGTCAAAGAGAGGGTTTTTCCGTCAAATTGGTGTTGAAACTCTTGGATTTGGACGTGTGTTTAGAGGGATTCTATGGGCAGAAAGTCGAGGTTTGAACGTCAAAAAGTTATGGGTTATCTTCGTCTTGTTCCCTTTCCCAAGAGACCCCTTAAGGTTCAGAATATTCATTCCGAAAACTACGATTGTTCCTCGTTGCATATCCCTGTTACTATCTCCCGTTGAATCATAGGTTGGTCATGTTTGCTGGTAGAAAACTAGGGATAAAACGTGTTTTCGTGATGATTATGTGTTTATATGTATGTTTGGAATTATGTGACATGTTGAAGTTTCCTAAAATGTAACTACGTGTGTATGTGTGTGTTCCATGGCTATTGTTCATGGTTTAGAACTTGAAATGGCATGATAGTTCTTTATACTTCATGTAAACATGTTGATGTAAGAATGACATATGTACGCTTGTCTGCGACCTCTGAGAGGTTAACAATTCCGGTCTCGTCTGGGTGTAGATTCAAGTCGTTACACATATGTTAAGACTTGGATTGCCATTTTGGCTAAGTTAAATGTTGACTTTTAAACATTCTATGTTATTTTCTTTAACAATACATTTAGTGCATTTTATCATTGTAATAATTCTTAAAGACTTCCCCTGGATAAGTAAGCCAGCACAAGGGTTCGTTTGGGGACAGTAATGGTTTCCAACTATCAGCCATGTCCGGGTGTAGGATCATGGTGTGACAAACTTTGTATCAGAGCACAGATTTCAAAAGTCCTAGACAGTCTATAGAGCCCTGTATATAGAGTCCTAGTTATCGATGTGAAGCGCGCCACATCTATACTTAGGAAGCTGCAACACTTAGGAAATTTCTCACTTCTTTCATACTCATTTCATGCATTAGAGTTTGATATTTGAAAATGTTCTTCTAATTCATGCTTACACATGTTTACAGATAATCAGGCCTCCACGAAGATCTTTCAGAGGTTGTCCTACTAGACGTAATATTGAGAAGCAAGGGGTAACAAATGTACCCAAAGTGAAACCTCAAGGAGAGGTTACCGATGTTAAGTTCTGTGAGGCCATCAGGATATTGAGTCAAGTTGTGACTAACCAATTTTGGCAATAGAGAGGAGCTTAATAGGAAGTGACTGATACTTCAAGGATTCGAGAGTTCTTGATGATAAATCCTACAATTTTCACGGGTTCAAACACTCTTGAGGATTCAGAAAGTTCTGTTGAGAAACAAAAGAAGATATTTGAGGTTATGCATATTGTTGATACTGATTGAGTTGAATTAGTTTTATCTCAACTAAAGAATGTTGCTAAGAGATGGTTTGACTAGTGGCAAGAGGGTAGAGCTATGGATACACCACTTGCGAGTTAGGCATGTTTTGAGTAAGCCTTTTTTGGGGAATTCTTTCCCCCAAGAACTGAATGAAGATAAGGTACGAAAATTTCTTATCCTTAAGAAGGATTCCTTGAGTGTTCATGAGCATAGGTTGAATTTCATCCAACAATCCCGTTATGCTCCGCAGATTGTTTGCGGATATATGGAGTAGAATGAGTCTGTTTGTTGATGGATTATCCATTCTATCAAGCAAGGAGGGTAGTGAAGCGATGCTAATTAGGGATATATGGATACATCAAGGTTGATGGTATATGTGCAATAGGTTGAAGAAAAAAAGTTGAGTGATAGGGAAGAATTCAAAAATAAGAAAGCAAAGACAGGAAATGGGTCCAGGCAGAAGAAAAAGTAATGTGAATGTTCGTACTTTCAGCAAAAGTGAAAGGGACCTTCATCATCATCTAATAGTGCACCTGCACCCAAAAGAAAAATGAGTATAATGGTCACGATCCCAACACTTCAAAGCTAGACCTGCGCAGTCTCAAGGTAGCTTGGCACAAGGAGGTAACTAGGATACTGTATGTGCTGGGTACGGCAGAACCCACCCATGTAAGTGTCGTGATAGACAATCATATTGTTTCAAGTGTGGAGAAGCGGGTTATTTCATAAGACAAGGTCCCAAGAAATGGCAAGGTAATGTTAATCAGGGCAATAGATCCCAATCTTCATCAGTTGCTCCACCAAACAGGGTTGCACCTAGAGGAGCTACTTCCAATACTGGCGAATCGCCTTTATGTAATCAGTAGTCGTCATAAAAAAGAGAAATCTCCAGATGTTGTCACATGTATGATCAAAGTCTTTACTTTTGATGTTTATGCTTTGATAGATATCATTTGTAACCTCTTATGTTGCAAATAAGTTTGATGTTATTCTTGAGAAACTTTGTGAACCCTTTTATATTTCTACACCTATTGGAGAATCTATTCTAGTTAAGCGAGTATATCGCGATTGTGCCATTTCCATCAATCACACGGACATAATGGATGATTTGATTGAGTTAGACATGGTGGATTTTGATGTAATTCTACGTATGCATTGAATTTATGCCTATTACACATCAACAGATTGTAGAAATCGACTTCTCAAATTCCAAATTTCTAATGAGCCAGCTTAGAGTGGAAAAGTAGGATAGTTGTGTCTAAGGGTCATTTAATTTCATAGCTTAAGGAAAGAAATATAGTTTCCAAGGGGTATGTGTATCACTTAGTCAAGGTTAATGACTTTAGTGTTGAGCTACCTCTTATTCAGTCAGTTCCATTAGTAAAAGAGTTTCTAGAAGTCTTTTCACATGATCTACCCGGAGCTCCTCCTAAGAAAGAAATAGACTTTGGCATATGCATTCTTCCTGATACTCATCATATCTCTATTCTTTCATATAAAATGGCACCAATAGACTTGAAAGAGCTGAAAGAACAGTTGAAAGATCTCCTTGATAAGGGCTTTATTCGATCAAGTGTCTCAGCTTGGGGCGCTCCGATCTTATATGTGAAAAAGAAAGATGGTTCCTTAGGATGTGTAAAAAGAACCTTCAGTTGAGCAAGGTTACCATCAAGAATTAGTATAATGTTCCTATAATTGATATTTTTTTTAATCAGCTTCAGGGTATTTCATGTTTTTCTAAGCTTGACCTTAAATCTAACTACGATCACTTGAAAGTAAAGAAGTATGATATTCCAAAGACAGCATTCAAGACCCGTTATGGTCATTATGAGTTTCTGGTCATGTCGTTCAGTTTAACTAATGCACCTGCAACGTTCATGTACCTTATGAATAGAGTTTTCAACCCTTATTTAAATATGTTTGTAATCATCTTGATTGATCACATACTAATCTATTCAAGGAATGAATAAGATCATGATATCCATCTCAGAATAGTTCTTTACACTTTGAAAGATAAGGAGTTATATGTTAAGGTCTCTAATATGTGTTATGGCTTAGGTCTGTGTCGTCTTTGGGCCACATAGTTACCGCTGATAGAAATAGAGTTGATACCCAAAATATAGAGACGACATGGAGTTGGCCTACACCCACATATCTAACAGATATTAGGAGTTTCTCGGGATTTTTGCTATTTTAGAAGGTTCGTAGAGGGGTTTTCGTCTATTTCATCTCCTTTGACCGAGTTGACTCAGAAAATAGTGAAGTTTCAATGTTCTAAAGCTTTTAGGAGTTGAAAAAGAGTTTGACTGCTGCCTTAATTTTGACCTTACCAGAAGGTTCTCAACGTTTTGTGGTGTATAGTGATGCATCTAGAATTGGTTTGGGTTCTATGTTAATGTAGAATGAAATGCCTCCAGATATTTGAAAGTTCATAAAAAGAATTACCCAACCCATGACTTAGAGTTGGCTGTTGTAGTATTTACTTTGAAGATATGGTGTCATTATTTGTATGGTGTTCATATTGATGTATTCACCGATCACAAAAGCCTTCAATATGTGTTCACTTAGAAAGGGTTTAATCTCAGAAAAAGGACATGGTTAGAATTACTTAAGGATTATGACATGAGTGTTCTTTATCACCTAGGTAAGGCTAATATTGTTATTGATGCTTTAAGAAAGTTGTGTATGGGTAGTACCGTCCATGTTGAGGAACAAAAGAGAGAGTTAGTGAAAGATATGTGTACACTTCCACACTTAGGAGTCCGATTAATGGATTCCACAAAAGGAGAAGTAGTGGTGATGAATGGGGATGAATCTTCATTAGTGACAGAAGTGAAAGAGAAGCAAGACTAAGACCTAATTTTGCTTGAATTAAAGGCAAATGTTCATAAACAAAAAGTTTTAGCTCTTGAACAAAAAGAAGATGGCACATTGAGATGTAAAAGTATATTGTGTGTACCATTGGTGGATCGACTCCAAGAGAGGATCATGAAAGAAGCTCATAGATCTATATATTTCATTTATCCAGGTTCCACAAAGATGTCTCATGACTTGATAGAGGTGTATTGGTGGAATAGTATGACAAAGGGCATTACAGAATTTGTTGCTAAGTGTCCAAATCGCCAACAAGTTAAAGTAGAGCATCAAAAGCCCGGTGGATTGGCTCAGAATGTAGAACTTCTGGAATGGTAGTGATATATAATTAATAAGGAATTCATCATATGTTTTCCAAGGTCTCGCAGGCAGTATGGTTCTATTTAGTTGATTGTTGACAAAATGGCAAAACTAACCCACTTTTTAATAGTAAGGACTACCCATTAGCAGAAGGTTATGCTAAGTTATATCATAAAGAGGTGGTTAGACTTTATGGGGTTCCAGTATCCATTATTTCAGATAGAGGTGCGCAATTCACTGCATAGTTTTGGAAGTCATTTAAAAAAGGCTTGGGTTCAGAGGTGAGCTTAAGTACCAAATTTCATCCTCAAACTAATGGGAAAATAGAGCCACTATTTAGCCTTAGAGGATATGTTGAGCGCTTCTTGATTGATTACATAGTTAATTGGGATGATCACCTACCTCTCATCAAGTTTGCTTACAATAATAGCATTTTAGCCTCCAAATGGCTCCTTATGATGATCTCTATGGGAGAAGGTAAAGATTTCTTGTTGAATGGTTTGAAGTTGGTGAAGATGGATTTATAGGACCAGATTTAGTTCATCAATCTATGGAGTAGGTGAAAATTATTCAGGAGAGGTTGCAAACAGCGCTGGGCCATCAAAAATCCTACATTGACATTAGGAGAAGGGAGTTAGAGTTTGAAGTAGATGATTGGGTTTACTTGAAAGTCTAAACCATGAAGGGTGTTATGAGATTTGGTGATAAAAGGAAGCTTAGTCCGCGGTATATAGTACCTTAACGAATAAATATCCAAAAGGATTGGCAAAATAGCTTATGAACTAGACCTACCACAAGAGTTAACAGCGGACCATCCGACATTTCACATCTCCATGTTGAGGATGTGCATAGAAGATCCTTCATTAATCATACCAACTAAATATATTGGGATCAAGGATAAATTATCTTATGCAGAGATTCTGGTCCAGATTTTAGATCGTCAAGTTCGCAAGTTGAGGACAAAGGAAGTAGTATCAGTCAAAGTCCTTTGGAGGAACTATTCGTTGAAAAAACTACTTGGGAAGTTGAGGAGGATATGAAGAAGAGATATCCACATATCCTCTAATCAGGAGAAATTTCAGACCAAGGTACTAGTTCTCTTCTTAGTACTCTTTAATTTATAAGTTGGTATGTTGTGTTTGCATTGCTTATTGGGTGTTAAGTTAATGTTGCATGTTACACCATTAGCCTAGTAAGAGTATAGCCTAGTAAGAGTAATCTCATTCAAGAAATAATGTTCCCAAGGGGGAGATATTGTAACATCTCGCAAACTGAAATAACTAGGAAGAAGCTAAGAGGTTGAAATGGTCATTTTTGGAAGGAAAAAAAAATCTGGAAATTTTGTTAAGGTAGGAAAGTTGAGGTTTTGTTCAACTTCAAATGGTCATAACTCGTAGATTAGAATAATTTAGGTGTACTTCCAGATTTGGTAGTAAAGCTCTCCGCATAGTCTTTCCAATGCCGCCAACTTTGCGCGATTATAGGTTCGTATGAGTGAGATATACCCATTTTAAATGAGGAAATGTCCACTCCAGATTTTTAAAGGGTGTTTTGTTCTTTTCCTTACCCTATTATTTTAATTTGTTTTTAGTGAATTAACTAAGGTTCAAAACTAAATTGGTTCAGGTTGCACAATTGCAAATTAACGTTAGGGTTCTAGAAAGAATAACACAAGAGAAAGGAGAAGAGAAGAGCAAGATTATTCATTTCGTAAAGATTACGGATTTCTTCAAGAATTTGATCTTATAAGCTATATGGGGCTTTCATAACGTTAGGCTCGTTCACCCACGTGCCAAGCATGTCGATTACAGGGTGAATTCGTCTTAAAAGAGTTTGAAAGTTGATATGTCCTTGATATGTATTTTTGAGTTTTATATTATTCTTGAGTTGGGCTGAAATTGAGAAGTTTCTGAGATCATTACGTCAAATTATTGGGTTTGTTGGATTTAGGTTCTTAAGTACATTTATTAGGTATTTGTATCTAAAAAAAATTGGAAAAATAATTGAGTTTGGGGGAATTGAGTCTGGAAAATAAAGAAGAGATTAGTCGGGAAAATTTGGCCACAGGCTCCATGTCGCGGACCTGCTCCCAAGATTTGCCTAACTAAATTTCTTCTTCGTTTTTCAGCCCCAATTAGCCCAAACTTAATTCTTTTTCCCAAATTCTTCTTAGATATAAATACCCAACAAATGTACCTAAGAACCGAACTCCAACAAACCTAATATAACGTAATGATCTCATAAACATCTCAATTTCATCCCAACTCAGGAATAGTATCAAATTCAAGAATACATATTAAGAATATCAACATTTAAACTCTTTTAGGATGAACTCATGCTGAAATAAACATGTTTGGAATGTGGGTGAACGAACTTAATGTTATGAAATATTCACGTACCTTGTAGGACCAAATCCTTGAATAATCTACAATCGATTCCTTACGAAAAGAAGAATCTTGCTTTTCTCTTCTCCTTTGTCTTGTATTCTTTTCTCTAGAACCCTATCGTTAATTTCCAATTGTGAAAACTGAACCAATTCAGTTTTGACCCTTAATAAATTCACTAAAAACGAATTAAAATAATAGGGTATGGAAAATACCAAATCACCCTTTAAAATTCTGTATTTGGACATTTCCTCATTTAAACATCCCAATTCCAAATGGGTATATCTCTCACTCATATGAACTCGGAATCGCGCAAACTTGGCGGTGTTGGAAAGGTTATTTTGAGAGATTTCCTACCATATCTAGAAGCACACCTAAATCATTCTGAGATAGGAGTTATGTTCATTTGAAGTTGATTAAAAACTCATTTTTTTCCTACCTTTACAAAAATTTCGAGATTTTTTATTCCTTCCAAAAATGACTACTTCAAGTTCTTAGCTTGTTCCTTGTTATTATGTTTGTTCTTAGTACCTTAAAATAAAATACTAAAGTAATAAATATACTCTTAATAAATTAAGCTTATAAGGACACAAAAGTAAGACAATATAACAAAATAAATAATGAAGTGACTACCTTGAACATACCACAAATTATAATTCTAGCAAAGATCACTAACCATTTAAGAAGTATCCAATTAAGCACACAAAAAATTGATGTAAGAACCGAAGTTGAAACTTCCTGTAGTCACAAGAACAATAAGAACTTATAAGGTAGTACAAAAGAATATTATTGCTTTTGAGAGTGTATGAGAGTGTTGTGATTGTTTAAGCATGTAGATAGAATGGAAAGAGGCTTCTTTGTATATATAGTTAAATATAGAGGGACCATAAATAAGTATATAAATAGAGAAAAAGAAAGAATATTGTTCTCCTCAATTAGAGTCACATTCTTCGTATTTCATTCATTCATATTATCATAACCATGAGAGTTAGAAAAAATCGGTTAATCAAATATAATATTAAGTCTAAGTTTTTTCAAAAATAAACAAGTACAATGGAACATCAATGCATGGATTTTACCATAAATAATTGTCTTTAAATTGTACAATTTAATAAGGAAAATAGTCAATTGACAATTAAAGATTACCAAAGATGAACCAGTCATAATATATAAAAGGCAAAAATCACGAACATACTTCTAATTTTGAAGCAACCTTGTTAATACCAGAAAAGACTTCAGTAAAAAATAACATAATTTAGAGACTGTCATATTTGAAAGCCAACATAGATAGATTTACTTACCACAACTTTCAAAAGTTTACCAAAAACAATCAAGTCAAAGTTGTGTACACTAATTAAAAGAAAGAAAATTAGGAGAACAAAATAAAATCAATCAAGGAGAAGACTCATGTCTAAATTTATCAAGGATAGGTAAAAATTAAGGTGTACCAGTCGATTAAGGGAACAAGAATGGAAAGAAGCATAAATCATAAAGATTTTCAGAATTATCAATTGATTCACTAAACAAATAAATCAAACTTTTTTTATGAAGAAATCACAATTCAATCAATGTTTTTAAAGAAAAAACTCAAGTATGTACTAACACCCATTTACAAAAGGAGCGGATTACATTTAAACAAAAATAGGAACACAAAGCTTAAAATGCACAATTTCAAATACAAAATCATAATGAAATTATGTTTAGAGTAGGAATGCAAATATAACTACTAAACTAAAAATATAGGTGATTTAAGTAATTTGTTTAAAAGATAAAATAATAATCTAAATCAAAAGAGTTAAAAAAACTAACCTGAATGGATCTGTTAAAATCCGTCTTCAATAGCCCCCAAAATCTTAAGGCTCCACCGGGTCTCATTGGTTGGAGAGGCAAAACAATGATACTTTTGTTGTTGTTGTTGTTATCAATCACATTGGGGGAGGATAATAATTGCCTTGCCCCCATCAAATCCTAATGGATCTTCGTGGCGGTTGTCATGCTAGAGTTTATGGTCGGAACCAATGATATGAATAGAAGGAGATGTATTGAGGTTGCATAGTTCATCACTTCGCCGGCCAGTAGGTAAGAAAAGAGACGCTGAGGGAAAGAGAGAGGGGAGGATAGGGGCGATTAGTTTGGGTGGAGAAGCGGCTATTGTCTACTGGTTGGAAAAGCATTGTGAGGAGAGAAGAAGAAGAAGATGGGATCTCTAGGTAGTTGCCCTCGCAAGTGAAGGTGGAGTGGCGTTTCTCCTATAATAGAAATAGTTGGGAGATGAGGTAGCGGCGCCTGGTATTTTCAAAGAGAACGAAGAGAAAAATGAAAATAGGGTTAGGGTGTTAGGGAATTATTATGGGAAAGTGGTTGGAGACTCAATCATAGTTATTAGATCAAGATGAAATGTGGGGTTGATATTTAAAAGAATGGAATGGACGGTTGGGATTGAAGGTAAGATCTTGAGCTTGGATTGAATTAATTGGTTCAAAATGGAATAGAAATGAGATGAAATTGAGTATAAATGGCTATAAATTAGATAGATTGAATTAAAGGGGCTATGATTCAAATGATTTGGAGGGAGGTTTAACAAACTGTTGTCAAATTAATAGCCATACTACACATATTAAATAATTTTTCATATAACATAAACACACTTAAATATTATAGAAGTTAAATAAACAAGTAAATTAATTATATCAAATTTATGAATAATTATAATAATTTAAAAACAATAACAACGATGACAACAACAACAACAACGATAAAAATAATATACTTTGTAGATTACAAATACTAAAGTATATGATTAATTATATAAAAATAAAACATAATTTTAAACATATAATACAAAATAGGTTCTAAAATACATATTTAACCAAATAGGAATAAG
This sequence comes from Solanum lycopersicum, assembly GCF_036512215.1. Classification (NCBI taxonomy): domain Eukaryota; kingdom Viridiplantae; phylum Streptophyta; class Magnoliopsida; order Solanales; family Solanaceae; genus Solanum; species Solanum lycopersicum. The sequence continues at coordinate 51,847,746 of NC_090802.1, read as the reverse complement.
AAAGGGTTATAGATCGGTCAAAATTAAGTGTCAATGATTTGTCACTCTTTTCTTGATAATGAAAGATGAATTTGTGGGCAAAGACGTTGACTAAATAGTCAATTTTATCCAACTAATAGAAAGATGTTAGTGGGATCAAATGAAATGATAATCAATTGTAAACGAAAAAAAGGTGTGGTCGAAATTTTAGCCTTAAGTCGCCTATATATCCTGGTATTACGATAATAAGGTTTTTTGTAGTTCTAATTTTAGGAATGGACTAAGCTCCTTAAAAATGAAACAACAATACGAGATTGGAATAGAAGAAATAGGAGCTTGAGTAGATAAGATTAGAACTCAAGATGGTATGAATAGTGTAAGGAAGATAAGAACGACTTAGTTATAAGAGGAAAATATCATATCAGTAGTTTGAAAGATGAGAAGGCTTTATTGCGATAGATATATAAGTACGAAAGTCATTTCTGAAAGAGAAGTTGATCTTGTCTACAATATGCCAGTCTCTACAAACTTCAAGCTTGTGAAATAACTTAATGAAGTGATTAGCGCATCTATAGTGATAAAATGGTAAAATGATTTATAAACATGATGTAATTTCCCATTAGACCATGACAATTTATCTTCAGATGATGGCGTCTTAGGGACGTGTTACGCTAAAATTTAATCCTTAGGTCATAGAATAATGCTTGTAGGCAATGAAAATGATATCTTCAGAGTGTGACACATTCGGAACAAGGTAAAGAGAAAAATAAAACCTTAGACCATGAGATGATGTCCGCAGGGAATGGAGAATGTGTCTTTATACTATGATGCATTTGGAACATGATAATTATAAATTTAATCAACAAATCATGAAATGATGTCTTTAGACTATGACAACTTTGGAACATTAAAATAATGATAAAAGAGAGTTTGTCTATATTCTTTAATGAAATTCGGTCATATAGTGATACTTGTAGCTTGATTCAATAGATATTTCATTTAGATGTATCTCTTAGAGTTCAATGTGGTCTATGTAACTTGATTAAACATTTTCTCAACGTAAATATTATTCTTGGGCATATTGTCATTTTTTAGTATAGTTCTTGGGAACATTATAATTCTTGAGTTTTATCTAGTTTTCGATCACAATACATTTTTTTGGCACAATATAATTTTCAGGCATGATGCAATTTTCGGACACAATGAAATTCTCAAGCACAAGAAAATTTCTCTGGCACATGCAAATTCTCGAGTACAATGCAATTTCTTAGTCATAATGCAATCACTGTCATTTTCAGGCACAATGCAATAACTCAGGCACACTTCAAATATTTAGGCACAATGTATCTTCTTAGGATCAATGCAATTCATGAACACAATGTAAATTTTTGGGCGCTATGTAGTTTCTCAGGCTCAAATCCAATACAATTTTCAAATTTAATGCAATTTCATGAACATGCAATTCTCCAACACAATTATATTATCGAGAACAATATATTTCTCATAAAAGGATGTTGCAGTTGAGAGTATAAGGTCGCTTATACCTTTGTTTTATCACAAGGACAGAGTCTTTTGTCCTGTAGCAATTGCCAGGCACAATATAGCAGTGAGAGTGTAGAGTAGCTTAGAACTCCATCATATTGGAAGGACGTAGTGTAATTTCTTGGTAGTTGTTGGGATCAAAATAATAGTTGAGAGTATATAGTATCTTAGACCTTCATCTTATTGGAAGGATAGAGCGTAATTTCATGATTTTTACCCGGGCAATGTTGGAACTGCTTCTTGCATGTGTATCTCTATTTTCTAAGTTAGAAATAAAATTATTAGTTTATAAAAGGAAAGGTTGATCGTTCTCTGTTTTGACCAGCATGCTCCATTCATCCTTAACATACAGGCTTTTTTCGGGCATTAGCTTTGGGTGATATATAAAGAGTATAAAAATAAAAAGGTTAAAGAAAAGTTTTTGAAAACACAAAAATGATAAATTGTCTAAAACATTGTTGAATCTTTGAGCATGACACATTATTAGACTTTACATTATCTAATTGGAAGAGGTCTTCCAATTTTTGTGTGCATTATAGATATTATAGAAAAAACATTCAATAATTTTTGTCCCAGTACAGAACTTCTAATATCCTGAACATTTTTGGAGATTGTGAGTTGCTTGCTATGAATTTTGAAATCCTTACAAAAATCCTTCCCTCGTCTTCAAATTTTCAGAAGAATGCTCTTTTGATGGAAATTTTTAGATGCTCTCAAAAATTATGCCACGGTTTTATAATCAAGAAAAAATGTGAATTTTGTTAGGATGAGACCAACTACATAGGAGTGTTTACGTATTCCTTCTGAAACGGGAATTAGTTCTAACATAATTCTAAATTACAAACTAAAGAGCATGACTTAAACTTGGGTTTAGTATCTCCTCACAACATCAAACTACATAGGAGCACTTATGTATCCTCTCTTAAATGGAAATTAGGTATGACGTAGTTCGAAATCATAAATTAAAGAGAATGAATCAAACTTAGATGTAGTATCTCCTCATAAAATCTGAGTTGATAGGTCTATGTCAAATTTCACCATTCATTTATGCTAGTATGAGCGTACACTCAATAAAAACCCAGAAAACCATATATGGACCTTATCAATTAGGTAAAAGTTTACTCTTTGTCTCGTCTTGATTTAAAAAGATTCGTTTCAGAACCAATTTCCTAGGTGAGAAATATCTTGGTCTGTCCTTCTTACTCAAAGCTCTAGCCATTCTATTATGATAGAAATGACCGTGATAAATTGCATTAATTATTCTGTCGACAATTAATGTCCAGTTATCAAATCATTTCTGCTCCTTTTTAGCATCGCTCAGCTTTGCTTCTTGAAGGATCCTCAAAGATGGTATTTTCACTTCAGCAGGTATAACAACTTTATTACCATTACACTAGAAAATAAGGCTTACCCCAAGTAGAAGTTCTAATAGTAGTACGATAGTCTAACAAAGAAAATGGTAATTTTTCATGTCAATGCTTGTAATTGTCAATCATCTCGTGTAGTACCCTCTCGATATTCTTATTTGCAACTTTTTCATTCCTCAGTGGCCTGTATATTGTAGAATTTCGATAATTGATTTTGAATCTCTCACACAATGCTTTCATCAAATCATTGTTTAAGTTGGTTCCATTATATGTAACAATTGACTCAGGAATTCTGAACAAACAAATGATGTCATTTTTGAAAAAAACATCTACAACATTCTTCAAGACATATTTTGTGGTAGGTATCTTGAACCAATATAATGAAATAGTAAATTGCAACATGAGTGAATTTGTGTCCATTAGATGATGCCAGTTCAACAGGGCAAATTACGTCCATATCCCAAGCTGCTAAATTCAAGGTGATAAGCTAGTACCATGAAGTATTTTAACAATGTCTAGAGTTTTCTTCAAATGATTCAAAGGATCATCTATTAAAGCTTTCATGTATCCCATAGAGTCATGTGGATCATAGTTAGCAAAGTTAAAGGTTCACTAAGGTCCGGCATGGTTTCCAAGTGTCAGCCACATCCAGAATGTAAGCTTGGAGAATTACATGACTGGTGGAGCAAAGACGGTGCAACTCAAAATGAAGAACATGGAGAAAAAATTAAGAAAATAGGGGAAAACCTTACATCGCAAAGTAGAAGAGAAGGGCCGACAAGAACAAGATACTTATTTCTTATTTAACCCTTGGATATGTTTTCTTATTTTTCTTTTAGATTTTGGGTTGGTCCTTTGGGCCATCCAGATATTATTGTTATTTTGTTTTAATATAAAAAAATTTAACTAGCCTAATGAGTCACTATTTCACCTTTAGAAAGGTGATATATAAGTTTATACTTGTTTCTTTTAATTTTGTGATACCTTTACATTAAATTCATTTAGGTTTGACCTGTGATGTATTAATACTATTCTTGCTACACTTTTGGTTTGTGCAGGTTTGTTTTAAGGTTTGAAGCGTGGACATTGAGTATTCAGCATCAACTTCTACCCACCTTGTTCTCAAGTGAAAGTAGTATCTCTCTCATGTATTTATTTATATTATGTATGTACTCTATTATAAGCTATTGTACCTATCTAGACTAGGTCCATAGGATTTGTTTACTATTTTGTAAAGTCCAAAAGGAATTTTCTTATTTCGTTTTACATTATCAATGTAAATACTTTTATGTAGAATATTTTTTAATTAAATGGGAAAATTGGTAAAAGAATCACCTATCTAATTAGATCAGAATAGGTGCATGCACGATCTCGTAATATGGATCGTGACATTGAGAGTCCTTATTCATTTTGTTTCCATCATACCTCCTCAAAATACCACCAGACCTTTAGCCTTAACATATCCAGAATATTCACAAACTACTCTTAACATACACTTACTATCCCTCTCGTGCAACAACCATTGAGGATAACATACCCTAACCAAAGACTACAATTTAGACCTCCATTAAAACAAAGCAATCTACCTTTAACCTTGAGTCATTGAGGGAACAAGGCATCTGTTGCAGGTGTAAGGAAAGGTGTTTCCTTGGACATCAATACAAACAAAGAGCATTACATTCTATTGAAGGAGTTGAGGTAAACGAAAAATTTATGGATGTACCTGAGACTTTAGAGGAAGAAGTAGGGGAACACTAACTTTGAGGAAGATGACATGATCCATTGGTCTCGTTGAGGAAGATGAATTGCTCCTCTGGTCTCTCTCTATCTCTATCTCTCTGTATATATATATATATATATATATATATATAAAATTGAGATATTTAAAAGAGGATTATACTTGACAGTTCCATTAAATTAGATAGCTTTTATACTGATCCCAGTAATTTTGAAATAATAGTAACTACTAATCCACATGCATTTTTTTAAAATACAATTTTATTATTTTTATTTTTCTAAAATTTACAATTTATTGTTCTTTAATTTTTAAAATACTGTTTTTTTTGTGTTGACACGTAGGCGCTACCAACTCTCCTATATATATATATATATATATATATATATATATATAGATATAGATAGATAGATAGATAGATATAGAGAGAGAGAGTTCTCTATATACCAGTTGACTAGTGATTATAGTTATATTTTTAGTTAATTACCACTCTCGATCAATATTTAATGATAATCACGTGGGTTGGGGTTACGAGTGTGTATAATACACAAGTTTTTATAATTCAGAATTTGTATAACTTTTGTATAATATAATTTGTATAACTGTTTAAAGTTCAGATATTTGTATTTGTATAAATCCGCTATTTTTATTTTATACAAAAGTAGCTCAATAATACAGACGAATCAACTTAAACTACGATCCGTAAATATGCAAGCTATAGCTATGAAACATAATTAAGTTTATTATAATGAATATTTGCAACATTCCCCAAAAATATTTAACTGATATAATAAACATATGTTCACCATTTTTTATTATGATTGATGCAGAATATATTTTTTTGTCTTTTTTCTTTACTCTAAATCAGCTATTAAAATAACTTGTATATTAAACATGTTTTTTTCTCCTTTTTCCCTTTCTAATTCCTTTTACTTTCGGGATTCATATTTTTTATTTCCTTTTTTTATATAATTAATTCTACACATTTATTGACTTCTTTATTTTGTTCTTTAAAAAATTCTCTATATCGATAAATTAAAAAAATGGACACTCCCTATGTCCCATATCAATTGTCCACTTTCATCTTCACGTGCCCCTTAAGGAATCAATTGTCCACTTTCATCTTCACGTGCCCCTTGAGGAATCATAAAAAATATGAAGGGTAGTTTTACTAAATTTCTCCTTAATATCTTTTTTAAAAGAAGAATTAACTGTAAGAATAAAATGAAAAATAATAATTAGTTCTATCTTGACTTTGTACAAGTAATTTGTGACAACTATTTTAGTAATGCAATGATTAATATCGGAATGATGAGAGTAACAGGTATGGTATATATTTTTATCCCATATGGTATATATTATGAGTGTAATGGGCAATTTGAGTTGAAATAGGAGATATTATAATGGGTTGAAATAGTAATCAGGTTGGGTCATGACATGTCCAAATTTACATTAGGCTCAAATGAGCTAAATATCAAGTTGGGTCATGAGCCACACAATTTAACTCACTTAGTCTCAATAATTTTAATATATTGTTATTTACCTTTTCTAACAACAATTTGAATTTCAAGTAAAAAAAATAAAAATAAAAGTTAGAAAATTGATAGTTAAATCCTAGAAGATATAAAATAGACAGTAATTCATATCTTTATTATGAGAACATACATTACACCAATTCAAATAAGGATGAAATTTTAGGAATTAGGTATAATATAAAATCGGAAAATGGTCATATTTGCCCTTGTACTCGTAGAAAAAGATCATATTTAACCTCGTCATACTTTTTTGATATATTTATCCTTACCATCCAACTTTGGGTACATATTTGCCCTTATACGGTTAACTTATCATGTAAATATTTTTATTAGTCTATTTGGCGCATACATGGCTCCATGTGTATATACTTTTATTACAATAAAAAGTTATTCTTTAATTTTTATTATATCCAACCCATTTAATAAAAACTGACCCAATCAATCTAAAGATTCAATAATAAAATCCGACCCAACTAATATCCCATCAGCCCTAATTTCAACTAATGTGAAAATCTAGTGGCCGCTTTAGCATCTTCTGCTTTGTTTACTATTGGGAGAGGGGTCTGCAACATGTATCATGACATGAGGAAGAAGGAATAAATGGTGGCTTCTGTGACCATTGTTCCTTGGTGACTGAAGTTTGAAACGAGATAATTTCACACCTATTTGTTCTTTTGTGGATTTTTAATTATCAGTCACTTGGACGCAGACAATAGAACATGTTGATGTATGGCATCTGTTATCAGTACTCCATAGCATAACACAATTGATCATAATTCTAATAAACAGTGTTTGTGTGAGGATAAGCATGTCGATTAGCGCGAACAGAAAAAAAATAACAGAGACAACATAGATTGAAGGCTTCGATACAGAGAGAAGAGTCATTCATGTCTTGATTCTGCTAACTGGTTGGGTTTCTAATTTGTGGCTTTAGTTTTACTACGATAGTTACCGAATAAGAGAGAATGAGAAGTTTGAATTTTGATGAACTTAATAAATCGAGTATTTTATTCGCTACTTGGCAGAGGATAAAAGAAATTGATGATATTCTGAGCTTACTCTTCTCATTGATAATGTATTTTTTATTTTATTTTTTGCATATTGAAGGTTGGAAAGCATGTTCTCTTTTTGAGTACTTCAGTCTGCTACATTCTTTACACCTAATATGAAAAATAGAATTGTACAACAGTCAAAAGATTGCTTAAATGTTAGAAATGGTTACTCTTTTGCATTACAAAACTAATTTGGAGAGTAAATTTCTTCTAATGTGACAAGATGATGGGTATAAAATTAGGACTAATGTGTAATGAAATTAGGATTGATAGATTATTAGTTGGGTCGGAGTTTACTAACGGGTCAGATTTTATTAATGGATCTTCAAATTGGTTGGGTCAGGTTTTACTAAATGGGTCGGATATAATATAAAATTAAAAATAAGTTTTTATTATAATAAAAGTATATGCAGATGGAGGCATGTATGCGCCACATAGACTAATAAAAATCTTGACATGATAAGTTAACTATATGAGGGCAAATATGTACCCAGAGTTGGATGGTAAGGGCAAATATATCGAAAAAAGTATGACGAAGGGCAAATATGACATTTTTCTAAGAGTTCAAGGGCAAATATGACCCTTTTCCTATGTGAAATTATAATTTATACCTCTTTAGTTTGTAATTACGTAAATTTCTTAAAAAGTAACACAAATCGGAACATAAATATATAGCTTAGATACATTAAAGAGTACCTCGGTTACAGTATAACATAAATCGGATACATAATAGGAAAAATTACATGAATTAATATATTTTAAAAAATAACTATTGATTTTAGCGATACTTTTTATTTATTACCATTTATAGCAATATTGTGATGAATCTGTAACATGTATTAAAAGTGAATTATTTATGCAATATATTTGAATTATAATTTTTTTTAAAAATATATTATATTTATTTGGTAAAAAATGGTCACATTATATTATAAGTGTATTAAAATGTGTGATAAATGAATTATTCATCATTAAGACTTGTATTATATGTGAATAATAAATTGTTCTTTGTAATATGCATTAAGCTTGTATTATAAATGAATTAAAAGTGATCAAGTAGAAAAAATGTTATCACTATAAATGGTAAATATTATTTTATTATATCACATTTATGTAAGTTTCCCTACATAATATATAACTTAGGTACATTAAAAACTAGCTCGGATGTATAATATGTAGCTCAGATACATTAAAAACTACCTCGGATACATTATAAAATATACCGAATATATAATATGTGGCCTGGATACATTAAATACGTACTGGCTCGGATACAATAAAGAAATAAGAGATTTCAAAGGTCTTTAGAAATAGAATGGGATATTCGAAATAAGGGAAACTTAAGAAGTGTATTTCCGTAATTTTTCCTTCAAATAAATAATCTTAAAACGGGTTTAAATTATAGAGTCAATTTGGCCGATTAAATACACTTTTAAAACGTGTTAAGGATTTAATATGTTAAGATTGACCCAATTCAAATTATCTTATTTAATTTTGACTTTTTATTTTTGACTTTAAAATTACTAAAATATTTAGGGAAACTTTCACATATAGCCACTCAAAAATAATTAATTACTCTCCATAGCTAATGTTTGATAATTATAATTTGTAGCTACATATTATATGGAGGAGAGAGGCGAGCGAGACATGGAGATATAGGAGAGGAGAGAGGCGAGAGAGAGGGGCAAAAGAGAGAGAAATGTGAATTGTATATATATATATATATATATATATATATATATATATATATATTGGTTAGATAATTGTATATTATACATATTTATTTGTATATGTAGCAAGAGAGATTAGGAGAGGCGAGCGAGATTGGGAGAGGGAGGAGAGAGGCGAGCGAGATTGAGAGAGGGGGAGAGAGGCGAGTGATATCGAGAGAGTGGGAGAGAGGTGAATTGTATATGTATATAATTTTATACTATACGTATACATTTGTATATAGGGCAAGCGAGATTGGGAGAGGGAGGAGACAGGGAGAGCGAGATTTGGGAGAGGGAGGAGAGAGACGAACGAGAGAGGGCAAAGTGTGGGAGAGAAGTGAATTATATATGTATATAGGTTAAATAATTGTATATTATACATATGCATTTGTATATTCTGGAGAATTATACACATATAAACATGACTAATTATACAAATTTAAAGTCAGCGATGTTATAAATGTATAATGTTAGTTGCGAGAGGTAATTACAACAAACTATAGTTATGATGAGTAATTTAATAGTATAAATTTGTTTTGTTGCATAATTTTCCCAAATATTTAAGTAGAGATTGACCCAATTCAAATTATCTTGGACCAAACCCAATGTGTTAAATTATTAAGTATTTTCATGATGATAAACGGAAAACTTCAATAAAAATTGTGTCTATTTATATGCTTGTTTGTTTTTGTAACAGAATAAGCAGGCAGCAGCAAAGTAAAGACCTATTAATTTGACGCAGAAATTCATGGTAAATTTCCTTATTCAAAATTAAAGATTACTCATTATTTTTATATTGCTATTAGGTTATTTAATTGTACCATCCAATTCATATAAACATGGCATACACTTCAAGTAGTGTCATGTTTATTTGTTTGTTTCCTTGTTTAGTACTTTAATTCGAAAAATAAAAAGCAATAAAAAGCTTTTTATTTTACTAACCAAAACTAATTTCTCTGTAATTGTAAGTATGTCATACATTAGTTGTAGACTTATTTCCTTAATCTCTCTATAGGTTAGTCAATACATGAATCATATTCATACCATGTAGTTTTGATATGTTTAAATATGGCAAATATTAATCTACATATAAAATAAATAGCTATAATTTACCTTTTTATGTTATATATGGATATAATTACATAATAAATCGCAAAGTTAATTATATATATATATAAATAATTATAAAAGTTATTAATATTAAATAGAAAAGTTATTATTACACACCTAATTTATTATGTCTAGGCATGTTTTATGTGATTGGTTCCCCATGTTAACCCTCACTAATACTTTCTATTTAATCAATCTTCGAATATCACAAAATTTCTCTATTTTTCTATTTTTGTCCCAATTTTTTTCAATTTTAGATCTTTTTGATGATTTTAGGAGCAAGTTTTGTAATTTGAATTCATTAGATATCACTTCATTGATTTTCTCCTCGTCTTTATGAAGATCACATTTGTATACATATAGGCTTTCGATTGACTTGTTTATACATTACAATGACTATAGTTATTAAAAAAATAGTACAAGAAGAACACGAACAAATAGAGATTGAGGTTTGTGTGATTATCAAATTTGTATATAGTATAATAGTTATATACATAGATACTTGTATTCTAATATTAACACAAATTGAAATGGTGATTTCTGAATACAAGTATCTTTGGATACATAAGTAATCTATCGAATTTCAAAGGTTAATTAGGCAATACAAGTATAATTAAATATATTAATACTATTTTTTATAAAAAAAATACATGATTCAACACCAAATCTCAATTATTACAAGAAAAACTTGACCAAAAAGAGATTGATGTTTGTTGATTTTTTTTTCATTTTTTATACAACCGAATACTTGTACACTTTTGCTAGCTACACATTCTGTTTTTTTCAAATTTTTTTCTTTTTATATTGTCAAATACATTCATCTTATGTTTAGCAAAAATGAATTTATATGTATACTATATTAGTGTATTCATTTTTTGTTTAACAACAATGTAGTCATTTTTTCAAATTATCGTATGCATATGCTAAATTGTTATACTTTATCTTGTTTATATGTTAATACATCAAGTTTTTCATAAATACTTGTATCATTGATATTTTAATACTTTAAATTTTATAAATAAAGATACTAATTTGGATTCATACAATTAATACAGTCTCCTTATTTAATTCATTGTAAAAAAACATATACAATAATATAACTAGAAAAAGAGTTAAATTGTAGTCATTTTTTTTTATAAATATCATACTTATAGCTATTGAACTTTAATAATCCTATAAAAATAGTCATTTTTGTATATTGCTTTTAAGTATTTCCATTAATTTTCTCATCATGATCACAAACTACACCAATAGTAAGCGGCTTCTAATAATAATAATAATAATAATAATCAAGGCCAACATTCATGAATAATTTCTCCTCTTCTTCTTTTTCGCGGGAAGTCATTCTCACAATCAAGCTATCAATATGCATATTTCGAAGTTACTTAGTTGCCTGTATAATATAGAAAAAAATTCTAATAGTTTTTTTAAAAAACTAATTACGTCTAAATTAAAATGTTCAATCTGAAATTGAATTACGATTTATAAATCATGCTTGACGATCGTTTATTACTAACATATCCAAGTCCATCATGGTCAGATCAAAGCATGCACCATTGTGATGAGCAAGAAGTGCATCTTGACTATTTTTTGCCTCACGAGTTTCCACACCAAATTTCCTTAGAAGTGTTTTGTAGACCATTTGAACTACAAAATCATCATCTGCTATAAAAGCTGTAAGTTTTTTTTTACTACGTTCGTATTGTTCAGTGAAGAAGATGATTGAAATGATTACATCTTTTCTCGGATTAAAAACTTACCATGTTTTATGTTCAATAGTATTTAAATAATTGCGCCAGACATATGTATATTAGATAGAGAAATTAACAAGTAACAATACTCTCATCAGTCACATTTGGCAAAGTACATTAAAGAAGAATAACAACTAAGATTTTGGATCAACCCACTTTATATTGTCATTATTTATTTTGGTACTATATGTTATTAAGTAATGTAAAATAGGAAAGAAGCATTTAAGAAGATGCAAAAACTGTTACTTCCTCTATCCCAAATGTTATGACATCATAATCTGAATTTCAAAAGTCAAACTTCTTTATTTTGATTGTAAAATCCCAAATAATATGACATCATAAAAATTTACATATTTAGAAACTAATAAAGTGTACTACAAGCCACAAGAATTAAAAAATAAAAATTTTAAGAGGGCATACGGATAAATCATTGTAAAATATTTTCTTGTTTGACCTTAGAATATCAAACCAAATCATATAAAATTGGACGGAGGGAGTATCTCATACCGCAAATTTCATTCCTTTTGGTAAAGAGGCATTTCGAAAGTGAAGTTGAGTTCACACATACATTGCCAGAACATAGACTCAAGTCAAAATGAATGTCGTTAATGAGAATGGAGAGTATTTGATTCACACATAGCTACATGTCTAATAGGTTCATTGCGTTGGAGAAAGGTTGTTCACTTCCACAATGCCTACCATTGGTTGCAGTGTTAAGCCAGGGAGACTACTTCAACAGAGTAATCATCCTACTAGCAGTCTGCTCTGTCGGCTAATCAACGCAGTTGGCCATGCACAACCCTGGCATGAGAATTGAAGAAATCGTAACAAGGTTCTCCTACAACAAGCAAACGTTATATGTTAAAGAAAAACTAAAGACATGTATAAAGTGAGTGAGTAATATTCTAGAAACTGAAACATCATGATCATAGGCCATTACATTTTCACATTGTACAACATTTGGATGCCTTAAAACAACATCGATACTCTGAAAAGTAAAGGTAATGAAACGATGTTAAAGCATGCATACGTTGCACCTTCCGTCGTCATATGCTTTAGAAAAAAAACAGGAAAGTTTTCCAACACCATACAATACCTCCCACTAGAAACTTGAAAGTAGAATCCACTGTGTTCTGCACATATACCAAGGTGATAAAAAGCAAATTGGATATGACATTAGTGGTATTCAAATAAATGAAATAGCATGCGCCCATGTTCTTGCTCAGATTTTGATCTCTCTTCACGTTCGCTTGTTCAACTTGAACTGGATGTGATGATCTGCTTAATCTCATCCACAATGTCCAAAAGTAGTCTAGGTATCTGAAGTCCGGAGAAAAATATTGTTGGCTCACAAGTCCTTGATGATAGAGATTGGGTCCCATAAAAAAGGGGTAAATAAAGTATTGAAGTAAATGCTGAAAGGTAGAAGACCCAAAGTTTTTACGTGTTAGCCTCTTTGCTCAAGGGAGGAAAAAATCACAACTTTCTCTCTTACAGAAATTCTCAAGGCTCCACTAATTTAAAGAAACTCGTAACTGCAAACTCAAGTAATTACAGTGGATTAAACTTTTAATCCTATCACCCTTGTAACACCTCTATTACAAGACAACTAAGCAATAACATTATTGTTCACTATACCAACTATCTCTAGTTGATATAGACTTCAGCACTACACCATAGGTAACACAAGACCACCTAATCAGATCACAAAGATAATAGAAGAAACGATCTACTGTCCTTTATAGTTGTAGTAGATTTACAATATAAGATAACAAGACAAAGAACACAAAAATCAACTAAAGACGCTGCAACACTCAATCAGTCCCTTGTTGAGAATGAACAATGTTATTCCTTTTGAAATGACTTTTCCTTTGTGAATAATCTTGATCGCAACAAATATCCTTTGAATATTTTTATTAATATACCCAATATTTCACCAGTCTATAAAAAAATTCAAAAAGATAAGCCTGACAATGCGAAAGACATGTTTAATGATAAACAAATCTTATGTTAAACATACTTGGTCAACCACTTCTTTTTCTTGCTTACTTTCCTCTAAGATATTCCCTTCTAGTACGGGAACAAAGTCTTCAGATTTTTCTCTCTCTGCTCGTCTTCTTGTTCGGCCTAATCACATCCACAATGCTTCAGACCTGACCTTCATCCAAGATTAGTCAAGATATTTGACGTCCAGATTAGAATACACAATACGAAGATATGTTTAAACATTAGTCTACATAACTATCAGGAAGACAAATCAATATGTATTGACAACAAGGAGCAATGTTCCATCTGTTTGGTAAAAAGCAACTAAATTTCAGAATTCCTTCTTCCCTTAAGTCTGTAAGCTTAAGTTTGATTCAACCTACTTCTTTGCTCTGTGTATCTTAGGATGAGTATTTTGATGGGGGAAGAACTTAGGAAAATTGATTGTGGCCATTTGTATCATATTGATTGCATCAAAAAGTGGAACTCGCTTCAGAATACATTCTCATGCACAAGAGAAGAGTGTCAGTTATGCTGTCATGTACCAAACCAGGCCGCGAATGGCACCCACACTTACCCTCCTATGTGAGCGAACCAACCAATCTAAACCTTAACATTTCAATGTGATATCAACATAAAGTAATGCGGAAGACTTAAACTCATTAATAAAAACCAATTCATTAACTATTATTTCCCAAAATCTGGAAGTCATCATCACAAGAACATCTACTTCAAATTACTAAATCTAAGAGTTTCTAAGAAGCTAAAAATACATAAAAGCTAGTCCATGCCGGAACTTCAAGGCATCAAGACATGAAGAGGAAGATCCAGTCCAAGCTAGAAGCATTAGCTCACCCTGAAATCCGGAGTGATGAAGACTGGCTAGAGTTGCGGTTGAGTTGAAGACGATGGCGCATTTGATGCACTCCACAAATAACAAAGAAGAAAACATAAAAGTAGGGGGTCAGTACAAACACAAGTACTGAGTAGGTATCATCGGCCAACTCAAAATAGAAAACAGTATATACCAGATAATATCATATAATCAACTAATATCCTTAGCATGCAGCATTTACAATTACCATAACCCTTGGTTACAACACCAAGCTCATCAATGAGGACTCACGCCTCCTCATCATACTCATTTGGGAATTAGATTCATTAGATTGAATATATTAACATCTTTCAAGATTCATTATCTTTATTCCTCTCGTGTCGGTACGTGACACTCCGATCCTCAATATATACTATCCTGGTGTCGGAACGTGATACTCCGATCCTCATTCTATCCTGGTACCGGAACGTGGCACCCGATCCATATACTATCCTGGTGTCGGAACGTGACACTCTGATCCTCATTCTATCCTGGTACCGGAACGTGGCACCCGATCCATATTCTATCCTAGTTTCGGAACGTGACACTCCGATCCTCATTCTATCCTTGTACCGGAACGTGGCACCCGATCCATATTCTATCCTGGTGTCAGAACGTGACACTTTGATCCTCATATACTATCCTGGTACCGGAACGTGGCACCCGATCCCCTAATCTCACTACTTTCGTTCATCAAGCCTTCTTTCTTACCAAGGCATCATCAATCTCATTATTTTAGTTCATCACGCCTTCTTTTATACCAAGGCCTCATCATTAACAAAGAGATTAGGGTTTTGCAAGATTTGGGATTCAATAACTTCATCATGCTTATATAATCACAATTATATAATTACATTCATGCAAGCATACAATTAAGCACATAGCAGGGTTTACAATATTATCAATACATATCATTCGCTATTAAGAGTTTACTACGAATATCGTAAGAGAAACCATAACCTACCTCCACCGAAGACTAGTGATCAAGCAAGAATTTCCCAAAGCCTTGTGTTTTTCCTCTTCGTTCGTCTCTCTCTATCGATTCTCCTTCTCTCTCTTTCTGTTCTTTTCTTTTTCTTATTCAAACCCTCTTTCTTTTACCCTAATTAGCATATAATTAAGAATAAAAGATGGCAATAATAACCCACTAATTTACTGAAGGTTACCTCTTTTAACCCCCAAGTAATTAGACTTATTAACATAAACCCACTAACTTTATAATTAAAGTAGGAATAGTCCAAAACGTCCCTTAAAACGTGTAAAGAAATCCGACCCACACTGGGATTAAGCAACCTGTGATGGCCCGTCGTGCCTGCGACGGTCCGTCCTGCAGGTCGTCGCAAGGTTCAGAGACTCAATTTCCACCAAAGAGTCTGTGACGGTCCGTCACGCCTGTGACGGTCCGTCCTGCTATTCCGTTACGAAGTTTAGAGAGTCGATTTCAGTACCCATATTTCAGAATTCTAAGTGTTTTGAAACGAGACCCCCTCGACGGTCCGTCGTGCTCATGACGGTCCGTCGTGGGTTCCGTTGTCTCAGCCTGTTTTTCCAGAAATAAAATCTGTTGCTCAAAACGACTAAACAGGTCGTTACAATGAGTGAACAGCCTGAGTTTCAATTTCATCCTATGTGCACAGCAACAAAACTCACTCACTTAATATTTGTTGATGATTTGATGCTATTTTGCAAAAGGGATCTAATTTCCATTAACAAAATCATGGAGGGAATTAAACATTTTAGTGATGTAACAGGGCTGGTGGCGAATCAAGAGAAGTCTAGCATTTATCTAGCAAAGGTAGGAGAGGTACTTCAGCAGAATATTATTGACAATACTGGATTCACTAAAGGATCCCTACCTATCAAATATTTACGATTCCCTTTATCCTCTAAGAAATGGAGCAAATTGGATTGCCATCAACTAGTGGACAAGATAACAAGCAGAATAAGCAATGGATATGTGAAGCAACTATCTTATGCTGGTAGACTACAGGTTATCAATGTTGTTTTATTTTCCATTTACAACTTTGGGGGGGGGGGCTGTCTTCAATCTTCCACAAAGTGTAATCAAAGAGATTGATAAAAAATGTAAAGATTATTTATGGGGGAAATCTGAAGGTCATAGGAAAGTCTCCTTGGTTGCTTGGGCAAGAGTTTGTATGCCTAAGAAGTTTGGTGGTTTGAACATCAAAGGATGTGAAAACTGGAATGTAGCATCCATTGGAAAAGTTTAATGGCAACTGGCAACAAAGAAGGACATGTTATGGGTAAAATGGGTGCGTGAGATATATATATGAAAACTTGTAGGAATATTTGGGATCATTGCCCACCTTAGGATAGTAGCTGGTACTGGGAAATTGAATGGCTTGAAGGTGAAATGGTAAATAGGTACAGAAGAGGCATATATAGATTAAAGAATAATGGTATTTGCTCGGTGTCTACCAGCTATATTGATATATTGGGTCCTTTGACTAGACTAAGGGAAGCAGATCTAATATGAAATTCTATTATGCTACCTAGACAAAGGGTGATCATGTAGGTAGCATACTAGAATAAGCTTCTTACAAAGGAGAGGATGATGAGGCTACAGTTTCCAGATGTAGGAGATACTAATTGTTGCTTGTGTACACTGGCTACGATAGAGAACAAACAACATCTTTTTGTAGATTGCACTTGGATCATTGAGGTTCGGGGATCATTGAGTTGATGGGCTGGCATTCCAATCCCAGGAAAAAATGTAGAGGATTGTATGCGATGGATCAAAAATAGACAATGGAGACAATTTCGCAAGGAAATAGCAGTTGCATTATATGGAGCCTTGATTTATTATGCCTGGCAAGCAAGGAACTAAAGAATGTACAGGGGTTTGAATGTAGACACAAGGTATATAACATCACAGATTCAAAAGGAAATCAGAGAAAGGGTGAGCATAGTCACAGGATCACGAAAAGCAAGAAGGTGTCAAGTTTTGTTAGAGAGAATTTATAATTAATACAGGTTTTGTATGACATTTTGTATTGTTTTATTAAGTGCAATGGAGGTCTAGATCGAAACTGAATGATCATCCTAGAAAGGAATTCAGATCACTAGATGCTTGTAGATTGTAAAGATTGTTGAGTTGGTTTGGTTGTATGGTAATATTCACATTTTATTGCCAAAATAAAATAAAATAAAATAATAATAATAATAATAATAATAATAACAACAACAATAATAATAATAATAAAATAATAATAACAATAATAATAATAACAATAATAATAGTAATAATAATAATAATAGTAAAAATAATAATAACTATAATAATAATAACAATAAAAATAATAAATAACAATAACAACAACAACAACAACAACAACAACAACAACAACAACAATAATAATAATAACAACAACACCAACAACTGTCACGACTCAAAAATGGGTGTGATGGCACTCGTCTTATCCCACCAAGACATGTCAGCCTAAAACCCAATATTTAATAAAGTGTGGAAGTAAATGACAATCCAACAACAATTTCTATTATGAAATCAAATCATATTATTTTAATCCCCAAAATCAGGTTGTCACGTGCACAAGCCTCTAATGTAACTATTAGAATTGAAATAAAATAGAAGTGAAAAATGAAGTCGTCTTTCAAGTAAAAACAAAGTCATAAACAGGAGTAGGAAAGTTCGCTGAGATGACAAGCAGCTACCTAACAATCCTCGACAAGATGCCTCGGAAACAAAGAGAATGGAAGGTATCACAAAAATCCGGGCTCGTAACCTACAAAAATTTGTAGAAGCAAGGGGTAAGTACCAAACCACGCGGTACCCAACAAGCAAACCTCTAAACACAAGTTAAGTGAACAAAATACAGGTACTCCTTACACCCTATCTAAACATCCACGCTACAGCCTGACAGTTTACAATTTACCAAACACACAACTCAATAACCACACTCTATCAGTTTACACATTCTCAATAACAATTCAATATTCAACAGTCACAAGCTTCACAGAAAAACACTCACAAGATCAGCAACATACGTGTTCAAGTTCATCAATAATAAAATGTGCAATACCATGAGATGCAATGTCAAATATAGTGATGCATGTAATTCTTAACGATACACACCCGCTATCTCTCAGTTCGGGACCCACGGGGGACATATCTGTCCATGCATCTGTCGCGGCGCACGACACGACCCTCGATAATAGTAACACTCGCGGCGCGCGATATGTCCCTCTAAATATAATATCCATCGCGGCGCGCGATACGACCCTCGAAATGGTACATCCTCTTACCACAACCATGTCTCAGATACAATGCAAATGACATGCTCAAATGAAAATGAGGAGATAACAATTTTGGTAACAAAGCACAATTTACAACAAGGAATACAACACCAACAAATAAGCAATAAGTCTCCAAGTCATTCTCAACACTACACAAGGAAATACAGGAATTTTATACGCTTAACAAGGGTTTAGAAATCCACTTGCCTCAAATAGTAGAACAATCACTTCGGAACTTGAGTCTTCCCTTTTGTTGAACTTCCAACTCAAAACAATCTATTCAAATAAGTAACAACGATAAGATTTCGAATCTAACAACACCTATATTACTATAGGTTTAGCCTAGACCCAAAAACTCACTCAAATCTATAGTAAAGGTCTTATATCATGATTTCAACCAATAAATCAAATCTCATATTCCCTAACTTTCAAGTCTAGGTTAAGCCTTCATTCCTCTGAATAAATAAATTTTTTAATTTAAATACTCTACATCTAAAACTCTAATTTATCAATAGTATTTTGATAATTATATGGGAGATCTGCAAACGAAATTTGACCCAAAAATAAGTAGAAACAAAAATGTTAGTTGTCAAACTGTTTTATAATCACAAATCAACACTATATCATTATTACAAAATAATTAAATAACATTATATTATACTTTATCATAGAAACTACTGTATCAATTCTTATTATTTTATTATAAAAATCTATTGTATCAATTTTTATTAATTCTAACTAATACGACTAATGTAATCAAATTTACAAGCAATTATGAGAAACTCCACTACCCTTTTATATATATATATATATATATATATATATATATAACAACTATACTACATGTTCTATTCCCTTCCATTTCAACTATAGAAAGACAAAGATTTGGCATACCTAATTGTGCAGTTTTCCAATTCTCGCATTCGGCCGCCTTAATCCATCGCCCTTTTCTTCTTTTCCCTTTTCTTTCTGAATTGACCCACTTATTTTATTAAATATAGGTCAAAGGGTATAAGGTCTTAAATAAATTATCACTTTAGCCCATTTACTATTGATTAAGTCATTTATCTATAATTATCTATCAATTATTTGACTCAAGTTATAGAATTTTTAAAATTTCCAAAAATGACCTCTAGGTCATCACATTATCCATCACTAAAAATCATGTTCGTCCTCGAACATTAAGTGAGGAAAATACCTGAAGCTTCAAAAAGCTGAGGATATCTAGCACGCATGCCAGAATCTGTCTCCCAAGTTGCCTCCCCCGCAGATCGGTGCTTCCATTGCACTTTCACTGAAGCAATATCCTTGGCACTAAGCTTTCGAACCTGTCTATCCAAAATAGCTATAGGCTCTTCCTCAAATGTCAAGTCTGGACCCAACTCCACGGAGTCAAGTGAAAGCACATGAGATTCATCCGAAATATACTTTCAAAGCATAGAGACATGGAAAACAGGATGAACTGCTGACAAACTAGGTGGCAAGGACAACTTATAGGCCACTTCTTCTACTCGGCTTAAAATCTCAAAAGGTCCAATGAACCTAGGGCTAAGCTTTCCCTTCTTTCCAAACCTCATCACACCCATTTTTGGGTCGTGACAAAATGGTATCAGAGCCTCAGGTTCATAGGTTTCACGTGTATACAAGCCGATTCTACGTAGAGTCTCAAGGATCAGTACGGAGACGTCTGTACTTATCTCTGAGAGGCTATAAAGATTACTAGGAAACTTTGTTTTGTTCATTCTTTCTCATCGTGCATAATTACCTTCTTTAGTACTGAGTTGTTGTATACTCTTTTGACAGATGACAAGAACTAGAACTAATGTTACTGGTGGTAGAAGGGAGATACTTCCAGAGGCAGTTGTTGAGGCCCCAGCTAGGGGTAGGGGTAGATCTCAAGCTAAAGGTCATGCCAGTAGTACGACAGTAGCCAGAGGTCGTGGACATGGAACAGCACCAGAGAGAGGTCGTGCTAGAGAGGTCTCTCAAGAACCTTAGATTGATGGCAGAGAGGACCAGATTCCTCCAGAGCCTGTAGTCACACCTTTGCTTCAGGATACACTATTGAGGGTGTTAAGTGTGCTAGAGGGCTTTTCTCAGGGGGGTGGTGCAACTGCCACACCACATGACTCTCGTACTCGAGAGGGGGCTTAGACCCGAGAGCAGCAACAAGCTCCAATTATTCAGGATGCGGTGGGGAAACTACCAGTAGATCCCGCGATTTAGAATGATGTTGCACCAGCAGTTGGGGTAAAGTTGCATCGATGGTTGTTTTGACAGAGGATGATCAGCGTAGGTATGAGAGATTTCAAAAGATGGACCCACCTCAGTTTCAGGGTGGGAAGAGCGAGGACGCTCATGAGTTTCTAACTACCTGCCGAGAGTTACTAAAGGTGGTTGGATTAGCTGAGTCACATGGGGTTCGATATGCTACACTCCAGCTTCGTGGACTAGCAAGAGACTGGTGGAGGACTTATTCGGGGGTTTTTCCAGTTGGATCTCCTCCAGTGACTTGGGAGCAGTTTGCTAGTGTATTCCATGATCGTTTTATCCCATGGAGCGTGAGAGATGAGAGTCGTTTGAGGTTTGAGAGCCTGAGACAGGATGGTTTATCGGTTACAGAGTATGAGGCGCATTTTTGCTAGCTGTTTAGGCATGTGTTGGCCATTATTCCAAATGAGACAGAGAGGATCCACAGATTTGTGAGGGGATTGACTTTCTCTATCAGGTCAGCTGTGTTTCGGGCATCTAGGGAGGGGGCTTCTTTCCAGTCCATTGTGAGCGCCGCCAAAGAGGCGGAATTGATGGAGAGAGAGGATTTTGGGGACCCAAAAAGGGCCCGTATATCAGACCAGTTTCATGGTGCCTCATCTGGAGGTAGGGGATCACAGAGAGTGAGTGGTTCTTTTCAGCAGCGGGGACTTATTCATGCATCTATGCCGACATTAGAGGGTGGCCAGACATCTAGGGATTCTTATAGCCCGGGTCAGGGCTCGTACGATTCACAGCAACGACCTACAGGGCGAGGAAATTATAGTGGGTTTTCGAGGTCCACACAACAGTTTCCAGGTCAAAGATTTTGTTTTACTTGTGGAGATCCCGATCATCTAATGTGGCAGTGTACTTCTCAAAGAGGTCGTGGTGGGCCTCGACCTAATTCTTCACTCCAGACTAGACCACCAACACCACAGGGTAGAGGTCGTGGCAGAGTTCAGTCAGGTAGAGATGATAGAGTTTCTATAGTGGTGTTGCAACTCATTAGAGTGGGGGTAGAGGTAGCACCCAGGCTCGAGGTGGACGAGGAGGCCACTGCTATGCTTTCCCCGGGAGACCTGAGGCGGAGACCTCTGATGCTGTTATTACAGGTATCATCCCAGTATGCCATCGACCTGCGTGTGTGTTGTTTGACCCAGGTTCTACATTCTCTTATGTGTCTACGTATTTTGCTGCTAAGTTTGATATGATATGTGATAGCATAACTGTACCTATTCATGTTTCTACACTTGTGGGTAAGCCCTCAGTGGTGGATCGAGTGTATCGATCCTGTCTTGTTTCTTTGGCTGGGTATGACACTTGGGTAGACTTAATCATTCTGGGGATGGTAGACTTTGATGCTATCTTGGGTATGGACTGGCTTTCTCCTTATCATGCTGTCCTTGATTGTAATTCTAAGACTGTGACTTTAGCCATGCCTGGTGTTCCGAGGGTTGAATGGAAGAGTGTTAGTGGTTCTTATCCTAGAAAGGTCATCTCTTTTATCCGTGCTCAGAGATTGGTGGAGAGAGGGTGTTTGTCTTATTTAGCTTTTATTCGGGATACTAGCATTGAACCATCTCCCATGGACTCTATTCCCGTGGTTCAAGATTTTCCCGATGTATTTCCTTCTGATCTTCCAGGTGTTCCTCCTGATAGGGATATCGATTTTGCTATTGATTTAGAGCCGGCACTAAGCCTATTTCTATCCCTCCATATCGTATGGCCCCAGCAGAGTTGAAAGAATTGAAGGATCAGTTGTAGGATCTATTGAGTAAGGGTTTTATTCGCCCAAGTGTATCACCTTGGGGTGCCCCTGTATTGTTTTTGAAGAAAAAGGATGGGACTATGAGGATCTGTATTGATTATAGACGGTTGAACAAAGTAATAGTGAAGAATAAGTATCCTCTTCCACGTATTGATGACTTATTTGATTAATTACAGGGAGCATCATTGTTTTCTAAGATTTATTTGAGGTCTGGGTATCATCAGTTGAAGATTACGACATCAGATATCCCTAAGACAACTTTTCAGACCCGGTATGGGCATTATGAGTTTCTAATGTTGTCCTTTGGATTGACGAATGCCCCTGCAGCATTCATGGAGTTGATGAATGGGGTGTTTCGACCATACCTCGATTCTTTTGTGATTGTTTTCATCGATGACATCTTGGTTTACTCCAAGACTGAGGAGGACCATGT